>NC_056625.2:105380618-105701452 GCF_002870075.4 Lactuca sativa | reverse complement strand
TCTCTCTCACTCGTGTGTACGAATCACGTCGGCGCCTTCCCACGGTCCTCGCTAGTACCTGAAACACATAACACAACAACTGTAAGCATAAATGCATAGTGAGTTCCCTAAAATACAGCATACAACACATACGCCACTCGAGGCTATAATACGACCCTCCGGTCAATTGTCTCAGCAGGACCCTCCAGTCCCGTAGCTCGTTGGACCCTCTGGTACGGTCATAGCTCGTTGGACCCTCCGGTTCGGTCTATAACATCATACAACATACATATATCACATAGCACATAATCTCATACGTAACACATAAGACCCTCCGGTCAACACATAATACCACTCTAGGTAACGTATAGCGAGAAGACTCACCTCAGGTGCCTCGGTAAGTCTCTGACTCGGTAGAAATGTGATCTAGCCTCCGCCTAATCACATAAAGTAAATAATCTCATAAATATAACTATAATCAAACCTTTCTTAACACCCTCAGAAGGGTAAAAGACCATTTTACCCCTCTATTGGCTTAAAGGTCTCACTGTTAACCAAACCCTAAAAGTCAACAAAAGTCAACGGTCAAACTTTGACCCGACTCGTCGAGTGCACTTGGGCGACTCGGCGAGTCTACACGTGTCCACCGACTCTCTAAATCCTTCTCCTGGCACGTCGAGTCCTTCCCCTTACTCGACGAGTCACACCTGGCATGAATCGCGGGGCCATCTCGACTCAACTTGCCGAGTCTCAAGAACAACTCGACAAGTTCTGCCTTGAACTCCAGTCCCCTAACTCTTCCTGACTCACCGAGTTATTTCCCCAACTCGGCAAGTCTACTCACTAAGTGATTTACGGGAAACCCTCATCCTACTCGCCGAATCTGATCTTCGGACTCGACGAGTTCATGCCATGCACAAACTCCATAGACCTCCTGAGGTCAGATCTGTTCCTTAAATTCATAGATATGGCCTTCCCAACCATGATAATCACGTAAAGTTCAGACCTTGACACTCATAAAACATCTAAATGGTCTAACTTGGTGATTTAGCCCCAAAAATGACATCCCAAGCTCATGGCTCCCAAAATAACTCATAAAGCTCCAAGGGTTAAGGTCTTTGGACCACTTTGGGTCCAGATCCAAAGCATAGACTCGAGAAGGGACCAATTGCTCCACTTATCCATCCTCTAAAGGGGTTAGAAAACCCTAACTCTAAGAATCAACACCAAAACTGAAGAAGGTCCGAAAAAATACCTCAATATGGTCTCTATGAACTCAGAAGTCACCAAAATCGCACCTCCTTCAGCCTCCTTTTGCCTTGGTCACCTCCTTCTTGCAAATACACCAACAAAAGGATCAAGAATGGTCTCTCCTTCCTCACAAACGCTCTAGATCTCTTAGGGTTTCTCTCTGGGGTTTGGTAGCCGCAAATGACGGCCCTAAGGGCCTTTAAATAGGTCCCAAACCCAGGAAATTAGGGTTTCATTAAACAGCGTGAACTCGCCGAGTCCGGCTGTGAACCCGGATACGAATCCGCGACCATACTCGGCGAGTTTAAACACCAACTCGCCGAGTCTCCTCACAACTTCCAAAAATAAAGGAATAAAATATTATACCTGGGAATCCGGATGTTACACGAATGCTATTTTGTTTATTGTTGTACTTGTGCTATATATCCAGTTTACGTGTGATTCATGAACTTAGTCGCACAGCCCGACATATTCTGCCAACTCGGTCCAGGGTGTGATATATATATATATATATATATATATATATATATATATATATATATATATATATATATATATATATATATTGTGAATTTAGTATATATTTTTCGTAAACATCTAATATTATTATTATTTCATTTACTTTTTAACATTTTTGTGTAATAATTTATTTGATAAGATTTTAACCTACAAACTAGGTTGGAAACTATGCATCTTAAACATTTTTGATACATTTATTTACATTTTAGAAAATATTTATGTATCAAATTTCAAAGATATTTTCAACATCATGAAAGTTATATTAAATTAAAATAATAAAATTAGAGAGTTTAAGATGAAAAAAAATGTTTTTTCTAAAAAAAACAAAGTGATCTTATAACAACGGCGAAGCTATATTGGGCGATGGGTGTATTACAATATCCAGAAAATTGTTTTATATATAAAAAACAAATTATTTGTAAACATGTTTGATGTTATTGTATCCCAACTAAAGGGATTGCTCCGTGTTTTGAATACATGAGTTGGATAACTACATAAAATATATCTTTTTCTGGTTGTTATAACAAATATAGAGGGAATGAGTCGGAATAACATGGATGGTCAAGTTTTAAACGACTGTTTAGTTACATTTATTAAGAAGGATGTGCTTCTATATGTTCTTGATGACCATATCATTAATCGATTTCAGTACAGGACGGCTAGACAGATTCAATTATAACCTTTGCTAAAATTACAATTTTTTGATTTACGACTTTAAATAATAAGAAACTCTTTGTATTTACTATTTTGAATCTTCACAATGTTTTTATCCCGTATCAAAAAATTTGGCTCCGTCAATGCCTCATGAACACTTCTTTTTATAAACCTGTAACCATTATATAATTTATATATAATATGTATTATTTTAATTGTTCAAAAAATATAATATATGTAATATTTGAATATTATAAAAAAATTAACACATTTTACATTGAAATTTTCTAAAAGCATGTATTATTAGAATATTATATATATATATATATATATATATATATATATATATATATATATTATATTTTTACGAACACTAGAATATTAGAATACTTAATTAGAAAAAATTTGTAACAACCCAATTTTTACGTCCAAAAATTTCATTTTTAAATCAATACTTTGGAAAGCATTTGTAAATAAAACATTGTCTGATCAAATCATTCCACAATCATATATCGTGTTTGAAAAAAACAAAATACAAAATCAATTGAATATCAGAGTACAAATCTCAGAACAATCTCGTAAGGCGGAAAATAGTGTATGTGTATGATGTATCGCTACCGCGTCAGCTCTTTCCCCTTTGATGAAGAGGAACCTGAAACCAAAACTGAAAACTGTAAGCACAAAGTTTAGTGAGTTTCCCCCAACGTACCACATACCATACAATCATATAACATACAGAACAATCATATAACATACCATACTTGTTAGACAAGAGCTGTGTAATAGGGCCAAATCCAGCACTCTGAGATTATTCAACCCTAATCACATGTGACGTGACGTATTCACCTAATGGCTAACTCTCATTGTTTAGAGTCCCACCAAGCACAAAGCAAGCAACATTCAAACAAAAGAGAACAACTCTCTAGCAACTATATTCTCATAACAGGAATTGCACTAGCATACAATGCTAAGCTCATACTATCAGGCATAACCTAAACAGGCTATCCTACTGCTGTCTACTCAATTCTAGCATGCAATACTCATAAGCTGAAGCACATAAAGCAGGCACATAAGGCATCACTCCTAGATCCTTAGTCCTATACTAGCATGTTGTTCTACTGAAACCGTTAAACGTAACATAAACTTGTATGGGTACTTTGGGGAATACTTACTTGAGATCGGCCGGTTGCGTACATCACACACTTGTTCTTTCTTAAAACTCTTTTATCTTATCTTTTAGAAAATCATTTTTTTGTAAAAATCTTTTAATCCCTGGGTTTGAGTCCAAACACCCCCGAAGGTGCGTCCGAATCCCTCAAACCAGGGCTCTGATACCAACTTGTAACAACCCAATTTTCACGTCCAAAAATTTCATTTTTAAATCAATACTTTGGAAAGCATTTGTAAATAAAACATTGTCTGAGCATATCATTCCATAATCATATATCGTATTTGAAAAACCAAAATACGAAATCAACTAAATATCATAGTACAAATCCCTGAACAATCTCGTAAGGCGGAAAATAGTGTATGTGTATGATGTATCGCTACCGCGCCAGCTCCTTCCCCTTTGATGAAGAGGTACCTGAAACAAAAACTGAAAACTGTAAGCACAAAGCTTAGTGAGTTTCCCCCAACGTACCACATACCATACAATCATATAACATACAGAACAATCATATAATATACCATACTTGTTAAGCATTTCTGGGGTGCCCGACCTACCCGGTACGACCATTCTGGAGTGCCGACCTACCCGTGCGGCCATTGTGGGGTGCCGTCCTACCTGTGCGGCCATTCTGGGGTGCCGATCACCCTTCGGTCCTAACAACCGAACCTCGGGGACTGTTTCACCCCTACCACTACTACTATCAAATATCATAACATAACATACTATCAGACATATTTGGGGTGTCTGACTACCCTTCGGTCCTAACAACCGAACTCGGGGACTGTTCCCCTCCTACTACCCCTAACACATATCTCAGATCATGCTAGCATATAATCATTACATCACATACCGTTAGACGTATCTGGGGTGTCTGGCTACCCTTCGGTCCTAACAACCGAACTCTACTACTATAACACATCAAGCTAGCGTATAACATATCAGGTAGTAGCAAACCTAGATGAATATCACAAAGACAATCATCTAACATACGACTCCTACTGGAGGGCCGACATTGCGGTCGTAGACCCACCGCTACTGGAAGGTAACTCACTTCGAAGTAGCTGCTGATCTGCGTAGGAACTGTCTATCTGCTGCTGCTGCTCCGGAAATCCTCCGACGACAATTCCCACGAAACACTCAATCAAACACTGCTAACTGTTCTTAGGGTAAATTGACCATATTACCCCTGACCAAGTCAAAAGTCAAAGTCAAAGTCAAAGTCAACTTCCAATTGACCCGACTTGCCGAGTTGGCTCGCTAACTCGTCGAGTCTCTATCCAGTCGATTGTCCTCACTCCCGTCCCTACTCGTCGAGTTAGGCATTGACTCGACGAGTTCTCCTTCTATACAGATATCCAGTAGTCCTTCATTCGACTCGCTGAGTTATATGAACAACTCGTCGAGTTCATCTTCATCCGATGAACACTCTAGTCTGTGACTCGCCGAGTTGTATGAACAACTCGTCGAGTCTGTTCTTGAGGCAAGAAGAATGTCTTGGAATCGCCGAGTCAAGGCATTGACTCGCCACATCCCTCCATTACTGAGTCTGGCTTCCGACTCACTGAGTCCACTTAAAGCTACTGATCCCACTCAGCGTAACTCAAAAGGGGGGAATCGGGAACTCGCGACTCGACTCGCCGAGTCGCATGCATGTAATTACTATATACTCGATTATGCTTGAATCCAATGCATTCCATTCATAGATCTGGTTCTTAGGGTAGGTTTTACACGTAACGTTTCCAACTTTACGTGTTTTCATGCATCAAAAGGGAAATAAGAGGCTTAACAAGGACTAGAAGAGTAGATCTAGGACTTATACACAAGTTAGGCTCATAAAGGCAATAGAACCGAGCTCCTAGAGCTCAATAATGCCTAGATCTTAAGTCCCTTAACACTATAAGCTCATTACTCAAAGATCAAGACTAGAAGAGGCCTTAAAATGACTATCTTAAGCTCTTAATGAGATAATAATGAAGGAACAGAGAGGGTTTCGATTCTAATACCTCTAGAAGCTCTGAAATGGTACAAAGATTCTGGATCTTCTTCCTCTCCTCTTGATCTACCTTCGTCTTTTCTCCAAAACTTCAAGGAATTGCACCAAAAGCACTCAAATTACTAAAAGAAGGGTTAGGGCTTCCTGTGGGGTGTTCTGGACGTAATAGGGGCCGTTATGAGGCACAAAAAGATGTTTAAATAGGGTACAAACCTTTGAAATTAAGGTTTCATCCAGACTGGCGGACTTGCCGAGTCCAGGATATGGACTCGTCGAGTCGCCAACTTAAATGTGCTCGATATCTCGTCTCTACTCGGCGAGTCGGGCCTACAACTCGCCGAGTTCCAGGTAAAAATGCAAAAATACTTAGATTAAAATACATACCAGGAACCAGGTGCTACAAATCTCCCCCACTTATTTTAGACTTCGTCCTCGAAGTCTGCTGCTCGGTCCTAGAAAATCTCGGGATAGTGCTCCCTCATCTCTTCTACCGGTTCCCAAGTCCACTCCGAACCCTTCCGGTGTTGCCATTGCACCTTTACTAGCTCCACCCTCTTGTTCCTCAGATACTTCGACTTCCGGTCGAGGATTGCTACTGGCCGCTCAATGTAATTCAGGCTATCATCAACCTGGATATCCTCTAAAGGCACCACAGCTGAGTCGTCCACTAGGCATTTCCGCCGCTGCGAGACATGGAAGGTGTTGTGGATCTAACTGAGTTCGGCTGGCATATCCAGCCGGTACACCACCTTGCCCACCCGGGCTAGAACCCTGAAGGGTCCAATGTACCTAGGGCCCAACTTTCCCCGCTTCCTGAATCGGATGACGCCCTTCCATGGAGACACCTTCAGGAGAACTATATCTCCGACCTGGAACTCCAGGTTTGATCGGCGCTTGTCGGCATAGCTTTTTTGCCGACTCTGAGCAGTCTGAAGCCTACTCTGCACCTGCTGAATCTTCTCAGTCGTCTTTAACACCACTTCGGTGCTCCCCATAACCCTCTGGCCAGCTTCGCGCCAACATATCGGGGTCCTGCACTTTCTCCCGTACAACATCTCGAAAGGAGGACAGTCAATACTCGCGTGGTAGCTGTTGTTGTATGAGAACTCGGCCAAAGGAAGATAAGTATCCCAGCTACCACTGAAGTCTAACACGCACGTCCGCAACATATCTTCCAGAGTCTGGATGGTCCGCTCACTCTGACCATCTTTCTGCGGGTGAAAAGTGGTGCTAAAATGCAGACGAGTACCCAGCTCGTCATGGAACTTCTTCCAAAACCTGGAAGTAAACCGCACATCCTTGTCTGAAATCACAGAAACTGGCACACCGTTCCGCGCCACCACCTCCCGGATATAGAGTTCGGCCAACTTCATGGCTGAGATGCTCTCCTGAATCGGGATAAAATGGGCGCTCTTGGTCAATCGGTCAACGATGACCCAGATTGAATCCACTCCCCGCGCGGTCCTGGGAATCTTTGTGATAAAATCTATCATGATGTCTTCCCATTTCCATAGCGGAATATCCAACGGTTGCATCTTGTCGTGATGTCTCGGATGCTCAGCCTTGACCTTCCTGCAGGTTAAGCACCGCTCCACGAACCATGCCACATCCTGCTTCATGCAGGGCCACCAATAATCCCGACGAAGATCCCTATACATCTTCGTCGCCCCGGGATGAATGGAGAATCGAGATTTGTGCGCCTCCTCCATCAGAACCTGGCGTACGCCCCCGAGGTATGGCACCCACACCCTACGGTGTAGTGTCAGTAATCCTCGGTTTTCATAGTCGAAGGAGGAAACCTGCTCCACGATCCGCTCGCTCTTCCGATGTTCCTCCTTCATGACCTCCCGAATCTGCTCCAACAGCGGAGTCACCAATGTCATTCTCAGGAAGATATCCCTGATCGGCGCTGCCTTACGGCTAAGCGCGTCGGCCACCATATTGGCATTCCCCGGATGGTAAAGGATCTCGCAATCGTAATCCTTTGCCACGTCCATCCACCGACGCTGCCTCATGTTTAGATTCGGCTGATCCATGAGGTACCTCAAACTCTTATGGTCCGTGTAGATGGTACAGCGAACCCCATATAGGTAATGACGCCAAATTTTGAGGGCGAACACAACAGCCCCCAGCTCCAAATCATGTGTCGGGTAGTTCGCCTCGTGAGGCTTCAGCTGCCTCGACGCGTAAGCGATGACATGCCCTCTCTGCGTCAATACTACGCTCAAACTGAGATGGATGCATCGGAGTACACAACAAAATCCTCCATGCCCTATGGCAGGGCTAAGATTGGTGCCTCGCACAATCTCTGTCTCAGTGTCTCGAACGCGGCCTGCTGCTCAAGGCCCCAACGAAAGACCACGGCCTTCCTTGTTAGCCTGGTCAGGGGTACTACTATCTTGGAGAAATCCTGGATGAATCTCCGATAGTAGCCGACTAATCCTAGGAAACTCCGAATCTCAGATGGAGACTTCGGAACCTCCCATCTCATCACGGCCTCCACTTTGTCCGGGTCCACTCAGATCCTGTTCTGGTTAACGAGATGCCCAAGGAACTGCACCTCGCGCAACCAGAACTCACACTTGGAGAACTTAGCGTACAAGTTCTCCCTCCTCAAAGTCTCTAGAACCTCTCGCAGGTGCTCCTCATGCTCCTCCTGCGTTTTGGAGTAAACCAAGATATCATCAATAAACACTATCACAGACCGGTCTAACATCAGTTTACACACGCGGTTCATGAGGTCCATGAATGCGGCAGGAGCATTGGTGAGCCCGAAGGGCATCACCACAAACTCGTAGTGGCCATAGCGCGTCCGAAACGCAGTCTTCTGTACATCCTCCTCTCTGACCCTCATCTGATGATATCCTGAACACAGATCAATCTTGGAGAACCAAGATGCTCCCTGTAGCTGGTCAAAGAGGTCATCAATCCTCGGGAGTGGGTAACAGTTCTTCGCCGTTACCTTGTTCAGCTCCCGGTAATCTATACACATCCGATGCGACCCGTCCTTCTTTCTCACAAACAGAATTGGGACTCCCCAGGGAGAGCTACTCGATCTAATGAATCCCTTGTCTTACAGCTCCTGTAGCTGTGTAGACAACTCCTGCATCTTAGGAGGAGCCAACCGATACGATGCCTTGGCTATCGGAGCCGCACCAGGGACTAGGTCGATCCTGAACTCCACCTGCCTCTCCGGAGGTATCCCTGGAAACTCATCGGGGAATACATCCGTAAACTCTCGCACTACGGGCACACCTCCCACTGTCGCCTTACCCCCCTCCCGGATGTCCATAACATAAGCGACATATCCTGCGCAACCCTGCTGGAGGTAACGCCTAGCCCTCGCTGCTGAACATACCGCTGGTCCTTGTTGTGGCCTCTCGCCCTGAACCATCAACTCTCCCCCACTTGGGGTCCTGATCCGAACCAGCTGTTGTGCGCAATCTATCACTGCCCCATTGGGGCTCAACCAATCCATGCCTATAATCACCTTGTTCCCTCTCAACGGGATAGGAACCAGGTCCACCAGATAACGCTCCTCGAATAATCCTAGCACACAGTCTCGGAATACCGTCGATGCTTGCACCGATCGATCATCTGCAATCTCTACCTCTAACGGGAAATCCAACATGCCTGAAGACTCAGGGAACTTCTTGCTAAGCGCAAGAGAGACAAATGATCGGGTAGCACCCGAATCAAACAATACCTGAACTGGAATACCGTTCACATGGAACGATCATGTCACTACATCGGGTGCAGCGCGTGCCTCCTCGGTAGTCAACTGGAAGGCCCGGATCCTCACCACTGGAGCCTCAGTCTTGGCCTGTCGGCCATCAGTAATCCGCAGGGTCGCTGGGGCTGGCGCCTTCACCAGCGCTGCTGCTGTCAACTGGGGGCAGTTCGCCTTCTTGTGGCCCCTCTGGTTGCAGTGGAAACACAACAACTCAGACGTCTGAATAACCGGTGTAGGGGCGGTACAATCCCTGCTGAAGTGCCCCATCTTGCCGCACTTGTAGCAGCCTGACGATCCCAATCTACACGCCACCTCATGTGGCCTGCCGCATTTCCTGCAGCGGCTTGGTCCTGACTGACCTTTCGTCTTACCATCTGATCCCTTGGGCTTCTTCCCCGAAGCCCCAGTCATCTGCCCCTACTCTACCTTTCTCTTCCGGACATGCTCCAGATCGATCTCCCTCTCCTTTGCCCTAGCAATCATGGAATCCAGGGTAGGGAAAATTGAAAAACTAACATGCTCCCGAATGTCGGCTCGCAACATGTCATGATAGCGGGTCCTCCTCATATCCTCATCTCCCGCATACTGGGGCACCAACAATGCCCTCTCCCAGAACTTGGCGATGATCTCCGCCACAGTCTTCGTAGTCTGTCTCATGTCCAAAACTCTCTGGCCAGCTGCTGAAGCTCTACAGCTGGCGCAAACTTCACCCTGAATCTGGTCACAAATTCTGACCATGTCATAGCCTCCACAGTCGAGGCTCCCAATGAGTCACCAACAGACTCCCATCAGTCTCTAGCTCTGTCTCTCAAACACCCTGCTGCATATCTCACCTTCGACCCCTCGGGGAAGAAGCTGGTAAGCTGTATGGACTCAATGTCTGCAATCCATCGTCTGGCAGCAATGGGGTCCTTCGCCCAAGGAAATCCGGTGCACCACTGCCCCTAAAGTCCTTAAAGGACAGTGTGCGGGATCCTGACTGGCTGGACGCCATATCACTCCTGAACGCCCTAAGGCAATCCTCCATCAGCTCAACAATCCCTTCCTAGATCGACCCAAAGATGACCGGGGTCGCATCAAGGATGCCTCTGGTGATCTCAGATGCGATGAACTCGCATAACCTCTCATCTGCTTGTTCGGAACCTGATCCCAAACCCGATCCCTCTCCTGAATCGCCAACTACTGGCCTCTGTCGTAGTACCACCATTCTGCAAAACATGATACCAACCGATAGTGATACCGATACATCTAGAGGGATCACATCCACTACAAGTTCCTTGGTCTTACCTCAGCCCTCCTTAACTCGAGTATAGATCCTCTACTTTCAGTAGTACGGGCCTATACTACCTTCCACATTTATCCGTACTTTCCTCAAGGACTGCCTTGACTCCACCAAGTCCCTTTTTCCCGTGCTGATCACTGCTATTCTCATCCTAGGCTTACCCTAGGGAATTCTATGACTCCATCCCAACTGGTCCTCAGCTGCTGAAGGCCTCCTAGTAATGCCAATTAGCCATTACCTGACTACCATCACATGTGATGAGGCTTAGATAATCCTTCGAGTAAAAGACTCGTCCTTACAACAGTTAGACTCAGACAAGAGCTGTGTAATAGGGCCAAATCCAGCACTCTGAGATTATTCAACCCTAATCACATGTGACGTGACGTATTCACCTAATGGCTAACTCTCATTGTTTAGAGTCCCACCAAGCACAAAGCAAGCAACATTCAAACAAAAGAGAACAACTCTCTAGCAACTATATTCTCATAACAGGAATTGCACTAGCATACAATGCTAAGCTCATACTATCAGGCATAACCTAAACAGGCTATCCTACTGCTGTCTACTTGTAACAGCCCGAAATCTCAGGTATTGTTTAATTATGTTTTTGGGGTGAGTTGAGAGGGGACTCGACGAGTTGGAGCCTAGACTCGCCGAGTAGGATCGCAGACTTGGTCGCGGGTCCGCGACTGGACTCGACGAGTCCAGATATGGACTCGGCGAGTCGACGCTGTTCAGCAGAAACCCTAACCGTTCAGTTTTGAATCGTATATAATGCTCTCATAGGTCGTCATTGTCCGTTTTTAGTCGACTGAGAGGAACCCTAAACGGCTGTGGACATCTAGAGCAAGATTGGAGGATATTAGGGCTTGAAGAAATTGTTGGGCAAGGAGGAGAAGGGTTTTGGCTAAAGGAACAGCAAGGGATTCGAGTTCTGCGGTTTGGAGACACAGAGAGGGCATATTCCAGGTAATGTTTCGGATTCCCTTCTGTTAGTTAACGTGTTTTTGAACCTAGGGTTTATGAAAACCCATTTAGTGATTAGATGGGTTATTATGTTATTACCCAGACGTTTATACCACAGTAATGAGATGTTTAGAAGCCCAGAGAGTCCCATGGTTGTATTACGGGACCATACGTAATTCAGGAAGCAGTTGCTCGTCTGCATGGCATGGACTCGCCGAGTTGTTCTTCAGACTCGGCGAGTAGCTTGAAGATTTACTGGGACTCGCCGAGTTGTTCTTCAGACTCGGCGAGTGGAGTCGGGGTGGCCCCGCGATTCTTCCAGGAGTAACTCGTCGGGTCGAGGAGGGTACTCGACGAGTAGATAAGGAATCTCAGAAAGTTGGAGGACGACTAGACTCGCCGAGTCGCCATGGTACTCGCCGAGTCCGGTCGAGTTGACAGTTGACCGTTGACCAGAGTTGACCTAAGTCTGACTTCTTAGGGATAGTCACACTTAGAAGATATAAGTATTAATGAGATATGTAATGTTATAGGGAGGTTGTAGCTCGTCGGTTGTGCACGAGTCATTTCGGGATTTGCTAGCGTCCAGCTTTTACGAGGTGAGTCTTCTCACTATACTGTACCCGGAAGGGTTTGACTGTGTGACCGGAAGGTCGGATATGATATGTGATATGTATGCTATATGTGGTAAGTTATTTGTTATATGTGCTATGTATGTTATGTGGGCCGGAAGGCAATATGTTATGGGCCGGAAGGCGATTATATTATGGGCCGGAAGGCGTTGTATTGAGGACCGAAAGGTCAAGGCCTGGAAAGGCGTATGTGCGTAAGTAGTATATTGGGGAACTCACTAAGCATTTATGCTTACAGTCGTTGTGCATGTATTTCAGGTACTAGCGAGGACCGTGGGAAGGCGCCGGCGTGATCGATACACACTGAAGACTGCTTTTATGATCTTGGGATTTTGAATATTTGTTTTTGACAGAATATTTAAACTATTTATGCCTTGTTTTAAATGGAAATAATTATGTTTTAAAAATGAAAAATTTGTTTGAAAATTTTGCGTTGTTACAATTGGTATCAGAGCCTTGGTTTGAGGGATTCGGGTGCACCTTCGGGGGGTAACTGAACTCAAACCGAGGAGTTGAGGAAAACTTTTCAAATAAAGGCATAAACTTTTGTAAATGGTTTGTGGTAAGCAAGAAAGAAGCAGTATGTACGATCAGTCAGCGCCCGAACGGTAATGATCCCCAAAATACCTTACAATATTATATGATGTGAATTGTTATGCATGCTAGAAGACTAGGTATTCATGATAGGACTAGAGTGGCCTGATTTGTGATGCCTTAGTCTAGGGAAGTTTGCTTATATGAGATGCTTTGCTAGTATGCGGGTAGATAGTGCATATCAGAAGTAGAGTACTCACTATCCGAAGTTTGGGGAGGAGGACTTGGGATGAACACTGATGCGGTGTGGTCGGTAGTATTGGGCCCGTACTACCGAGGACACCGGGTCAGTGGGAGACCCAAGTAAGAATCCCTGGATATCGGGGACGGGGTAGGGTTGCGTTATCGAGTGCAATTACACTTGATGGAGTCTCTGATAGTTTTATGTTGTATTTCAGAGACATCATGGTTAGACCACGCCACGGAGCGAGTACGAGCGGTGTGAGTGACGAGGATATTCGTCAAATGATTCACGAGGAGGTGGCGGCGGTGATCCGGGCTGAGATCCCGGAGATGTTTGGGTCTATCAAGACCACCCTGATGGAGACATTTGATGAGCGGTACGCCGCATTGACTGAGGCTGCAACCGCTGCAGCTACCGCAGCTGTGGCCGCTGCTAGGCCACAGGGGGGCGACTCGTTGCTGTTCCGAGAGTTCAGCAACACGAAGCCACCAGAGTTCGATGGGACGCAGGATCCGATTGCTGCGATGAGGTGGATCGCAGATATAGAGGGGTGCTTCTACACTTGTTCATGCCCGGAGCACCTGAGGGTACGGTTCGCTTTGAACCAGCTCCGTCTGGGAGCAAAGGACTGGTGGAAGTTCGTGACGGCGAACTTCACTTTGGCAGAGACTGCGGCAGTGACATGGGAGGGGTTCACTACCATGTTCAGGGATGAGTACGTTCCTCCGGTGGAGCGGGAACGATTGGTTCAGGAGTTCTTAACCCTCAAGCAGGGTACTGATTCGGTGGCGGCGATCACGCGGAAGTTCCATGAGAGGGTGATGTTTTGCCCCGAGCTGGTGGCCACAGAGCAGGCTCGGATGAGCCGGTACTTGGGTGTTCTGAGGAGGGAGATTCGGGAGTTTGTGTCAAACTCCACTTACCATACTTTTACTGAGCTTCAGGCGAATGCCAGGAAGCGTGAGATCGAGTTAGAGACTCAGGCCAGGGAGGAGGCCGAGTCTCAGCAGGCAGACCGGCGGCCGGCTCAGTCTCAGCCGGCAGCCAAGCGGATCAAGTCCGCCGATTCGAGGACGGTAGGTTCGAAGAACCGCACTTGCGTAAATTGCGGCAAGGGTCATGATGGGGCGTGTCGAGCCGGTGCTTGCTACAAGTGTGGCAAGGAGGGACACATTGCTAGGGAGTGTCCCAAGGGATTTACGGTTTGCTTTCATTGCAACCAGACCGGCCATCGGAAGGCCGAGTGCCCTCAGCTTCGTCAGGGATCTGCACCTGCTGCCAGGACTACTGAGACTCGACCGGTGAAGGTCGAGGCCCCGAGGGCTCGTGGGAGAGCCTTTCAGCTGACTGCGGAGGAGGTCCGCGCTGCGCCCGATGTTGTGGCAGGTATGTCGTAATTCATGTATTTATTTTAATGTCAAGATGTTATGCTTATGTTATTATATGCGTAGGTACTTTCCTTGTGAACTCTGTGCCTGCCTTAGTGTTATTTGACTCGGGTGCGAGTAGGTCCTTTGTGTCCTTAGCCTTTAGTCAGCATATCGGCGTTAGTTGTGAGTCGTTGAATCGACCTTTGAGAGTTTCTATAGCTGACGAGAAAGTGATTTGTGCTACGGAGGTTCTTCGGGGATGTGTACTAGAGATTTTCGGGGTTGAATTCCCGATTGACCTGATTCCTATTGCGATGGGGGATGTCTGTGTCATCGTGGGCATGGACTGGCTGAGCCGATTCGGCGCTGTCATCGACTGTGAGCGTCAGTTGGTGACCATACGAGACCCTAGAGGGGGAGTTCTTTCGGTGTACGGTGAGGGTACCCGTTCGGGATCAGCTTTTTGTTCGGCCGCTAGGGCGAGGCAGTGTCTACAGCAGGGCTGTAAGGGTTTTGTGGCGTATGTGTTGGATACGCGGGAGATCGCCGAGAGACCGAAATCAATTGAGGAAGTTCCGGTGGTGCGCGAGTTTTCAGATGTTTTTCCCGAGGAATTGCCGGGAGTACCTCCTGTGAGGCAAGTAGAGTTTGGTATCGATCTGATTCCGGGGGCTGCGCCCATTGCTAAGGTGCCTTATCGTCTTGCACCTCCAGAGATGCAAGAGTTGTCCTCGCAGCTCCAGGAGTTGCTGGGGAAGGGATTCATTCGGCCGAGCAGTTCGCCCTGGGGAGCACCTATTCTGTTCGTCAAGAAGAAGGATGGTTCACACCGGATGTGCATTGATTACCGGGAGTTGAACAAGCTAACGGTCAAGAACCGTTACCCGTTGCCAAGGATCGATGATTTATTCGATCAGTTGCAGGGAGCATCTTGGTTTTCCAAGATCGATCTGAGGTCAGGATACCATCAGGTGAGAGTACGGGATGAGGACGTCCAGAAGACAGCGTTTAGGACGCGATATGGGCATTATGAGTTTGTGGTGATGCCTTTTGGACTCACCAATGCCCCGGCTGTGTTCATGGATCTCATGAACAGGGTATGCAGGCCGATGTTGGATCGGTCAGTGATTGTATTTATCGACGATATTCTGGTGTATTCGAGATCTAGAGAGCAGCATGAGGAGCATTTGAGGGAGGTCCTTGAGGTATTGAGGTCGGAGGAGCTTTATGCAAAGTTCTCCAAATGTGACTTCTGGTTGCGGGAGGTCCAGTTTTTAGGACATGTGGTTAATCAGAAAGGGATATTGGTCGATCCGGCCAAGGTTGAGGCGGTGATGAGTTGGGAGGTGCCGAAGTCACCCTCTGAGATCAGAAGTTTCCTTGGGTTGGCAGGGTATTATCGGAGATTTATCAAGGATTTCTCCAAGATCGCAGTGCCACTCACCAGATTGACCCGGAAGGGTGTTGCATTCTCATGGGGGCCCGAGCAGCAGACCTCCTTTGAGACACTTCGCCAGAGGTTGTGCGAAGCCCCGGTATTAGCTCTCCCAGAAGGGATGGAAGATTTTGTGGTATATTGCGGCGCATCGATTTCGGGACTGGGTGCAGTGTTGATGCAGAGGGGTCATGTGATAGCTTATGCGTCGAGGCAGCTGAAGCCCCATGAGGCGAGATATCCCACGCACGACTTAGAGTTGGGGGCAGTAGTGTTCGCCCTCAAGATTTGGCGTCACTACCTGTATGGGGTTCGATGTACGATATACACGGACCATAAGAGTTTGAAGCATTTGATGGATCAGCCCAACCTAAATATGCGTCAGAGGAGGTGGTTGGATGTGGTCAAGGATTATGATTGTGAGATCCTGTACCACCCAGGCAAGGCTAATGTGGTAGCCGATGCATTGAGCCGCAGGGCGGAGAGCACTCCATTGCGAGACGTATGCTTGAGACTGACTGTGATGACTCCTGTATTGGATGATATTCGTAGGGCACAGGCTGAAGCTGTGCGACCAGAAATGCAGAAGAAAGAGCGGGTTGTGGGGTTAATCTCAGAGTTTGTCAAGGAGAGTCAAGGGCTTATGACGTTTCAGGGTCGGATTTGGGTACCGTTCGTGGGCGGTACGCGTATTACTTTGATGGAAGAGGCTCATAGATCGAAATTCTCGATCCATCCCGGTGCTACAAAGATGTATTTGGATTTAAGGAAGGAATATTGGTGGCCCTGTATGAAGAGGGATGTAGCATGGTTCGTTGAGAGGTGCTTGACCTGCCGTAGGGTTAAGGCCGAACACCAGAGACCGCATGGCAAGTTGCAGCCATTGGAGATCCCCGAGTGGAAGTGGGAACAGATCACTATGGATTTTATCACCAAATTGCCAAGGACTGCTAGGGGAGCTGACGCAATTTGGGTGATTGTGGATAGGTTGACGAAGAGTGCACACTTCCTTGCCATCAGTGAGAGTTCTTCAGCGGAAAAGTTGGCGGAGATATATGTGAAAGAGATATATGTGAAAGAAGTGGTATCTCGGCACGGGGTGCCGATCTCGATTGTGTCAGACCGTGATGTGCGCTTCACTTCCAGATTCTGGAAGAAATTCCATGAAGAGCTGGGTACTAAATTGCATTTTAGTACCGCATACCATCCCCAGACAGACGGTCAGAGCGAGCGGACAATTCAGACGCTGGAGGACATGCTCCGGGCGTGTGTGTTAGACTTCGGGGGTAGTTGGGATGCGTATTTACCCTTAGCAGAGTTTTCCTAAAACAACAGCCATCATTCGAGCATTGGTATGCCACCTTTTGAGCTGTTGTATGGTAGGAGGTGTCGGACCCCCATTTGCTGGGGAGAAGTGGGACAGAGAGTGATGGGCAGCACGGAGATCGTGCTCCAGACGACAGAGCAGATTCAGCAAGTGAGACAAAGGTTATTGACCGCCCAGAGCCGACAAAAGAGTTATGCAGACAGGCGCCGATCCGAGCTTGAGTTTCAAGTCGGCGATTTCATTCTCCTGAAGGTCTCTCCTTGGAAAGGAGTGATTCGATTCAGGAAGAGAGGCAAGTTGGGGCCCCGGTATATTGGGCCATTTCGTGTGATTGCAAGGATAGGTCGGGTAGCCTACCGGTTGGAGTTGCCAGCGGAGTTGGGTCAGATCCATGACACTTTTCATGTGTCGCAATTGAGGAAGTGCATAGCTGATGAGTCGGCAGTGGTTCCATTGGAGGATATTCAGGTGGATGCGAGCCTGAATTATGCGGAGAGACCAGTGGCTATCAGAGATCGGAAGATCAAGGTTCTGAGGAACAAGGAAGTACCTCTGGTGTTGGTTCAATGGCAACACCGTAAGGGATCGGAAATGACTTGGGAACCGGAACGCGAGATGCGGGAGCAGCATCCGGAACTATTTGCAGAGTGAGACTCCGAGGGCGAAGTCTAATCCAAGTGGGGGAGAGTTGTAACAGCCCGAAATCTCAGGTATTGTTTAATTATGTTTTTGGGGTGAGTTGAGAGGGGACTCGGCGAGTTGGAGCCTAGACTCGCCGAGTAGGATCGCAGACTTGGTCGCGGGTCCGCGACTGGACTCGACGAGTCCAGATATGGACTCGGCGAGTCGACGCTGTTCAGCAGAAACCCTAACCGTTCAGTTTTGAATCGTATATAATGCTCTCATAGGTCGTCATTGTCCGTTTTTAGTCGACTGAGAGGAACCCTAAACGGCTGTGGACATCTAGAGCAAGATTGGAGGATATTAGGGCTTGAAGAAATTGTTGGGCAAGGAGGAGAAGGGTTTTGGCTAAAGGAACAGCAAGGGATTCGAGTTCTGCGGTTTGGAGACACAGAGAGGGCATATTCCAGGTAATGTTTCGGATTCCCTTCTGTTAGTTAACGTGTTTTTGAACCTAGGGTTTATGAAAACCCATTTAGTGATTAGATGGGTTATTATGTTATTACCCAGACGTTTATACCACAGTAATGAGATGTTTAGAAGCCCAGAGAGTCCCATGGTTGTATTACGGGACCATACGTAATTCAGGAAGCAGTTGCTCGTCTGCATGGCATGGACTCGCCGAGTTGTTCTTCAGACTCGGCGAGTAGCTTGAAGATTTACTGGGACTCGCCGAGTTGTTCTTCAGACTCGGCGAGTGGAGTCGGGGTGGCCCCGCGATTCTTCCAGGAGTAACTCGTCGGGTCGAGGAGGGTACTCGACGAGTAGATAAGGAATCTCAGAAAGTTGGAGGACGACTAGACTCGCCGAGTCGCCATGGTACTCGCCGAGTCCGGTCGAGTTGACAGTTGACCGTTGACCAGAGTTGACCTAAGTCTGACTTCTTAGGGATAGTCACACTTAGAAGATATAAGTATTAATGAGATATGTAATGTTATAGGGAGGTTGTAGCTCGTCGGTTGTGCACGAGTCATTTCGGGATTTGCTAGCGTCCAGCTTTTACGAGGTGAGTCTTCTCACTATACTGTACCCGGAAGGGTTTGACTGTGTGACCGGAAGGTCGGATATGATATGTGATATGTATGCTATATGTGGTAAGTTATTTGTTATATGTGCTATGTATGTTATGTGGGCCGGAAGGCAATATGTTATGGGCCGGAAGGCGATTATATTATGGGCCGGAAGGCGTTGTATTGAGGACCGAAAGGTCAAGGCCTGGAAAGGCGTATGTGCGTAAGTAGTATATTGGGGAACTCACTAAGCATTTATGCTTACAGTCGTTGTGCATGTATTTCAGGTACTAGCGAGGACCGTGGGAAGGCGCCGGCGTGATCGATACACACTGAAGACTGCTTTTATGATCTTGGGATTTTGAATATTTGTTTTTGACAGAATATTTAAACTATTTATGCCTTGTTTTAAATGGAAATAATTATGTTTTAAAAATGAAAAATTTGTTTGAAAATTTTGCGTTGTTACACTACTCAATTCTAGCATGCAATACTCATAAGCTGAAGCACATAAAGCAGGCACATAAGGCATCACTCCTAGATCCTTAGTCCTATACTAGCATGTTGTTCTACTGAAACCGTTAAACGTAACATAAACTTGTATGGGTACTTTGGGGAATACTTACTTGAGATCGGCCGGTTGCGTACATCACACACTTGTTCTTTCTTAAAACTCTTTTATCTTATCTTTTAGAAAATCATTTTTTTGTAAAAATCTTTTAATCCCTGGGTTTGAGTCCAAACACCCCCGAAGGTGCGTCCGAATCCCTCAAACCAGGGCTCTGATACCAACTTGTAACAACCCAATTTTCACGTCCAAAAATTTCATTTTTAAATCAATACTTTGGAAAGCATTTGTAAATAAAACATTGTCTGAGCATATCATTCCATAATCATATATCGTGTTTGAAAAACCAAAATACGAAATCAACTAAATATCAGAGTACAAATCCCTGAACAATCTCGTAAGGCGGAAAATAGTGTATGTGTATGATGTATCGCTACCGCGCCAGCTCCTTCCCCTTTGATGAAGAGGTACCTGAAACAAAAACTGAAAACTGTAAGCACAAAGCTTAGTGAGTTTCCCCCAACGTACCACATACCATACAATCATATAACATACAGAACAATCATATAACATACCATACTTGTTAAGCATTTCTGGGGTGCCCGACCTACCCGGTACGGCCATTCTGGAGTGCCGACCTACCCGTGCGGCCATTGTGGGGTGCCGTCCTACCTGTGCGGCCATTCTGGGGTGCCGATCACCCTTCGGTCCTAACAACCGAACCTCGGGGACTGTTTCACCCCTACCACTACTACTATCAAATATCATAACATAACATACTATCAGACATATTTGGGGTGTCTGACTACCCTTCGGTCCTAACAACCGAACTCGGGGACTGTTCCCCTCCTACTACCCCTAACACATATCTCAGATCATGCTAGCATATAATCATTACATCACATACTGTTAGACGTATCTGGGGTGTCTGGCTACCCTTCGGTCCTAACAACCGAACTCTACTACTATAACACATCAAGCTAGCGTATAACATATCAGGTAGTAGCAAACCTAGATGAATATCACAAAGACAATCATCTAACATACGACTCCTACTGGAGGGCCGACATTGCGGCCGTAGACCCACCGCTACTGGAAGGTAACTCACCTCGAAGTAGCTGCTGATCTGCGTAAGAACTGTCTGTCTGTTGCTGCTGCTCCGGAAATCCTCCGACGACAATTCCCACAAAACATTCTGTAAAGCCTGTGTTTCCGGGCTTGCCGTTATTAGCAATATAATAGTCTAGGTTAACCTTTGTAACCCGTTTTGAAATAATAAGATTGTATTATTTGAGTATTATGTGTTTTGTGCTTAATTGCTTAATTATGTGGTCTGATTAATTAAGAATAAAAATAAGCGTCAAAATTTAAGTGTAAAATGAACTTAATATCTTTGGTTAATGTTGTAATAGTCGAAACGAGGTTTCCGAATATATATAGAACGCCCAAATCTGACTTCGTATGAGGAAGTTAGGATTTATCGAAGTTCCGGCTTAGCGGTGTGCAGCCTGAAATACTCGATTTGAGATCGAGCGGTTTTTAGCCGAAGCAATCTAAATGAGAATCGAAGATCTCATTGTTGGTATCGAAGCGATAAAAAGTTAGGCAAGAACGGACATCAAACAAAGAAGTTATGAAATTATAACGAAAGTTTCTGTCGCGGCCTATTAAAAATAATTAATAAAAATAAATTCGAAATTAGCCGACGGAGTCTAAACGAAAGTCGTAGAGCATGGTCTCACCTTTCCGTGGATATAAAGAACGTCGAAAACGGAGTTCGTATGAAGAAGTTATGAATTTCCGAAGTTTATTAATCATTTTGTAATTAAAATTAAATCAAAATTCGGAGGTATTATCCGAAGCCGAGTCACCCGTCTGATCCGAGGTACGCCCCGCGTACTCCGAAGAGTGTCGACACTTCGGATGACGCATGCAATGACGATTTCGGAGCCCTGTACGCCCCGCGTACAGGCGTACGCCCCGCGTACTCCGAGGCTCCAGCCTCTATATAAAGGATCCGAAGGCAGCCTTGATTCTTGTTCATTTTCTTCTCTTCTCTCTAGTCTTTTGCATCGTTTTTCGTGCCGAAGCTACCCCGAAGTCCCGGTATCATACTCTAGCCCCGAGGCAAGTCCCGAGACCCCGAAGATCCCGAGAAGCGCGGTTCCCGAGTCGAAGCTCTGCCCGCGAGAAGTTCGATTTTCGTGGAGATCTTCCAGATCTGCTGAGGAATACTACTCCTATAAGCCGTAGTGCTGTCCGATCATCTTCTGATCAAGTGAGTGTGTAGTTATTTCTTCTAATACAATAATACGAAGTATTTTATATAAAAATACGTGCTATGTGTAAATATTTGGTTGTGTTATGTGGGAATGAGTATTCACTCTCTTCTATCTTATAGATCTGCTTATTTCTTTATGAAATACGTGTTATGTGGTATGCCTCATCTGTTATATGGAATATATATATATTGAATGAAAATGATATATAGGTTTTAAACTATGTATGAAAATATATATTCTTATCTACTAATATGTTGGGTAGAAAATGGGTAGATAGTTGGTGTGTAATAAACAGATGAGAGGCCTCGATGTTGTTGTTGTTGTTGTTGTTGTTGATCTAGTTATTCAGCGGAGTATGGATAACGACCACGGACTCTTTCTAGACAGTCCAGTGGAACACTAGCAGGTTCATAACCTGTAGGTGTTGTGAACGATGTGTTCACCGGTGTACTCTATCCCCCTCATGGTTGCCTTTAGGATATCTATTGTTGAGGAAACCCCTTCGCAGTGATGTCCGTCCCGATGAAAATCCTAGATTAGGTCCCTTGAGATAGTTGTTTTAGGGACGTAAAGTGAGGATAACGGGAATGGGTAATCGGGATAGTGATTGGTTGGTGAAATTAAATATAACTTATTTATTGTGGGTTGAAAACCCTATATGCTCACCAGGCTCCCAAGCCTGACCCACTCAGTTTTATTTGTATTACAGGAAGTGGCACAAGGGCGTAAGATGGATGGATCATCTTGTTGTTTTGTTTACAAGTCTGTATATGTATATATTTGTTGAATGACTTGTAATGTTTATCGTTTATGCTTTATGGTCTGTATCGGAACATGACATCCCGAGTTTTGATTATATAATGAAATGCATCTCTTGATGAAATGCTTTGATAAATATTATTTTATCATGTTTTGTTTTGGGAACAAATTCCGCAACTCTTTCAAATCAAAAGGATTTACTCTGAAAATATTTAAAAGCATAAATGAAAATCGGTCTTTTCTGGCCGAGATTTTGGGGATGTCACAGTTGGTATCAGAGCATTAGTTTAAGCGAACTAGGAATTTGTAGGATTTCTAGACTTAAACTTAGAATGCTAAGTGGAATTTTGAGATGTGTGTCTGTTGGATTTTAGACACAAGCACTAGTTTATTTTAGGAAAGTAGCCTAAAATGCTTTATGTGCTAAATGTTATATGTTGCCATATATGATATTATTTGTTGGGATCTACGGTTTGTTGCCAACCGGATCTGAAGGTTTATGTGTTTAGGATTCTAAGCGTATGTATACGATATTAGAACTAGCATGTAATCGTTTGGAGTAATAAGGTGAAATTATTCGGTGTGTAGATCAAAAAAAAAATGGTGAGAACAAGGAATGGCGTTGGAAACGCAGATGAAAACAGGAATCAACCGCCAGTGATTGAGCAAATACCTGTTGTAGCGGCAGCACCAGAACCAATAACAATGGCTGCGGTGCAAGCCATGATTCGGGCTATGCTAGCCGAACAAAGGGAGGAGATGCGACAAATGTTGCATAATAATAGGGATGAACCTGTCATACCTATTGAGGAACCGAAATTGATTCCCGAGCAATCGGAGGAAGGGAACAATAGTCGCATGGTGAGTCAAGTTGGGACTCGAGAGGAACGAAGGAACAATCTGGAAAGGAGAAACAACAAGGATGGGTGTATGTACAAGAATTTCTTGGGCGCCAAACCGCCAAGTCTTTCTGGGAGCCCAAAGCCTGTTGAGATAATGGATTGGATCTCCGAAATGGAGATGGT
This sequence comes from Lactuca sativa, assembly GCF_002870075.4. Classification (NCBI taxonomy): domain Eukaryota; kingdom Viridiplantae; phylum Streptophyta; class Magnoliopsida; order Asterales; family Asteraceae; genus Lactuca; species Lactuca sativa. The sequence continues at coordinate 105,678,037 of NC_056625.2, read as the reverse complement.
GTTTGAAAGTTGCGACTGTAGCAACAAACAGAAGACCGTCTTTGCGGTTAGACAACTGAAGACTGGGGTCTTGAGTTGGTGGAAGTTGTTGGCAGATACTATGCCACGAGGAGAAGCCCTGAAAATGTCATGGGAGGAGTTCTTGGAACAGCTGAGGGTGCAGTATTGTTCAGAGATAGATCTGATTGATCTGAACAATGAGTTCCAAAACTTGAAGAAAGGGAAGATGAGCATAGATGACTATGCTACTGCATTTACTGAGAAGATGAAGTTGTTTCCGTACCTAGTGCCAACGGAACTCTCCAAGATTGAGAGGTTTGCTAACGGACTGCCTGCTGACTTTGGTCCGACAGTCAAAATGGCAACCACTCTGAAAACGGCTGTTCGTGCAGCTAAGAATGTGGAGGCCCAGCAGAAGGAAAAGGGTCTGGAAAGAATAGATGTTGGAGAAAAGAGGAAGTTCGATGGAACTTCAGGGTCCAACAAGAAAAACAAGTTCTCGAAGTCTGGTTCGAGGGGAGGTGGAGGTGAAGCGAAATGGTGCGACAAATGTAAGAAGAAGCATCATGGAAAATGTGAGGTGGCGAACACATGCTACAAGTGTGGAAAGCCAGGGCACTATGCCAATGAGTGTAACCTCACAAAGAAAGTTTGCTATGGTTGTGGTGAGGAGGGTCATATGTCGAGAGACTGCCCGAAGAAGAAGGAGGCAGCTAGACCCAACATTCCGCCAAAGCCAAAGGCGAGAGCATTCCAGATGACACTGGAAGCTGCTAAAGATGAAGCTGATGTCGCTTCAGGTACCTTTCTCGTTAACGAATTGCCTGCCCAAATTTTATTTGATTCTGGAGCCAACTACTCCTTTATATCGCATGAATTTGGTAGAAAGCTAGCTTTGCCTGTTGTTAGACTAGATAATGCTTTATTAGTCGAAGTTGCTAGTGGCAAGTTTGTACCTGTTAGCTATCGCATGAAAAACATCTTAATTGATCTGAATGGGAATAAGTTCCACGAGGAATTATTGCCTATCGAACTTAATGGTTTCGACATCGTATTGGGAATGGATTGGCTTAGCGCCAACGACGCCGAAATTTTATGCAAGAAGAAAATAGTCAAAGTAAACCCGCCTGGGAAAGATTCGTTTACGGTGTATGGAGATAAACGCAGAGTAAATTCTGGAATCATTTTGTTGATGAAAGCCAGAAAATGTTTGACCAAGGGGTGTACATCGTATTTAGCATTCGTGATTGATGCTAAGAAGGAAAAGAAGGTGATGCAGAATATTCCAGTGGTGTGTGATTATCCGGAAGTATTTCCCGAAGATCTTCCTGGATTACCGCCTGATCGACAAGTGGAATTCCGTATTGACTTGTTGCCAGGAACAACGCCAATTGCGAAAGCACCTTATCGATTAGCACCGACGGAGATGAAGGAGCTAATGATGCAACTTCAGGAGTTATTGGACAACGGTTTCATTAGACCTAGTTCATCGCCCTGGGGAGCTCCGGTGTTATTTGTAAAGAAGAAAGATGGAAGTATGAGAATGTGCATCGATTACAGAGAGCTGAACAAGGCAACAATAAAGAATAGATATCCGTTGCCGAGGATTGATGACCTGTTTGATCAATTGCAAGGTTCGAGCTATTTCTCGAAGATCGATCTTAGGTCAGGATATCATCAGCTAAAAGTAAGAGAGCAAGATATCGAGAAGACTGCATTCAGAACTAGATATGGACACTATGAGTTCTTGGTTATGTCGTTTGGACTAACCAATGCTCCAGCAGCGTTCATGGATTTGATGAATAGGGTTTGTAACCCGTTCCTTGATAAATCCGTGATAGTGTTCATAGACGACATTCTGATTTACTCGAAAAGCCAGGAGGAGCATGGCAGACACTTGCGAGAAGTGTTGGAAGTTCTGAAGAAGGAGAAGCTGTATGCTAAGTTCTCCAAATGTGATTTTTGGATTCGTGAAGTCCAATTCTTGGGTCACGTGGTCAACCAAGAAGGGATAATGGTTGATCCAGCGAAGATCGAAGCTGTGACGAAGTGGGAACAACCGAAGAGTCCCACGGAGATTCGAAGCTTTTTAGGATTAGCCGGATATTACCGAAGGTTTATCCAAGGCTTTTCTTCGATCGCTAGTCCATTGTCAGCTTTGACCCACAAAGGAGCTACTTATGCTTGGGGTGAGAAGCATCAGGAAGCATTTGAGAAGCTAAAGAAGAAGCTATGCGAGGCACCGATACTTTCTCTACCCGATGGAGTTGAAGACTTCGCTGTCTATAGCGATGCGTCTGGGGTTGGTTTGGGTTGTGTTTTGACCCAAAGAGAAAAGGTGATAGCATATGCGTCTCGACAGCTGAAAGAGCATGAAAAGAACTACCCGACTCATGATTTAGAGTTGGCAGCGGTAGTTTTCGCTCTGAAAATATGGAGGCATTACCTCTATGGCACGAAGTGCAAACTTTTCACTGATCATAAGAGTCTCCAATACCTCTTTAATCAGAAAGAATTGAATATGAGGCAACGACGCTGGCTAGAATTACTTAAAGACTATGACTGTGAGATACTTTACCACCCCGGTAAAGCTAATGTTGTTGCTGATGCTCTCAGTCGGAAAGTCAATCCCGAAAGGAAAAGGCCAAGAGCGTTGAGAATTGAAGTTGTCTCAACTATTTTGGAAAGTATAAAGAAAGCTCAGAGCGAAGCTTCTGAGAAGAATGACAGAAAGGAGGAACGTTTGGGCAAAACGTTGGTGTTCGGTGTAAACAGTCATGGACTGAAGGTGTTCCAAGATCGAATTTGGATACCTAAGACAGGAGGAGTCAGAGATCTTCTGATGGAAGAAGCTCACAAGACCATGTACTCGATTCATCCGGGTAGCACTAAAATGTATAGGGACCTGAAACCCTACTACTGGTGGCCGACGATGAAGCTTGATGTTGCAAAGTATGTGGCCGAGTGTGTGACTTGTGCGAGAGTCAAGACACAACATCAGAAACCGTACGGGAGTTTAGAACCTTTGCCTGTGCCTATGGGTAAGTGGGAAGACATTGCTATGGATTTTGTCACTAAACTGCCCAGAACAAAGAATGGTCACGACATGATTTGGGTGGTCGTTGATCGATTCACTAAGAGTGCGCATTTCATAGCGGCCAGGGAGAAATGGTCTATGGATAAGCTTGTGAATTCTTACGTGAAGGAAATTGTGAGGCTTCACGGTGTTCCGTTAACGATTGTGTCGGATCGTGATAGCCGTTTCACATCGAGGTTTTGGAAAAGTCTACAAGAGGAATTGGGTACCAAGTTGTGTTTAAGTACAGCTTACCATCCGCAGACTGATGGTCAGAGCGAACGAACGATACAAACACTTGAAGATATGCTGAGAGCATGTACTCTGGAATTCCTAGGTAATTGGGATGAACATTTACCGTTGGTAGAATTTTCCTATAATAATAGTTTCCACTCGAACATTAAGATGGCACCTTACCAAGCTTTGTATGGACAGAAGTGTCGTACGCCGTCTTGTTGGCTTGAGGCTGGGGAAAAGCAGTTTATGGGACCGGAGTTGGTTCATCAAACTGCTGAAAAGTTGAAAATAATTAGGGAAAGAATGTTAGCGGCTCAGGATCGTCAAAAGAGCTATGCTGACAAAAAGCGAAGACCGATGACTTTTGAAGTTGGAGATTCGGTTTTGCTTAAAGTCTCGCCGTGGAAGGGACTTATAAGATTTGGTAAAAGGGGAAAGTTAAGTCCAAGGTTTATTGGACCGTTTAAAGTTCTTCAGAGGATTGGGAACCAAGCTTACAAGCTCGAACTACCAGAAGAACTGAATGGAATTCATAACACTTTTCATGTGTGTTATTTGAGGAAGTTCATGGGAGAAGTTCCCGACATAATTCCAATTTCTGAATTGAGAATTGATGAGAACAAAAGGTTGATTGAAGAACCAGAGGCAATTGTTGACCGAAAGACTAAGAAATTACGACGCAAGATGGTTGGGTTAGTGCTTGTCCGATGGAAACACACGAATGGGCCGAATCTCACCTGGGAGACGGAGAGTGACATGATGGGTCGCTATCCGCATTTGTTTGTTGATGTGTGATTCCGGGGACGGAATCATTCTAAGGTGGAGAGAATTGTAACGCCTGTGTTTCCGGGCTTGCCGTTATTAGCAATATAATAGTCTAGGTTAACCTTTGTAACCCGTTTTGAAATAATAAGATTGTATTATTTGAGTATTATGTGTTTTGTGCTTAATTGCTTAATTATGTGGTCTGATTAATTAAGAATAAAAATAAGCGTCAAAATTTAAGTGTAAAATGAACTTAATATCTTTGGTTAATGTTGTAATAGTCGAAACGAGGTTTCCGAATATATATAGAACGCCCAAATCTGACTTCGTATGAGGAAGTTAGGATTTATCGAAGTTCCGGCTTAGCGGTGTGCAGCCTGAAATACTCGATTTGAGATCGAGCGGTTTTTAGCCGAAGCAATCTAAATGAGAATCGAAGATCTCATTGTTGGTATCGAAGCGATAAAAAGTTAGGCAAGAACGGACATCAAACGAAGAAGTTATGAAATTATAACGAAAGTTTCTGTCGCGGCCTATTAAAAATAATTAATAAAAATAAATTCGAAATTAGCCGACGGAGTCTAAACGAAAGTCGTAGAGCATGGTCTCACCTTTCCGTGGATATAAAGAACGTCGAAAACGGAGTTCGTATGAAGAAGTTATGAATTTCCGAAGTTTATTAATCATTTTGTAATTAAAATTAAATCAAAATTCGGAGGTATTATCCGAAGCCGAGTCACCCGTCTGATCCGAGGTACGCCCCGCGTACGCGAGTACGCCCCGCGTACTCCGAAGAGTGTCGACACTTCGGATGACGCATGCAATGACGATTTCGGAGCCCTGTACGCCCCGCGTACAGGCGTACGCCCCGCGTACTCCGAGGCTCCAACCTCTATATAAAGGATCCGAAGGCAGCCTTGATTCTTGTTCATTTTCTTCTCTTCTCTCTAGTCTTTTGCATCGTTTTTCGTGCCGAAGCTACCCCGAAGTCCCGGTATCATACTCTAGCCCCGAGGCAAGTCCCGAGACCCCGAAGATCCCGAGAAGCGCGGTTCCTGAGTCGAAGCTCTGCCCGCGAGAAGTTCGATTTTCGTGGAGATCTTCCAGATCTGCTGAGGAATACTACTCCTATAAGTCGTAGTGCTGTCCGATCATCTTCTGATCAAGTGAGTGTGTAGTTATTTCTTCTAATACAATAATACGAAGTATTTTATATAAAAATACGTGCTATGTGTAAATATTTGGTTGTGTTATGTGGGAATGAGTATTCACTCTCTTCTATCTTATAGATCTGCTTATTTCTTTATGAAATACGTGTTATGTGGTATGCCTCATCTGTTATATGGAATATATATATATTGAATGAAAATGATATATAGGTTTTAAACTATGTATGAAAATATATATTCTTATCTACTAATATGTTGGGTAGAACATGGGTAGATAGTTGGTGTGTAATAAACAGATGAGAGGCCTCGATGTTGTTGTTGTTGTTGTTGTTGTTGATCTAGTTATTCAGCGGAGTATGGATAACGACCACGGACTCTTTCTAGACAGTCCAGTGGAACACTAGCAGGTTCATAACCTGTAGGTGTTGTGAACGATGTGTTCACCGGTGTACTCTATCCCCCTCATGGTTGCCTTTAGGATATCTATTGTTGAGGAAACCCCTTCGTAGTGATGTCCGTCCCGATGAAAATCCTAGATTAGGTCCCTTGAGATAGTTGTTTTAGGGACGTAAAGTGAGGATAACGGGAATGGGTAATCGGGATAGTGATTGGTTGGTGAAATTAAATATAACTTATTTATTGTGGGTTGAAAACCCTATATGCTCACCAGGCTCCCAAGCCTGACCCACTCAGTTTTATTTGTATTACAGGAAGTGGCACAAGGGCGTAAGATGGATGGATCATCTTGTTGTTTTGTTTACAAGTCTGTATATGTATATATTTGTTGAATGACTTGTAATGTTTATCGTTTATGCTTTATGGTCTGTATCGGAACATGACATCCCGAGTTTTGATTATATAATGAAATGCATCTCTTGATGAAATGCTTTGATAAATATTATTTTATCATGTTTTGTTTTGGGAACAAATTCCGCAACTCTTTCAAATCAAAAGGATTTACTCTGAAAATATTTAAAAGCATAAATGAAAATCGGTCTTTTCTGGCCGAGATTTTGGGGATGTCACACATTCAATCAAACACTGCTAACTGTTCTTAGGTTAAAATGACCATATTACCCCTGACCAAGTCAAAAGTCAAAGTCAAAGTCAACTTCCAATTGACCCGACTCGCCGAGTTGGCTCGCTAACTCGTCGAGTCCCTATCCAGCCGATTGTCCTCACTCCCGTCCCTACTCGCCAAGTTAGGCATTGACTCGACGAGTTCTCCTTCTATACAGATATCCAGTAGTCCTTCATTCAACTCGCTGAGTTGTATGAACAACTCGTCGAGTTCATCTTCATCCGATGAACACTCTAGTCTGTGACTCGCCGAGTTGTATGAACAACTCGTCGAGTCTGTTCTTGAGGCAAGAAGATTGCCTTGGACTCGCCGAGTCAGGGAATTGACTCGCCGCGTCCCTCCATTACTAAGTCTGGCTTCCGACTCACTGAGTCCTATTAAAGCTCACTGATCCCACTCAGCGTAACTCAAAAGGGGGAAATCGGGAACTCGCGACTCGACTCGCCGAGTCCAAAGAACGACTCGCCGAGTCGCATGCATGCAATTACTATATACTCGATTATGCTTGAATCCAATGCATTCCATTCATAGATCTGGGTTCTTAGGGTAGGTTTTACACGTAAAGTTTCCAACTTTACGTGTATTCATGCATCAAAAGGGAAATAAGAGGCTTAACAAGGACTAGAAGAGTAGATCTAGGACTTATACACAAGTTAGGCTCATAAAGGCAATAGATCCGAGCTCCTAGAGCTCAATCATGCCTAGATCTTAAGTCCCTTAACACTATAAGCTCATTACTCAAAGATCAAGACTAGAAGAGGCCTTAAAATGACTATCTTAAGCTCTTAATGAGATAATAAAGAAGGAACAGAGAGGGTTTCGAGTCTAATACCTCTAGAAGCTCTGAAATGGCACAAAGATTTTGGATCTTCTTCCTCTCCTCTTGATCTACCTTCTTCTTTTCTCCAAAACTTCAAGGAATTGCACCAAAAGCACTCAAATTACTAAAAGAAGGGTTAGGGCTTCCTGTGGGGTGTTCTGGACGTAATAGGGGCCGGTATGAGCCACAAAAAGATGTTTAAATAGGGCGCAAACCTTTGAAATTAGGGTTTCATCTAGACTGGCGGACTTGCCGAGTCCAGGATATGGACTCGTCGAGTCGCCAACTTAAACGTGCTCGATATCTCGTCTCTACTCGGCGAGTCGAGCCTACAACTCGCCGAGTTCCAGCTAAAAATGAAAAAATACTTAGATTAAAATACATACCAGGAACCAAGTGCAACACAATTAGTCTTACTGTTCATAAAATTATGTCTATCTCAAATGAACTTATATATATATATATATATATATATATATATATATATATATATATATATATATATATATATATATATATATATATATATATATATAAGACTCATTTTAAAGTGAAGACTCGTGAGTGTACACCTTAAAATAATTGAAAAAAAAACCTAAAACAATTACAAAATCATAAAATCGAGCATAAATCTATGTCCGGGAGAAAAAATTGAAAAAAAAATTGCATCATTAAAATTGATCCATGATTCAATTTTTTTTCATTTTTTTCTTCCGGACATAGATCTATGCTCGATTTTATGATTTTTATTTTTTAATTTTTTTAAGGTGTCCTCACTTTAAAATGAGTCATCACCTATATATATATATATATATATATATATATATATATATATATATATATATATATATATATATATATATATATATATATATATATATTCCTTAATAAATGATGATTTTTTTTACCACATGTCAATCTCATGAGTTTTGACAATTATTAATTTTTGGTTTGTTTCATATTTTAAAATTAAAATCATATAGTTATATATATAAAGTATTAAATATAATATATATGATATTAAATTGTAATAAATATGTTTCTTCCGTATTTTAAAGTTATATATATATATATATATATATATATATATATATATATATATATATATATATATATATATATATATATATATATATATATATATATATATATTGATTAAAAATGATACAAAGATATAGTGAACTATGTTTTGTGGGAGCGGGTGGCTAGACCTTGATACACGACAAGTGAAGTTGGAATGGTCTGGTCCAACCATGTTTATTGGAATTTGACCAAAAAATCTTGACACTCCCCAGTCTTCCCAACTACCAAAAAATTATTTGTCTAAAAAGTCTTTAACGGAAAATGTTTTTAAGGGTTGTTGAATGTGTTATAAAAATAATTATGTGATTACAAGTCATAATAATAGAATATATAATGTTTTAATAACTAGATTTTGATAATAACATATTTAATTCTTATAAAACCAAATTAATAGGAATATAAAATTATAAACAAAATCAGATTGTTGTAAAAAATAACTCCTAAGAATAAATATAAAAGAGCTGTTTACTAAAATGATCGTAAATAAAATTTCAATATCTCAAGAGCCGACGGTTTAATAATAGAAAAAATGGCAACTCGACTTTTGAAATATATTTTGCAATTTGCGAAGGGAGACAAATGATCGCAACATAGAAAACTGTTTTTTGTAGAATTTTTCCTACTAGTAAATGACTTGGTTGTTAGTAGCCCAATTTTTCTATGCTACGTAGATGTAAATTTTTTGAAATTGCAAATAATTTAAATATTTTTTTTATGCATGTGATTGAATTCACGACCTAGTAGTTACTTGTTAGATTAGAAACTTACATGTTAGCAAAATGAATGAGTTAGCCTCAACTTGTATGTAGATGTATATATGAATCAACAAAATCTTTAAGAATCTAGTAGCACTTTGTGAAAATTTAATGTCTTTTTAATGACATTGTAGTTTCTTTTAAGTAAATATGTAAATACATGTATTTTCACGATACCAAATAAGAAAATAGAGTAGTAACATAAAGAATTGAAATTTTATGTTTTACGAAGTTGCCATCTTAACGTCATTTGCATACTTTGTGCTAACATTGTAATTTTTTCGATTAAATGTGTGCACAATATGCGTTAATTTCTTCATATATGAAAATAGAACACTCTTACAAAATTTATGTTTTGCAAGTTAATAGCCGTTTGGTGATCTTTAAATTTGTTTTGTGAGTTTCCATCTTAATATGTTTATGTGTTTTCTACGGACGTTGTAGCTTTTGATTAAATATTTCATGTATTTGTTTGATTTCATATGTGAAAATGGAACACATTTTACAAAATTTACGTTTCACAACTTAAGAATTGCACCATTTGCTGCTTTCCTATCGATCATCGACAACAATCCTGCTGCGTGTCACGTCTTGTGCTGCAGGACATCATACATGCGTCGCTACACCTCTGTTGTCTTCTTCTTTCCTTGCTGACCATATCCTCGGTAACTTCTAATGTTGATTGTACATGGTAGTTCCTCCACTCCCTCTCCTCCAAAACTCAGTTTAATGTGCACTCTAACGAATGTGTACAATCAATTTAGTTTCAAGTTAAATGTGGATAGGTCTCGTTACAAAATTTAGAGACAAATATTCTCTAACATGTGTCATGGTACGTTGAGTTATGGTCATATTTTAGGAAAATCGAAACCCAAGGATGATGATGATGAGGAATGGTACTCGGTTGATGCCCACATCAAATCATGGTACTTGTGATCCAAGCTTACTTCAAATCATCTCTAGCGATGATTGCACATCCAAAGCCTTATGGGACAAGTTGGATGAATTTTAGAAACAATCAGGACCGGTCATGAGCATTCAAATGCCCAGGACAAGGCAGATAAAAAAGGGCACTTAGGCCTTAACGTGTAACGAATTAAATTATATAAACTAATTGTTTATTAAAATGACGATAAACTTTATAGCAATAAACATAGCAAAATGATAGTATTTTAATGAGTAATTATATATCGTAACAGCTAACCGACGATCCGTGAAGCTCTCCTAGCATTCTTGATTTCAAATTGGTTGATCAACTCTTCGTAGTTTATACTCTCTAAGATTTCATTCTCGATAGATATCATCGCCAAATCGCTAAGTCTTTCTTGGGTCATTGTGGAGCATAAGTAAGGTTTCACAAACTTCAATTTCGAAAAACTTCTCTCTATAGATGCGTCCGTTACTGGAATAGTCGAAAATATTCTATATGCAATGCTTGCATTTGGGAAATAATCAGGTTCTTTCAAACTTCAAAACATCTATAGGGTTGCTAAATTCATTGGTGACCGCAGATAATTTCAACTCTGTATAAAGTTCCTCGTCATCAATATCCGATCTTTCTTCAAACTTGAGTGCTTTTTCAAGATGATGACGATACAACTTAACATATTTATCTTCAATTCCCCTCAAATTATGTGAAAATAAAAAACCAAATACTTTGTCATACTTTTTAAATTGTTCAAATCTTGTCTCAAGAGAAGAAATTGTTTGATCAACAATGTATAAGAAATAATTGACTCTGAAATTCTCGTCAGGTGAAAATGAAACTTCTTTGCTACTTGAACTCTCGTCAAGCCTTTTTTTCCTTTCAATCAAATGATTCTGTAGAAATATTCGATAAATACCCATTTCAATAGCAATCTTCTTAGCTCCAGCAATCGCTTTTGAAAAACCAGTTTCTCTATAATCCTTAAAGTACCCAATCAATTTGTTTATTTATGTAATAGCATTATCAAGATACATATCCTTTGATTGTAACTTCTTACTCATAGTATTCACATGGTTTAGTACTTCATACCAAATAACTTTTGATACCAAAAATTGAAAGTCACCAAGTCCTTTTTCTGCTAGTGAAGTTGCTTCACTAGCAATTGCAACATCATTATCCTTTTCTCCAACTTGAAGTATAGTTTCCCGTACATCCATAAGTTGCAATTTAATAGACTTTACAGTCTCAACCCGGCTTTCCCAACGAGTTTGACACAATGACTTAAGAATCCAAGCTTTAACATTTGAAGGTTTGTATCGATCGGATACACTTCAAGTATAATCTGACATCCCCGTTTTTACGGCCAGAAAATACCAATTTTGTTTATGCTTTATAAAAATCAGAATACTTCCTTTAATAAAAAGGTTACGGAATGTGTGCCTAGTAAAAAATGATAAATACGTTATCAAAGCATTTCCGAAGAAATGTATTTTTATTCAGATACGCCCGAAGGTGCATCCGAATCTGTGACATCCCCAAATTCACGGCCATAAAAGACCGGTTTAATTTATGCTTTTGAAATAATTTAAGAGTAATCATTTGATTTAAAAGTGTTGCGGAATTTCTTCCCAGAAAAACATAATAAATATGTTATCAAATCATTTCCGAAGAAATGTATTTTATTCATTTAAACCATTGGGATGTCATTGTCAATACAAAACATAAGCATAAACAAAACGGACATTCATTTACACTAGTCACCTACTTCTCTTTTAATCTCTCAGTGTAAAGCAACTTCGTATCGATACCTATGATACAAATAAATTGAGTAGGTCATGCTTGGGAGCCTGGTGAGCATATAGGGTTTTCAACCCACAATAAATAATAAACTTATTAAGTTCTCAATCAACAATAAATTTATTAATTTCATCAACCAAAATAACCCTAATTACCCATTCCCGTTATCCTCACTTTATGTCCCTAAAACAACTATCACAAGGGACCTAGCCTAAGGATTATCACTAGGGGTGACACCATTGCTTTGGGGGTTCCTCAGCAAGTTATGTCAAACAAGACATCCTAACATAAAACAACCAACAAGGTGACAACATTGCTTTCCTTCAGCAATTTATGTCAAATACGCACGAAGTCACATCGTCGCCATGTGCTAGTCCATAGCTCTTATTCATCGACGGTATTTCCCACGGGAGTTCCCTCCTACAATACATGTCAATGGGATTTCCATATGCTAAGTCCATAGCTCTTATTCATCGATGGTATTTCCCATGAGAGTTCCCCCCCAATACATGTCAATGGGTTTTCCATACAACTGATGAACATACTAAGGGGTTTCCCCAGCCATACATGCCCTAAAGGCACTCATGGGGGGAATAGAGTACATCGAATGAACACTCAAGTCCATTAACACCTACAGGTTGCGAGCCCGCTAGTGTTCCACAGATCGTCTAGAACAGTCCATGGTTGTCATCCTTACTCTGCTGAATGACGAGGGTCAACGTTTAGGTAAGGGATTTTCTCATATTGCACCACTCACACCAACGTTTGGGTAAAAGTTCTTCCCATATTTCACCACTCACTCTCAACTCATGATCTATATCACTAACTCATGAAGCTAGTCCGATCACTTCATAAAATAACAAAGACTCCAAAGCTCTTCCAAATAAAAGTATAGGGAAAATACTGATAAAGTACTCCCGTACACTCTCGTACCCCGAAACGTAATAGTGTAAAAAAGAAGAACTAATGGATGAACACATAGTTCAAAAACACCTAATGAACATATAGTTCAAGAACACTTTATGAACATATAGTTCAAACATACGTACCGATTACAAGTCTACTAACGTTCCACTGGACTATCTAAAATAGTATGTGGCCGTTGTCTATACTCTGTTAGATGACTAGATCATCTTAAACATCGATACCTCTCATCACTTTTATTTCATCACACATCATCTAATTTATCTACCCATGTTTTACCCAACATATTTGTAGATAAAAATATATATACAGTTTAAAACTTGTATAAAACATCAATTCAACATTCACCTCAATAAACAATTAACATATTTACACATAGCACATATTTTAAGGTAAATACTTCATATCTATGTGTAAGGTGAAAGTGACTATACACTCACTTGATTTAATGATAACTGGGCAGCACTTCGTTGCCTAGAATGATCGTTTCTAATAAAACCGAGAGTTTTATTGAGAAACCGAGCTCTGCGAGGGTCGGGTTTCGAAACTGAAAAAATAAATTTCCCGGGCTTCTCGGGCACTCCAGGACGTGTTCCGGGCGTTGGAAATGATCTCGGGGCATCGGGGGAGGTCAAAATGCTAAAAATATGAGTTTAGGGGTGAAAAAGGGCAAAATCCCAAAGTTACCCGGGAAGTCTCGCAACCCTCTATTTATAGGGGAAGCTTCTGATCGGATGGATGAGAAGCCTCCAGGTGGCGAAGATCTGAGGCTCGCAGGAGAGGGGTCGCACGTGGGCTGCACGTGCGTAGGCTTGCTGACAGCTTCTTACTGGACCGAGGTCTAGGTCCGAAGTAGGGGGTGTCCGTGGCTTCATGCGAGGGCTCGGTCACGTGAAAGAGGGTACGTGTCGCCTTCACAGTGGACCACTCCAGATCAGCTCACGAGATCGGATGACTCAGCAGCTCAGACACGCATCGGATACAAAGCGAGGACACGTGGCCGAAGTCCACGTGTGCGAAATTCCTCGGTTTTGGGGATTTTTCTCGTTTTTCGCGCCAAAACTTCTAAAATCCATAAATTTCGCATACTAGCTCCGTTTTTGACGTTCTTTATATGCACGCGTACGTAAAATTACACTCTACAACTTTTCGTTTAGACTTCGTCGGCTAATTCTGAATTTAATTTTTATATTATTATTTTTAACAGATCGGGACAGGAAATCCGCTAAAAATTCATAACTTCTTCATCTGACGTCCGTTTTTGTCAGACTTTTTACTGTTGTGCTACTAATGATGAGACCTTCGATTCTCGTTTAGGTCGTGTCGGCTAAAAATTACTCGATCTAAGATTCAAGTTTTTAGTTGTCTACTCCTAAGCTAAAACTTCGAAAAATCATAACTTCCTCATATGAAGTCAGATTTGGGCGTTCTTTTTATACATACTCTCGGTTTAACGAGCACTATGAGTTTCGTTTAGATCACTAAGGCCAAAAAGTAGTTTATTGAAAACTCACTTTTTACGACATTCGACACCGTGCCGGTTTATCGCGAAACTTCGACAGGTCATAACTTCTTCGTTATAACTCGGATTTCGGCGTTCTTTATATATATATGTAATCCTTGTCACGCCCACTACAAGTTTCTTAATAGATATCGGCTTTATCTAATATTTAACTTTTGACGCACATTTTTATTCTTAATTATTTAAACCCTAATAATTAAGCATAAAACACATAAAACACATAATATTCACATAATTACTTTTCATTTCTCCAAAATGAGTCACAAAGGTTAACGTAGACTATCATGTCAATATTAATGCTTAGCTTAGAAACACGGGCATTACAATTCTCTCCCCCTTAGAATGATTCCGTCCCCGGAATCACACATCAGCAAACAAATACGGGTAGCGACTCATCATGTCACTCTCCGTTTCCCAGTTGAGATTTGGCCCATTCGTATGTTTCCAATGCACAAGCACTAAATCGACTATCTAACGTCACAACTTCTTAGTCTTGTCGTCAACAATTGCCTCAGGTTCTCCAATTAACCTCTTGCTCTCATCCAACCTTAATTCGGAAATGGGAATTATGTCAGGCACATCTCCCATAAATTTTCTCAAATAACACACATAAAAGGTATTATGAATACCCTCCTGTTCTTCCGGTAATTTTAGCTCGTAAGCTTGATTCTTGATCCTCTGAAGAACTTTAAATGGTCCAATAAACTTTGGACTCAACTTTCCACTTCTACCTAATCCTGTAAGTCCCTTCCACGGCAAGACTTTTGTGACAATCGTCAAATTCTGGTCAATTCAAAGTCAAATAAAGTCAACAAGTCAAACCGGTCAACTCAACTAACCCTTGTGTACCAGGGCTTACGTTATGTGATTACTAAACAACTCGCTATTCTAATGAGAGATCATAAATCGAAAAGTACGTACATCTAGATCTCCTTAACCTAAAACTGTGGTAAGTGACGAACCAAACCGATAAAACAATGTTGCATACTCATCTCGAGTGTGTAAGATCCTTAGACAAGGCTTAACGGGGTTTACGGACCTTGCATTGCGAAGCCGGACACTCACATTTGTCACACACGAAACCGCTCTCAATCGTTTTCACTCTATCTCTTCTTATCGAGAATCTCTCCCAAATCTCTCTAAGTATGTGGAATCTCTCCCAAATATCTCTTTGTATGAGAAATCTCTCCAAGCATGTCAAATCTCTCCCAAATCTCTCTAAGTATGTGAAATATCTCCCAAATATCTCTTTGTATGAGAAATCTCTCCAAGCATGTCAAATCTCTCCCAAATCTCTCTAAGTATGTGAAATCTCTCCCAAATATCTCTTTGTATGAGAAATCTCTCCGAGCATGTCAAATCTCTCCCAAATCTCTCTAAGTATGTGAAATCTCTCCCAAATATCTCTTTGTATGAGAAATCTCTCCAAGCATGTCAAATCTCTCCCAAATCTCTCTAAGTATGTGAAATCTCTCCCAAATCTCTCTCAAAAGTTTCCGTAACTTATTGAAGTCATTCGGGTCATTCCGACCCTTAACCGGGTCAAAAACGGCTTAAAACAGAGCAAAAACGGACAAAAAGGGCTTAAGGACCCGAAACCTCTCTTAGGACCCGAAGCCTCTCTTAGGACCCGAAAGTACTCTTAGGGACCGAAACCAAGAAGACCCGAACCCGAAGGTCCTCTCAGGGCCGAACCTCGCTCAAGGGAACCGAACCCGAAGGGTCCTCTCGAGCCCGAACCTCGCATGCCACACCCGAACCCGAACCTTCGGTCCATTTCGGATTCTGATGCCTTCGGACCGAGCCTTCGCTTCTCGCTTCCTCGCCTCCCTTCGTTTCGGACCTAGCCTCAGGAGGACCGAACCTCCGACCCTTTTCCGAGAAGCCTCGCTGGAAGTGCTTTTCTTCCCGGTTTTCGACTACGACTTCATTTTAGCTTCGTTTTTAATTGTTTTAATGTGAGATTTTCACCCAAAACTTTATTTTAACATATAAGGACCCATAATTATTAAATTATCACGTTTTTAAGGATAAAACCTTATCCAAAAGAGTGGGTGAAGTACAAAGGTGGAGTGTTGACTTTCCTTTATTTTATGACACAAGCAACCTCCCATACCCACTCCATGTCACTATTCCCCATCAGCCCTTACTTAGTCACTTCATTGTATTTTTCCCATCTTTTTCCAACCACACAATTGGTCAAAGGCTAGAAAAGTCTCCTCTCTCCTCACTTCTCTCATTTTCTCTTTTTTCACCAAAAAGATCAAACTCTTTTCTCTCTCACATCCTCTCTCTAGAATTCGAGATTCAAGGGCTGATCTTGGGTTTTTCCTCCACATTTGGTAAGCAAAATCCATTCTCCTTATGATTATTTCACTTCTTTCTACTCAAATCATGGATATCTTACACAAACTCCATCATAATTGTGTTAGATCTTCGAATCTTCAAGTGATTCTTCAAGTGTTCTTGGGTTGAACACTTCTCTTCTTCAACACTCATCTTCTGAAATCACTCAAGGTGAGTTCATACCCCTACATTTTGATGTTTTATCAAGTTTTTAGGGGGGGGAATACAAGTTAAAACACCAAGAACATAACTAAACTTTTCTAACAGCCTTCATCAGAAAAGTTCAATTCCATTCACGGACTGTTTTGGACAACTTAAACATTTTATTTTTCAAAACTGTTTTAGGTTCAAGTAGTTCCTCTTATTAGCTTTAAAATGCCTACTTGCACATCTCCACACGATTTTTCTACAATTTATGGTGATTTTTACAAAACAGCCTGTCTTTTCAAACACAAATCCGGACCAGTCTGTGAATATGAGCATTTTAATACAAGTTAAAGGCTTCCAAAAATCATGATAAACATTATGAGTAAACTAGACACAATTTAGGAACTCTCAGAATTTACGGATCTAGTTTTCGACTCCGTATGATTTTTCTATGACTTTTCCAAAACAGTGCAGAAAGGTTAAGAGATAGTTAACAGCTTCTAACTTTCAAAACACTTTGTAACATGTTGAGCAAAGTGTTAAATCTTTGAGAACTCCATATATTACATGTATTTCTTGTAGTGGTATATTTATATAATAAGAAATTACTTACTGAATTTATGAGAATCCTCCATCATAACCATTAGTACAAAACATAGCAAGATAAACATAGCTATATTGTACTATACTTTCGACTTACATAGAAAGGGTTCTTGTACACCACAAATAAACATACTAAACTATAATAAGTATAGTTAGGTTGCACATACATTTCAAATATTTTGATAAACTATAATAGGTATAATTTATGATCATTTACATTATATAAGGTTTTCACATGAATGGGGTACATTCCAAAGTACCAGGTTTTCATATAAGGGGGTACATTCCAAAGTACCGGGTTTTCACAAAAGGGGTACAGATACAAAGTACCGGGTTTTTTATACAAAAAGGGGTACAGATACAAAGTACCGGGTTTTATACAAAAAGGGGTACAGATACAAAGTACCGGGGTTTTTTATACAAAAAGGGGTACAGATACAAAGTACCGGGTTTTTTATACAAAAAGGGGTACAGATACAAAGTACCGGGTTTTTATACAAAAAGGGGTACAGATACAAAGTACCGGGTTCACATAAAATAGTTATTATGATATTAAAACTATATTTCGTCTAGAATTGTTAGAATTCAACTATAATCGTTGAGCGTATATGCTTGAGTCATATAAGAATTTGGTCTTGATTGGCTTAGAATTGGTGGGGCCCGCCTCATCTCCTGTTCCTCGTTGGGTTGTGGACCTAGGGCAAACCCACTATATTCAACGTTTTATCTAACTTAAATCTTATATAACTTATATACGCTGGACGATTATAGGGGAAATCTACGGGTCATTCTAGGGTTCATTAACACATCATATAGGAATATTCTGTTCACACTTAACTAAGAAAATATTGGATTTTCTGGAAATCAAACTCTATCGATTTTACAAAGAAAACGGTTTCTACTTCAAACAAAACTCTTATGAACTCACCAACTTAATTGTTGACACTTTTTTCAAAACTACTTGTATTCTCAGGAAATCAGTGAAACAGGAAAAACTTCAGTGCCTTGAGGATGGGACGTTAAACTGTCAACAATTTACTTTTGTCATCATAATGTAATTGATTTTGAAACATATACACATATACTTTGGTGTAACTTTTTCAATTATATTTATGATGGTTGTATTTATTTTGAGCACTATTATACTCGTTGTTGTGATACTGTACATGAAGTCCTCCACCCCCGGACGTTTCCGCCATCCTTGGTTTGGGGGTGTGACAGATTGGTATCAGAGCATTGTTTATAGTGAACTCAGTATATCGAACCACATAAGATATACAAACTATAAATGCATTAGGACTAGAGTCTCTGATTTAAAGTTTTCAAAACAATTGTACTTTTAGAAATAAATAGTTTCTTATTAAAAGTATACATGCATGCATACATACTAAGGTCACCATCGTTCTAGAACAAAACAAAAGTAATGATTGTTGGTTATCACAGGTAAGCTCGGGGATGTATGGTCAGTCTTGGTAGTGGCATAGCCTGATCAACTATGCTGGTCCGAGGAGTGATTAGCATATGCCCAAGAATGGTTGTGATATGGCAACAAGTCTAAAAACTTACCAACACTACCACAATGAAATACCATAGGGGTATTTGGTGTTATTATAATTACTTATCTGAGAACTAAATAGATTTTTATCAATAGGTCAATAATTGCCTAGTGGATACATTAAAATTATATGTATCCAGGACGTCATAGACTTAGAATCTGTGGATCTTTGCTTTACTTCATGTTCTCGTTGGATTAGGGATTTAGAGTTAGGGTCGCTTATTCGAAGGTCTATCCTGTCCCAAATACATATGACTAGTATGCATTAAACAATGTATTGAAGTACCTGATAAAGATCATCTTATAATTATCTAATTAGTACGTCTACTTAGTTATTTCTTATATCCCCATTTCTCGCGAAGATATCATGGCTGGATTCGATCCCCACGACGACCCGTACTACCCCAACCACGACAATACCGAATGGCTCGGAGAGGAGCCAGAGAATGATTACCCAATCCCTGTGGATGGTCACCAAGATGAAGGCTTTGCTGATGGTTCTGATTCCGACCCTGAAGTGGAGAACCTACCCCGATGGCTCTTGTTCCGAATCCTAACCCTCGTCCGACTTTCCAAGGCCCGACGCCTCCTTGGGTAGAGTGCTTGGAAACCTGGAGCGAAGAGCAAGACCAACCTATGCCGTTTAGTGGAGACCGAAGCTTCTACGACATAAGCGAAGGAAGCTCAACAGATGGAATTCTTCCAATCCTGGTCCGTAGAGTTGCCCGAAATGAGATTCAGGGCAGAACAACTCTCCATCATATCGTAGAAGTCGATACAAATACAAGAATGCATAAAATCCGCATCAATCACCTTGAGCACACTCGTGAGAAATCTGAGAAAGACCTTGAAACCCTGCTGCAAGCACTGGCTGGAACACGAACCGAAGTCATAAGAACTCTGAGTACGCCAGAGGGTGTACGAAAGGCACATGCTTGATAAGGAGCGGCAACTAGTTGAACTGAGGATTCACCAGAAGGATGACCGCCACCAGTAGTAGATACCTTACTTTCTTTCCATGTTAAAAAGGAATCGTTTTTCCTATCAATGTCGTATGTGGCATCCTCTATGAAACTATCTTGTACTATAGGTACTTTTGGTTAGGCCTTTAGGCGGCCAAAAACTCTCCTGCTCCGGATGTGATGTGAGACCCTCTACAAGGTCAATTTTCCCAAGCCTGCTACATCTTAAACATCAATGACTTTGTCAGT
This sequence comes from Lactuca sativa, assembly GCF_002870075.4. Classification (NCBI taxonomy): domain Eukaryota; kingdom Viridiplantae; phylum Streptophyta; class Magnoliopsida; order Asterales; family Asteraceae; genus Lactuca; species Lactuca sativa. Next base: position 105,658,018 of record NC_056625.2, on the reverse strand, counting down.
CGGCTAAATTCTGTGACACTCTTTGTTCAAATACTTCCAGCATGCTACCATAGGAGTCTATCTGAAACCCACTCTAGTCAAGTTGTTGGACTAAGAGTAACTTAGCTCCGGGATCATTCCTAATTCTCTTTCAAAGGTTGGATCAAATTTCAAGGTTACACTTGGATACAAAACCTACTAAACTCATGAAATTCATTCATATGGACTTCCTTTATGAATTACATATAAGGCATTCTTAAATCGGAGCATAATGCAGAAAAATCTAATTCAATGACAACTGACTTGTCTTTGCTAGTAGGAACTTACCATCTGATCATTCTCTTGCAAATTTTATGACAGAACCATGCCACCAAGGAAAAGACCAAGACCTTCCAGAAACTCAGCACCGCCCCCTCCGCCACCACCTCCGGAGTTTGATCCTGTGATGTTTCAGGCTGCAGTAACAGCAGCCGTGGCGGCAGCAATGTCACAAAGGGGTACAAATGGTTTCGGCGGTTTCGGATCCAGGAATACTAACTCAAATCAGGGGGATAGCACAGGGTGTACTAAGGAGTGTTCTTACAAAGACTTCACGAATGGCAAACCCGATCCTTTCGACGGAAGCGGGGGCGTCATCACGCTGATGCAATGGTTCTAAAGGACCGAAGCAGTCTTTAAAATCTGTGCTTGTCTCGAAGCAAGCAAGGTCAAGTATGCAGCATTCACCTTCACAAGAAAAGCTCTTACTTGGTGGAACGGCAGAGTTAAGTCGCTTACTCCTGCAGTGGCTAACTCTATAAGCTGGGAGGATTTAAAAGCTTTGATGCTGAAAGAATATTGCCCAAGAGGCGAAGTGCAAAAACTGGAAGAGGAACTTTGGAACCTCAAAATGTCGGGGATGGATCTCGAAGCTTATACCGCCCGATTTAATGACCTAACACTCCTCTGTCCTGCAATGGTCACCCTAGAGGAGAAAAAGGTAGAACGATACCTTTGGGGGCTATCATCCCAGATTCATGATAGTGTATTGGCCTCAAGACCATCTACCGTCGACAGCACCAAGGAGTTGGCACAACAACTCATCGACCATCGTGCCAGCCATGACACTACGACAACCACGCCAATTTTTGCTGTTCATGCTGCCACAACCCTCACCATGCCAACTCCCATGAAACAATATGCTGGAACCCTTCCGAAATGCAACAAGTGTAACTTCCATCACACTAGGGCTTGCCGAAAGATGCATTGCAAAAACTGCGACAGAGAGGGGAACACTGTCCATTTCTGTAAGGCACCAGCACGACCCATCAATCAGGTCCCTAGCTTTGGAGCAAGCCTAGCCTGTTACAAGTGTGGAGAAATGGGACACTTTAAAAGGGACTGCCCAAGAACAAGAGATGCGTGGTGGTGGAAGGGTGCTTGCGATCATCGAAGGAGAGACCACCCCGGAACCCGCAAATATCAGTACGTATTTCTAACATTGACGTTTAAATTCTAAATTTCTTTATATGTTAAATCTAGCATTGATTAAAGCATGCATAGTAGTAATGCCAAGGATTAAAATGAGAGCATAAACAATAAGAAATTCCAAGGCCGACATGTGACATCAGGCGGGTTATTCCTCACCATAATCGATTTCTTCTATTGCGAAAAGTTTCCCCCATCTTTCCTCCGAATTCTTGGATCCCCATTCAAAGTGCAAATTTCGGGACGAAATTCCCTCTAACGGGGGGATGATGTGACAATCGTCAAATTCTGGTCAATTCAAAGTCAAATAAAGTCAACAAGTCAAACGGTCAACTCAACTAACCCTTGTGTACTAGGGCTTACATTATGTGATTACTAAATCACTCGCTATTCTAATGAGAGATCATAAATCGAAAAGTACGTACATCTAGATCTCCTTAACCTAAAACTGTGGTAAGTGACGAACCAAACCGATAAAACAAAGTTGCATACTCATCGGGAGTGTGTAAGATCCTTAAACAAGGCTTAACGGGGTTTACGGACCTTGCATTGCGAAGCCGAACACTCACATTTGTCACACACGAAACCGCTCTCAATCGTTTTCACTCTATCTCTTCTTATCGAGAATCTCTCCCAAATCTCTCTAAGTATGTGGAATCTCTCCCAAATATCTCTTTGTATGAGAAATCTCTCCAAGCATGTCAAATCTCTCCCAAATCTCTCTAAGTATGTGAAATATCTCCCAAATATCTCTTTGTATGAGAAATCTCTCCAAGCATGTCAAATCTCTCCCAAATCTCTCTAAGTATGTGAAATCTCTCCCAAATATCTCTTTGTATGAGAAATCTCTCCAAGCATGTCAAATCTCTCCCAAATCTCTCTAAGTATGTGAAATCTCTCCCAAATATCTCTTTGTATGAGAAATCTCTCCAAGCATGTCAAATCTCTCCCAAATCTCTCTAAGTATGTGAAATCTCTCCCAAATATCTCTTTGTATGAGAAATCTCTCCAAGCATGTCAAATCTCTCCCAAATCTCTCTAAGTATGTGAAATCTCTCCCAAATCTCTCTCAAAAGTTTCCGTAACTTATTGAAGTCATTCGGGTCATTCCGACCCTTAACCGGGTCAAAAACGGCTTAAAACAGAGCAAAAACGGACAAAAAGGGCTTAAGGACCCGAAACCTCTCTTAGGACCCGAAGCCTCTCTTAGGACCCGAAAGTACTCTTAGGGACCGAAACCAAGAAGACCCGAACCCGAAGGTCCTCTCAGGGCCGAACCTCGCTCAAGGGAACCGAACCCGAAGGGTCCTCTCGGGCCCGAACCTCGCATGCCACACCCGAACCCGAACCTTCGGTCCATTTCGGATTCTGATGCCTTCGGACCGAGCCTTCGCTTCTCGCTTCCTCGCCTCCCTTCGTTTCAGACCTAGCCTCAGGAGGACCGAACCTCCGACCCTTTTCCGAGAAGCCTCGCTGGAAGTGCTTTTCTTCCCGGTTTTCGACTACGACTTCATTTTAGCTTCGTTTTTAATTGTTTTAATGTGAGATTTTCACCCAAAACTTTATTTTAACATATAAGGACCCATAATTATTAAATTATCACGTTTTTAAGGATAAAACCTTATCCAAAAGAGTGGGTGAAGTACAAAGGTGGAGTGTTGACTTTCCTTTATTTTATGACACAAGCAACCTCCCATACCCACTCCATGTCACTATTCCCCATCAGCCCTTACTTAGTCACTTCATTGTATTTTTCCCATCTTTTTCCAACCACACAATTGGTCAAAGGCTAGAAAAGTCTCCTCTCTCCTCACTTCTCTCATTTTCTCTTTTTTCACCAAAAAGATCAAACTCTTTTCTCTCTCACATCCTCTCTCTAGAATTCGAGATTCAAGGGCTGATCTTGGGTTTTTCCTCCACATTTGGCAAGCAAAATCCATTCTCCTTATGATTATTTCACTTCTTTCTACTCAAATCATGGATATCTTACACAAACTCCATCATAATTGTGTTAGATCTTCGAATCTTCAAGTGATTCTTCAAGTGTTCTTGGGTTGAACACTTCTCTTCTTCAACACTCATCTTCTGAAATCACTCAAGGTGAGTTCATACCCCTACATTTTCATGTTTTCTCAAGTTTTTAGGGGGGAATACAAGTTAAAACACCAAGAACATAACTAAACTTTTCTAACAGCCTTCATCAGAAAAGTTCAATTCCATTCACGGACTGTTTTGGACAACTTAAACATTTTATTTTTCAAAACTGTTTTAGGTTCAAGTAGTTCCTCTTATTAGCTTTAAAATGCCTACTTGCACATCTCCACACGATTTTTCTACAATTTATGGTGATTTTTACAGAACAGCCTGTCTTTTCAAACACAAATCCGGACCAGTCTGTGAATATGAGCATTTTAATACAAGTTAAAGGCTTCCAAAAATCATGATAAACATTATGAGTAAACTAGACACAATTTAGGAACTCTCAGAATTTACGGATCTAGTTTTCGACTCCGTATGATTTTTCTATGACTTTTCCAAAACAGTGCAGAAAGGTTAAGAGATAGTTAACAGCTTCTAACTTTCAAAACACTTTGTAACATGTTGAGCAAAGTGTTAAATCTTTGAGAACTCCATATATTACATGTATTTCTTGTAGTGGTATATTTATATAATAAGAAATTACTTACTGAATTTATGAGAATCCTCCATCATAACCATTAGTACAAAACATAGCAAGATAAACATAGTTATATTGTACTATACTTTCGACTTACATAGAAAGGGTTCTTGTACGCCACAAATAAACATACTAAACTATAATAAGTATAGTTAGGTTGCACATACATTTCAAACATTTTGATAAACTATAATAGGTATAGTTTATGATCATTTACATTATATAAGGTTTTCACATGAATGGGGTACATTCCAAAGTACCGGGTTTTCATATAAGGGGGTACATTCCAAAGTACTGGGTTTTTATACAAAAAGGGGTACAGATACAAAGTACCGGGTTTTATACAAAAAGGGGTACAGATACAAAGTACCGGGTTTTTATAACAAAAGGGGTACATATACAAAGTACCGGGTTTTTTTATACAAAAAGGGGTACAGATACAAAGTACCGGGTTTTATACAAAAAGGGGTACAGATACAAAGTACCGGGTTTTATACAAAAAGGGGTACAGATACTATATTTCGTCTAGAATTGATAGAATTCAACTATAATCGTTGAGCGTATATGCTTGAGTCATATAAGAATTTGGTCTTGATTGGCTTAGAATTGGTGGGGCCCGCCTCATCTCTTGTTCCTCGTTGGGTTGTGGACCTGGGGCAGACCCACTATATTCAACGTTTTATCTAACTTAAATCTTATATAACTTATATACGCTAGACGATTATAGGGGAAATCTACGGGTCATTCTAGGGTTCATTAAAACATCATATAGGAATATTCTGTTCACACTTAACTAAGAAAATATTGGAGTTTCTGGAAATCAAACTCTATCGATTTTACAAGGAAAACGGTTTCTACTTCAAACAAAACTCTTATGAACTCATCAACTTAATTGTTGACACTTTTTTCAAAACTACTTGTATTCTCAGGAAATCAGTGAAACAGGAAAAATTTCAGCGCCTTGAGGATGGGACGTTAAACCGTCAACAATTTACTATTGTCATCATAATGTAATTGATTTTGAAACATGTAAAAATATACTTTGGTGTAACTTTTTCAATTATATTTATGATGGTTGTATTTACTTTGAGCACTATTATACTCGTTGTTGTGATACTGTACATGAAGTCCTCCACCCCCGGACGTTTCCGCCATCCTTGGTTTGGGGGTGTGACAACTTTAAATAAAACCGAATCTCCAACTTTGAATGATATCGGTTATCTTTTCTTTTCATCATAGCTCTCTTGAGCAGATAACATCCTTTCCCTAATCATTTTCAACTTTTCAGCAATTTGATAGACTACTTCAAGTCCCATAAACGGCTTTTCCCAGCTTCCAGTCAACATGGCAGCATTCGACACTTTTCCCCATACAAAGCGTAATAAGGTGTCATCTAGATGTTCGAGTGGAAACTGTCATTATAGGAAAATTCTACTAGAGGTAAGTGTTTACCCCAGTTACCTTGGAATTCCAGGGTACATGCTCTCAGCATATCCTCCAATGTTTGAATTGTTCGTTCGCTCTGACCATCAGTTTGTGGATGCTATGCTGTATTTAAACACAACTTGGTACCCAATTCCTTTTATAGACTCCTCCAAAATATTGTGGTAAAACGGCTGTCACGATCGGATACAATCGTTAACGAAACACTGTGAAGCCTCAAACTTTCCTTCACATAAGAATTCGCAAGTTTATTCATAGACCATTTCTCGTTGGCTGCTATCAAATATGCACTCTTAGTGAAGCGATCAACGACCACCCAAATCATGTCGTGGCCGTTCCTTGTTCTGGGAAGTTTAGTCACAAAATCCATAGTGATACCTTCCCATTTACCCATGGGTACATGTAAAGGATCTAAACTCCCATATGGTTTCTGATTTTGTGCCTTAACCCTAGCACAAGTTACACACTCAGCCACATACTTAGCAACATCGAGCTTCACCATCGGCCACCAGTAATAGGGTTTTAGATCCCTATACATTTTTGCACTGCCGGGATGAATCGAGTACATGTGTTTGTGAGCTTCTTCTATCAGAAGACCTCTTACTCCTCACATCCTAGGTATCCAAATCCTACCTTTGAATACCTTTAGTCCTTGACTGTTTGTATCAAACACCAACGTTTTGCCCAAACGTTCCTCCTTTCGGTCATTTCTCTCTAAAGCTTCCTCTTGATCTTTCTTTATACTTTCCGCAATTGTCGAGACAACTTCAATTCTCAACACTCTTGGCCTTTTCTTTTCAAGATTTACCTTCCCACTGAGAGCATTAGCAACAAAATTTGCTTTACCAGGGTGGTAAAGTATCTCACAATCGTAGTCCTTGAGTAACTCTAGTCAGCACCGTTTCCTGGTTGAATTCCTTCTCCATACCTTTAAGGCGAATACTACCGCTACCAACTCCAGATCATGAGTGGGGTAGTTCTTTTCATGCTCTTTCAATTGCCTCGATGCACACATTATCAATTTATCCCTTTGGGTCAGAACACACCCTAACCCAACTCCAGAGGCATCACTATAAACTGTGAAGGCATCAACTTCTTCAGGTAACGAAAGAATCGGTGCTTCACACAACTTCTTCTTTAAATTCTCGAAACTTCCTTATGCTTCTCATTCCAAGTATAAACAGCTCCTTAATGGAGTCGCGATTAAAGAAAAGCCTTGGATAAACCTTCGGTAATATCCGACGAATCCTAAAAAGCCTCAGATCTCTGTAGGACTTTCAATCGTAACCTTCGAGTTACAAAATAAATCCTTATTGAAGACTCCTCCTTCTTCTTTGAATAAGTACTTTCCTTCATTTATTGTAACAGACCGATGGGTCATGTTCTAATGATCTCTCATTGTATATTGCACTACTTAGACTCAGATCTCCTAGGGATAAATTTCTAAGCAAACTATACCTTCTTTCATGTTCTAATGTGATACAATCACAATTCAACATGTATCATTTCTAACTACCAAATTCTTTAACAATGAGTGCAATACTTATATTGATCGCTTTGATCATCTTTCACTTCAATCTTCTGGCTTAAGTCAAATGCTACATCGAACTTGGTTCTTTGAACCACATAATAAACTCATCGTAGTCGGACTCAATTTGATATGACCACTAGGGTCGGAATAACAATCATCTTCTTAGTCATTACCGAAATGATGGTAACGACACACTAGAATAAGACGGAATCAATTACGAGTTCCTTGGTCACCTTGTGACTTCCCCTGATCCAAGTGTGAGTCCTGTGCTTCCAGTAGTATAGATCTCTACTACTATTCACACATGACGACCTACTCATACTCGTCCCAAGTAATGTCTCACAGTTCCAAATCCTAAAATCACAAAACAATTTAACACATATGAATGTGTCCAATTAATCATAGAATTTTCCCAGACTCTACTAGGACTTCTTCCATGTGTATCTTCAGTCATCAATTCTTCTTCAACTTGGTTGGTGATGGAAATTCCAAATGATGGGACAACTTCAGGAATTACACCAATCGTTCCATCATCCTGTCAATCGAAGGTGTAGTTCAGATGTACCATACTCCTCTAAACGTTTCATTATTTTATCAAACATATTCTAAGACAAGATACCACTCTTACGATATCTTCTGATAGGTATCATTCACTATCACAAGCTTTTCATTTCCTCCATCGACTCAATTCTCTATGAGTCTTCACCATGATGTTTTGTACACCCAAGCAGACGTTCGGTGTACCGGGCGAGAATTTAAGATAGGAAAGCTTTATTTACGATAAACGTATAAATCTCCTTATCACTTCGAAATGTTTACATGTTAGTTCTAATCTCGTAATCATACACTTAGAATCCTATACACATAAGGTTTCCAGATCCGGTCGGCAACAGACCATAGATCCAAACAAATAATAGCATATAAGGCATCCTTATAGCTATAACATAAAATATTTAACACATAAAAAATTTTAGGCATCTTTCCTAAAATAAACTTGTGCTCATGTCTAAAATATAGCAGACACTCATCTCACAATCATCACTTAGCATTCTAAGTTTAAGTCTAGAAATCCAACAATTTCTTAGTTCGCTTAAACTAATGCTTTGATACCAACTGTGACATCCCCAAATTTACGGCCAGAAAATACCGGTTTAATTTATGCTTTTGAAATAATTTAAGAGTAATCATTTGATTTAAAAGTGTTGCGGAATTTGTTCCCAGAAAAACATAATAAATATGTTATCAAATCATTTCCGAAGAAATGTATTTTATTCACTTAAACCATTAGGATGCCATTGTCAATACAAAACAAAAGCATAAACAAAACTTACATTCATTTACACTAGTCACCTACTTCTCTTTTAATCTCTCAGTGTAAAGCAACTTCGTATCGATACCTGTGATACAAATAAACTGACTGGGTCAGGCTTGGGATCCTGGTGAGCATATAGGGTTTTTAACCCACAATAAATAATAAACTTATTAAGTTCTCAATCAAAAATAAATTTATTAATTTCATCAACCAAAATAACCCTAATTACACATTCCCGTTATCCTCACTTTACGTCCCTAAAAAAAACTAGCACAATGGAACTAGCCTAAGGATTATCACTAGGGGTGACACCATTGCTTTGGGGGTTCCTCAGCAAGTTATGTCAAACAAGACATCCTAACATAAAACAACTAACAAGGTGACAACATTGCTTTCCTTAAGCAATTTATGTCAAATAGGCACGAAGTCACATCGTCTCCATGTGCTAATCCATAGCTCTTATTCATTGACGGTATTTCCCACGGGAGTTACCCCTGCAATACATGTCAATGGGTTTTCCATATGCTAAGTCCATAGCTCTTATTCGTCGATGGTATTTCCCATGGGAGTCCCCCCCCCCCCCCCCGCGCAATACATGTCAATGGGTTTTCCATACAACTGATGAGCATACTAAGGGGTTTCCCCAACCATACATGCCCTAAAGGCACTCATGAGGGGGAATAGAGTACATCAAATGAACACTCAAGTCCATTAACACCTACAGGTTGCGAGCCTTCTAGTGTTCCTGTGACATCCCCAAAATCTCGGCCAGAAAAGACCGATTTTCATTTATGCTTTTAAATATTTTCAGAGTAAATCCTTTTTATTTGAAAGAGTTGCGGAATTTGTTCCCAAAACAAAACATGATAAAATAATATTTATCAAAGCATTTCATCAAGAGATGCATTTCATTATATAATCAAAACTCGGGATGTCATGTTCCGATACAGACCATAAAGCATAAACGATAAACATTACAAGTCATTCAACAAATATATACATATACAGACTTGTAAACAAAACAACAAGATGATCCATCCATCTTACGCCCTTGTGCCACTTCCTGTAATACAAATAAAACTGAGTGGGTCAGGCTTGGGAGCCTGGTGAGCATATAGGGTTTTCGACCCACAATAAATAAGTTATATTTAATTTCACCAACCAATCACTATCCCGATTACCCATTCCCGTTATCCTCACTTTACGTCCCTAAAACAACTATCTCAAGGGACCTAATCTAGGATTTTCATCGGGACGGACATCACTGCGAAGGGGTTTCCTCAACAATAGATATCCTAAAGGCAACCATGAGGGGGATAGAGTACACCGGTGAACACATCGTTCACAACACCTACAGGTTATGAACCTGCTAGTGTTCCACTGGACTGTCTAGAAAGAGTCCGTGGTCGTTATCCATACTCCGCTGAATAACTAGATCAACAACAACAACAACATCGAGGCCTCTCATCTGTTTATTACACACCAACTATCTACCCATGTTCTACCCAACATATTAGTAGATAAAAATATATATTTTCATACGTAGTTTAAAGAAAACCCGTATAGCATGCTTTTAATCAACACATATGTCACATAACAGATGAGGCACACACACATAACACATATCTCATAAAGAAATAAGCAGATCTATAAGATAGAAGAGAGTGAATACTCATTCACACATAACACAACCAAATATATACACATAGCACGTATTTTTATATAAAATACTTCGTATTATTGTATTAGAAGAAATAACTACACACTCACTTGATCAGAAGACGATCCGACAGCACTACGGCTTATAGAAGTAGTAATCCACAGCAGATCTGGAAGATCTCCTCGAAAATCGAACTTCTCGCGGGCAGAGCTTCGACTCGGGAACCGCGCTTCTCGGGATCTTCGGGATCTCAGGACTTGCCTCGGGGCTAGAGTATGATACCGGGACTTCGGGGTAGCTTCGGCACGAAAAACGATGCAAAAGACTAGAGAGAAGAGAAGAAAATGAACAAGAAATGAGGCTGTCTTCGGATCCTTTATATAGAGGCTGGAACCTCGGAGTACGCGGGGCGTACTGCGTTACGCGGGGCGTACTGCCCAAAACGTCATTGCTTACGTATCCGAAGTGCTCGAGTGCGAGTGTCGACATCCCTCGGAGTACGCTGGGCGTACTCGAGTACGCGGGGCGTACCTCGGATCAGATCGGTGACTCCTTCGGATAAAGCTTCCGAATTTTGATTTAAATTTAAATACAAAATGATTAATAAACTTCGGAAATTCATAACTTCTTCATACGAACTCCGTTTTCGACGTTCTTTATATCCACGGAAAGGTGAGACCATGCTCTACGACTTTCGTTTAGACTCCGTCGGCTAATTTTGACTTTATTTTTATTAATTATTTTTAATAGGCCGCGACAGAAACTTTCGTTATAAATTCATAACTTCTTCGTTTGACGTCCGTTCTCGCCTAACTTTTTATCGCTTCGATACCAACAATGAGATCTTTGATTCTCATTTAGATTGCTTCGGCTAACAACCGCTCGATCTCAATTCGAGTATTTCAGGCTGTATACCGCTAAGCCGGAACTTCGATAAATCATAACTTCCTCATACGAAGTCAGATTTAGGCGTTCTATATATATTCGGAAACCTCGTTTCGACTACTACAACATTAACCAAGGATATTAAGTTTATTTTACACTTAAATTTTGACGCTTATTTTTTTTTATTCTTAATTAATCAGACCACATAATTAAGCAATTAAGCACAAAATACATAATACTCAAATAATACATTCTTATTATTTCAAAACGGGTTACAAAGGTTAACCTAGACTATTATATTGCTAAAAACGGCAAGCCCGGAAACACAGGCGTTACAATTCTCTCCACCTTAGAATGATTCCGTCCCCGGAATCACACATCAACAAACAAATGCGGATAGCGACCCATCATGTCACTCTCCGTCTCCCAGGTGAGATTCGGCCCATTCGTGTGTTTCCATCGGACAAGAACTAACCCAACCATCTTGCGTCGCAACTTCTTAGTCTTTCGGTCAACAATTGCCTCTGGTTCTTCAATCAACCTTTTGTTCTCATCAATCCTCAATTCAGAAATTGGAATTATATCGGGAACTTCTCCCGTGAACTTCCTCAAATAACACACATGAAAAGTGTTATGAATTCCATTCAGTTCTTCGGGTAATTCGAGCTTGTAAGCTTGGTTCCCAATCCTCTGAAGAACTTTAAACGGTCCAATAAACCTTGGACTTAACTTTCCCCTTTTACCAAATCTTATAAGTCCCTTCCACGGCGAGACTTTAAGCAAAACCGAATCTCCAACTTCAAAGGTCATCGGTCTTCGCTTTTTGTCAGCATAGCTCTTTTGACGATCCTGAGCCGCTAACATTCTTTCCCTAATTATTTTCAACTTTTCAGCAGTTTGATGAACCAACTCCGGTCCCATAAACTGCTTTTCCCCAGCCTCAAGCCAACAAGACGGCGTACGACACTTCTGTCCATACAAAGCTTGGTAAGGTGTCATCTTAATGCTCGAGTGGAAACTATTATTATAGGAAAATTCTACCAACGGTAAATGTTCATCCCAATTACCTAGGAATTCCAGAGTACATGCTCTCAGCATATCTTCAAGTGTTTGTATCGTTCGTTCGCTCTGACCATCAGTCTGTGGATGGTAAGCTGTACTTAAACACAACTTGGTACCCAATTCCTCTTGTAGACTTTTCCAAAACCTCGATGTGAAACGGCTATCACGATCCGACACAATCGTTAACGGAACACCGTGAAGCCTCACAATTTCCTTCACGTAAGAATTCGCAAGCTTATCCATAGACCATTTCTCCCTAGCCGCTATGAAATGCGCACTCTTAGTGAATCGATCAACGACCACCCAAATCATGTCGTGACCATTCTTTGTTCTGGGCAGTTTAGTGACAAAATCCATAGCAATGTCTTCCCACTTACCCATAGGCACAGGCAAAGGTTCTAAACTCCCGTACGGTTTCTGATGTTGTGTCTTGACTCTCGCACAAGTCACACACTCGGCCACATACTTTGCAACATCAAGCTTCATCGTCGGCCACCAGTAGTAGGGTTTCAGGTCCCTATACATTTTAGTGCTACCCGGATGAATCGAGTACATGGTCTTGTGAGCTTCTTCCATCAGAAGATCTCTGACTCCTCCTATCTTAGGTATCCAAATCCGATCTTGGAACACCTTCAGTCCATGACTGTTTACACCGAACACCACGTTTTGCCCAAACGTTCCTCCTTTCTGTCATTCTTCTCAGAAGCTTCGCTCTGAGCTTTCTTTATACTTTCCAAAATAGTTGAGACAACTTCAATTCTCAACGCTCTTGGCCTTTTCCTTTCGTGATTGACTTTCCGACTGAGAGCATCAGCAACAACATTAGCTTTACCGGGGTGGTAAAGTATCTCGCAGTCATAGTCTTTAAGTAATTCTAGCCAGCGTCGTTGCCTCATATTCAATTCTTTCTGATTAAAGAGGTATTGGAGACTCTTATGATCAGTGAAAAGTTTGCACTTCGTTCCATAGAGGTAATGCCTCCATATTTTCAGAGCGAAAACTACCGCTGCTAACTCTAAATCATGAGTCGGGTAGTTCTTTTCATGCTTTTTCAGCTGTCGAGACGCATATGCTATCACCTTTTCTCTTTGGGTCAAAACACAACCCAAACCAACACCAGACGCATCGCTATAGACAGCGAAGTCTTCAATTCCATCGGGTAGAGAAAGTATCGGTGCCTCGCATAGCTTCTTCTTTAGCTTCTCAAATGCTTCCTGATGCTTCTCACCCCAAGCATAAGTAGTTCCTTTGTGGGTCAAAGCTGACAATGGACTAGCGATCGAAGAAAAGCCTTGGATAAACCTTCGGTAATATCCGGCTAATCCTAAAAAGCTTCGAATCTCCGTGGGACTTTTCGGTTGTTCCCACTTCGTCACAGCTTCGATCTTCGCTGGATCAACCATTATCCCTTCTTGGTTGACCACGTGACCCAAGAATTGGACTTCACGAATCCAAAAATCACATTTGGAGAACTTAGCATACAGCTTCTCCTTCTTCAAGACTTCTAACACTTCTCGCAAGTGTCTGCCATGCTCCTCCTGGCTTTTCGAGTAAATCAGAATGTCGTCTATGAACACTATCACAGATTTATCAAGGAACGGGTTACAAACCCTATTCATCAAATCCATGAACGCTGCTGGAGCATTGGTTAGTCCAAACGACATAACCAAGAACTCGTAGTGTCCATATCTTGTTCTGAATGCAGTCTTCTCGATATCTTGCTCTCTTACTTTTAGCTGATGATATCCTGACCTAAGATCGATCTTCGAGAAATAGCTCGAACCTTGCAATTGATCAAACAGGTCATCAATCCTCGGCAACGGATATCTATTCTTTATTGTTGCCTTGTTCAGCTCTCTATAATCGATGCACATTCTCATACTTCCATCTTTCTTCTTTACAAATAACACCGGAGCTCCCCAGGGCGATGAACTAGGTCTAATGAAACCGTTGTCCAATAACTCCTGAAGTTGCATCATTAGCTCCTTCATCTCCGTCGGTGCTAATCGATAAGGTGCTTTCGCAATTGGCGTTGTTCCTGGCAACAAGTCAATACGGAATTCCACTTGTCGATCAGGCGGTAATCCAGGAAGATCTTCGGGAAATACTTCCGGATAATCACACACCACTGGAATATTCTGCATCACCTTCTTTTCCTTCTTAGCATCAATCACGAATGCTAAAAACGATGTACACCCCTTGGTCAAACATTTTCTGGCTTTCATCAATGAAATGATTCCAGAATTCACTCTGCGTTTATCTCCATACACCATAAACGAATCTTTCCCAGGCGGGTTTACTTTGACTATTTTCTTCTTGCATAAAATTTCGGCGTCGTTGGCGCTAAGCCAATCCATTCCCAATACGATGTCGAAACCATTAAGTTCGATAGGCAATAATTCCTCGTGGAACTTATTCCCATTCAGATCAATTAAGATGTTTTTCATGCGATAGCTAACAGGTACAAACTTGCCACTAGCAACTTCGACTAATAAATCATTATCTAGTCTAACAACAGGCAAAGCTAGCTTTCTACCAAATTCATGCGATATAAAGGAGTAGTTGGCTCCAGAATCAAATAAAATTTGGGCAGGCAATTCGTTAACGAGAAAGGTACCTGAAGCGACATCAGCTTCATCTTTAGCAGCTTCCAGTGTCATCTGGAATGCTCTCGCCTTTGGCTTTGGCGGAATGTTGGGTCTAGCTGCCTCCTTCTTCTTCGGGCAGTCTCTCGACATATGACCCTCCTCACCACAACCATTATCTCAACCGGCTTTGGGCTCCCAGAAAGACTTGGCGGTTTGGCGCCCAAGAAATTCTTGTACATACGCCCATCCTTGTTGTTTCTCCTTTCTGGATCGTTCCTTCGTTCCTCTTGAGTCCCAACTTGACTCACCATGCGACTATTGTTCCCTTCCTCCGATTGCTCGGGAATCAATTCCGGTTCCTCAATAGGTATGACAGGTTCATCCCTATTATTATGCAACATTTGTCGCATCTCCTCCCTTTGTTCGGCTAGCATAGCCCAAATCATGGCTTGCACTGCAGCCATTGTTATTGGTTCTGGTGCTGCTGCTACAACAGGTATTTGCTCAATCACTGGCGGTTGATTCCTGTTTTCATCTGCGTTTCCAACGCCACTCCTCGTTCTCACCATTTTTGATCTACACCGAATAATTTCACCTTATTACTCCTAACGATTACATGCTAGTTCTAATATCGTATACATACGCTTAGAATCCTAAACACATAAACCTTCAGATCCGGTTGGCAACAAACCGTAGATCCGAACAAATAATATCATATATGGCAACATATAACATTTAGCACATAAAAGCATTTTAGGCAACTTTCCTAAAATAAACTAGTGCTCGTGTCTAAAATCCAACAGACACACATTTCAAAATTCCACTTAGCATTCTAAGTTTAAGTCTAGAAATCCTACAAATTCCTAGTTCGCTTAAACTAATGCTCTGATACCAACTGTGACATCCCCAAAATCTCGGCCAGAAAAGACCGATTTTCATTTATGCTTTTAAATATTTTCAGAGTAAATCCTTTTTATTTGAAAGAGTTGCGGAATTTGTTCCCAAAACAAAACATGATAAAATAATATTTATCAAAGCATTTCATCAAGAGATGCATTTCATTATATAATCAAAACTCGGGATGTCATGTTCCGATACAGACCATAAAGCATAAACGATAAACATTACAAGTCATTCAACAAATATATACATATACAGACTTGTAAACAAAACAACAAGATGATCCATCCATCTTACGCCCTTGTGCCACTTCCTGTAATACAAATAAAACTGAGTGGGTCAGGCTTGGGAGCCTGGTGAGCATATAGGGTTTTCGACCCACAATAAATAAGTTATATTTAATTTCACCAACCAATCACTATCCCGATTACCCATTCCCGTTATCCTCACTTTACGTCCCTAAAACAACTATCTCAAGGGACCTAATCTAGGATTTTCATCGGGACGGACATCACTGCGAAGGGGTTTCCTCAACAATAGATATCCTAAAGGCAACCATGAGGGGGATAGAGTACACCGGTGAACACATCGTTCACAACACCTACAGGTTATGAACCTGCTAGTGTTCCACTGGACTGTCTAGAAAGAGTCCGTGGTCGTTATCCATACTCCGCTGAATAACTAGATCAACAACAACAACAACATCGAGGCCTCTCATCTGTTTATTACACACCAACTATCTACCCATGTTCTACCCAACATATTAGTAGATAAAAATATATATTTTCATACGTAGTTTAAAGAAAACCCGTATAGCATGCTTTTAATCAACACATATGTCACATAACAGATGAGGCACACACACATAACACATATCTCATAAAGAAATAAGCAGATCTATAAGATAGAAGAGAGTGAATACTCATTCACACATAACACAACCAAATATATACACATAGCACGTATTTTTATATAAAATACTTCGTATTATTGTATTAGAAGAAATAACTACACACTCACTTGATCAGAAGACGATCCGACAGCACTACGGCTTATAGAAGTAGTAATCCACAGCAGATCTGGAAGATCTCCTCGAAAATCGAACTTCTCGCGGGCAGAGCTTCGACTCGGGAACCGCGCTTCTCGGGATCTTCGGGATCTCAGGACTTGCCTCGGGGCTAGAGTATGATACCGGGACTTCGGGGTAGCTTCGGCACGAAAAACGATGCAAAAGACTAGAGAGAAGAGAAGAAAATGAACAAGAAATGAGGCTGTCTTCGGATCCTTTATATAGAGGCTGGAACCTCGGAGTACGCGGGGCGTACTGCGTTACGCGGGGCGTACTGCCCAAAACGTCATTGCTTACGTATCCGAAGTGCTCGAGTGCGAGTGTCGACATCCCTCGGAGTACGCTGGGCGTACTCGAGTACGCGGGGCGTACCTCGGATCAGATCGGTGACTCCTTCGGATAAAGCTTCCGAATTTTGATTTAAATTTAAATACAAAATGATTAATAAACTTCGGAAATTCATAACTTCTTCATACGAACTCCGTTTTCGACGTTCTTTATATCCACGGAAAGGTGAGACCATGCTCTACGACTTTCGTTTAGACTCCGTCGGCTAATTTTGACTTTATTTTTATTAATTATTTTTAATAGGCCGCGACAGAAACTTTCGTTATAAATTCATAACTTCTTCGTTTGACGTCCGTTCTCGCCTAACTTTTTATCGCTTCGATACCAACAATGAGATCTTTGATTCTCATTTAGATTGCTTCGGCTAACAACCGCTCGATCTCAATTCGAGTATTTCAGGCTGTATACCGCTAAGCCGGAACTTCGATAAATCATAACTTCCTCATACGAAGTCAGATTTAGGCGTTCTATATATATTCGGAAACCTCGTTTCGACTACTACAACATTAACCAAGGATATTAAGTTTATTTTACACTTAAATTTTGACGCTTATTTTTTTTTTATTCTTAATTAATCAGACCACATAATTAAGCAATTAAGCACAAAATACATAATACTCAAATAATACATTCTTATTATTTCAAAACGGGTTACAAAGGTTAACCTAGACTATTATATTGCTAAAAACGGCAAGCCCGGAAACACAGGCGTTACAGTTCCACAAACCGTCTAGAACAGTCAATGGTTGTCATCCCTACTCCGCTGAATGACGAGGGTCAACATTTGGGTAAGGGCTTTTCTCATATTGCACCACTCACGCCAACGTTTGGGTAAAGCCTCTTCCCATATTTCACCATTCACTCTCAGCTCATGATCTATATCACTAACTCATGAAGCTAGTTCGATCACTTCATAAAATAACAAAGGCTACAAAGCTCTTCCAAATAAAAGTATAGGGAAAATACTGATAAAGTACTCCCGTACGCTCCCGTACCCCGAAACGTAATAGTGTAAAAAAGAAGAATTAATGGATAAACACATAGTTCAAAAACACCTAATGAACATATAGTTCAAGAAAACTTTTTGAACATATAGTTCAAACATACGTACCGATTACAAGCCTACTAATGTTCAACTGGACTATCTAAAATAGTATGTGGCCGTTGTCTATACTCTGCTAGATGACTAGATCATCTTAAACATCGATACCTCTCATCACTTTTATTTCATCACACATCATCTAATTTATCTACCCATGTTTTACCCAACATATTTGTAGAGATATATATATATATATATATATATATATATATATATATATATATATATATATATATATATATACACACACACACATATACATATATACAGTTTAAAACTTGTATAAAACATCAATTCAACATTCACCTCAATAAACAATTAATATATTTACATATAGCACGTATTTTAAGGTAAATACTTCATATCTATGTGTAAGGTGAAAGTGACTATACACTCATTGGATTTAACGATAACCGGGCAGCTTTTCGTTGCCTAGAATGATCGTTTCTAATAAAACCGGGAGTTTTATTGAGAAATCGGGCTCTTTAAGGGTCAGGTAATTTACGCTCTACAACTTTCATTTAGACTTCGTCGACTAATTTTGACTTTAATTTTTATATTATTATTTTTAACAGATCGGGACAGGAAATTCGTTAAAAATTCATAACTTCTTCATCCGACGTCCGTTTTCGTTAGACTTTTTACCATTGTGCTACTAATGAGAAGAACTACGATTCTCGTATAGGTCGTGTCAGCTAAAAATCACTCGTTCTAAAATTCGAGTTTTTAGTTGTCTACTACTAAGCTGAAACTTCGAAAAATCATAACTTCCTCATACGAAGTCAGATTTGGGCGTTCTTTTTATACATACTCTCGGTTTAACGAGCACTACGAGTTTCGTTTAGATCACTAAGGCCAAAAAGTATTTTATCGAAAACTCACTTTTTACGAAATTCGGCACCGTGCCGGTTTATCGCGAAACTTCAACAGGTCATAACTTCTTCGTTGTAACTCGGATTTATGCGTTCTTTATATATCTGTAATCCTTGTCACGCCCACTACAAGTTTCTTAATAGATATCGGCTTTATCTGATATTTAATTTTTGACGCTCATTTTTATTCTTAATTATTTAAACCCTAATAATTAAGCATAAACACATAAAACACATAATATTCACATAATTCCTTTTCATTTCTCCAAAATGAGTCACAATGGTTAACCTAGACTATCATGTCAATATTAATGCTTAGCCTAGAAACACGGGCATTACAGAATCCCTCAAACCAAGGCTTTGATACCAACTTGTAACGACGTAAATTTTCAAAACATTTTTTCATTTTTCGATTAACATAAATATCATTTAACATTCTCAAATCTCATGTTCAACAACTGTCATCAAAATAAAACATATCCCAAGATCACAAATAAAATACTCTGTCTGTGTGTACGGATCAGGCCAACGCCTTCCCGCGATCGTCGCTAGTACTTGAACCACATAACACATAACACTGTAAGCATAAATGCTTAGTGAGTTCCCCAAAATACCGCATACAAAACATATTAGCCACTCGAGGCTATAACTTTGTATGACCCTCTAGTCAGTGTGTCTCAGTGGGACCCTCCAGTCCCATAACTCTGTGGACCCTCTGGTCCTAACTCTGTAAACTATGAATCATACATAACACAATCACATAGATATCACATCATACAAAAAGCATACAAGATACTCTGTCACATAGCTCTAATTACCATTTTAGGTAAAGTATAGTGAGACGACTCACCTCGGGTAACTTGGGAAATCTCGCGCATGAATATACCAATCTAGCCCCCGCCTAATCACATACACAATATCCTCAAATAAATAATCGCTCTCAAAGACTAGATTAAGTCCCTTTCTACAATCGTACAGAAGGGTAAAAGACCATTTTACCCCTCCTTGACCCAAAAGTCCTAATGTTGACCAAACCCCTAAAAGTCAACGAAAGTCAATAGAGGGCAGTACGCGACGCATACCATTTTTGTATGAGGGGCATACGCCGGCAATCCAGAATCGGGGTTTCAACCCTTTTCGTTGGGCGTACTGAGATTTACGCCCAGCGTAAGTCTTAGTTTCATGCATTTATGGATTTTTGGTCTTAAACGGTTAAGACATATAATCAAAATTCAGATCTGACTTCTCTAAGGTCACTTAATCCATAAAGTTGAAACCTTTAAGCCTTCGCATGGTTGTAAACGTCACTAATCACCTTAGGACCAAAAACCCTAAAACCCTAAAAATTGGTCCACCTTAGGAGACCTTTTGCTCAAAAAGTCTCCACCTTAGGACCAAAAACCCTAAAAATTGGTCCATGAAGCACAAATCAACAATAAAATGGAAAGCTCTGAGCTTTTTACCTCCAAGTGAAGCTCCTCCCTCTGTAGAACTTAGATCCAAGCTTGCACTCCAACTTCTAGCCTTCACAAGAACCTCCTCTTTTTCTTCACTAACACACAAAGGCACTTTTTAGCTCAAGAACACTCACACACAAGCTTAGAATGAAGGTTGGCTCTCTCTCTTAGGGTTTCACTCTCTCATATGGTGGCTAAGGATAAGGCCATAGCTTTCTTTATATAGGGCTCAAGTCTGATTTAGGTTTTTGAGTCTGGACCCGCTACGCCCAGCGTACCGGGTGGAGTCCGCGTCCAAAACATGCCCATGAGTACGCGCAGCGTACTCTTCAGTACGCCCAACGTACTCATTTGCCATAATCTACTTTTAAGGGCTAAACTAGATAACTTAGAAATAAGGAAGGGTTAAATAGATATACCTGAATTTCGGGATGTTACAATTCTCCCCCACTAGAACCAGACTTCGCCCTGGAAGTCTCATGCCGTAAACAACTCTGGATGCTGATCCCGCATCTCTGACTCCAGGGCCGGTCCAAACATATATGGGGCCCGGGACAAAAAGAAAAAAAAGGGCCCCTCAAAGACAAATATAATAAAGATTAAAAAAAATGTATCGTCTACTCTTTAATATAGACGTGTTCAAATAGCACTAACAAGCAAACTAAGTTATTTATCTTTTGAGCTAATTTGAGTTTCAACCAACTTTAGGCTCTACAAATCATTTAGATAATAAATTTTTTATATATATAAACTACATAGCCCATAAATTTTGGGCCCCTGGATTCGTGGGCCCTAGGTGGTCGCCCGGGTTGCCCACCATCTGGACCGGCCTTGTCTGACTCCGGCTCCCAAGTCAGCTCGGACCATCTCCGATGTTACCACTGGACCTGAACTAGGGGCACCTCCTTGTTCCTCAGAACTTGGATCTTTCGATCCACAATCGCGATTGGCCTCTCAACATAATTCAGGCTCACATCCACATGAATGTCCTCTAGCGGTACAACTGCCGCCTCGTCGGCAATACACTTCCTCAACTGAGACACGTGGAAGGTATCATGAATATGGCTCAGCTCCGTAGGTATCTCCAAACGGTATGCTACCCTGCCCACCCTAACGGTCACCCTGAAAGGACCAATGTATTGGGGTCCCAGCTTGCCCCTCTTCCGGAATTGGATCACTCACTTCTAAGGAGATACCTTCAGGAGTATGAAGTCTCCCACCTAGAACTCGAGCCCGGACCGTAGCCTATCCACATAACTCTTCTGGCGACTCTGGGCTGTTTAGAACCTCTGCCTGACCTGCTGTATCTGCTCTATCGTCTGAAGCACTATCTCAGTGCTGCCCATCACTCGTTGCCCTACCTCTCCATAATAGTTGGGAGTCTAACACCTCCTTCCATACAACAACTCGAAGGGAGGCATATCAATGCTCGAATGGTGGCTGTTGTTAAAGGAAAACTCAGCCAACGGCAAATACGTGTCCCAACTTCCTCCGAAGTCCAACACACATGCGCGAAGCATGTCCTCGAGCGTCTAAATCGTCCGCTCACTTTGTCCATCCATCTGTGGGTGGTAAGCAGTACTGAAATGCAGCCTCGTACCCAACTCCTCATGGAACTTCTTCCAGAACCTAGAAGTGAAACGGACATCTCGATCTGACACAATCGAGATTGGTACTCCATGCCACGATACCACCTCCTTCACATACAACTCTGCCAGCCTCTCTGCAGAAGAGCTTTCACTGATAGTGAGAAAGTGAGCGCTCTTCGTCAGCCGGTCAACGATCACCCAAATTGCATCGACACCCCTCGCGGTCCTTGGCAATTTGGTAATAAAGTCCATAGAAATATGTTCCCATTTCCACTGGGGAACCTCGAGTGGCTGTAACTTGCCATGCGGACGCTGGTGCTCGGCCTTAACCCTGCGACAGGTCAAGCACCTCTCAACGAACCACGCAACATCCCTCTTCGTACAGAGCCACCAAAAATCTCTTTTCAGGTCCAAATACATCTTAGTGGCCCCGGGATGGATTGAGAACCTCGATCTATGCGCCTCCTCCATCAGAATGGTACGTTCCCTGCGCACGAACAACACCCAAATCTGACCCTGAAAGGTCATAAGCCCTCGGCTATCGGTAACGAACTCATATATCTGCCCGATCACCCGCTCTCTCTTGCGGTTCTCTGGTCTCATAGCCTCTGCCTGGGCCCCTCGAATGGTATCCAACACTGGAGTCATTACCGTCAACCTCATGCAAACGTCTCGTATCGGGGCACTCTCCGCCCTACGAATCAGGGTATCGGCTACCACGTTAGCCTTGCCCGGGTGGTACAGGATCTCACAATCATAATCCTTTACCACATCCAACCATCTCCTCTGGCGCATATTTAGGTTGGGCTAATTCATCAAATACTTCAAGCTCTTGTGGTCTGTGTATATGGTACACCGAACCCCATACAAATAGTGACGCCAGATCTTGAGGGAGAACACCACGGCCCCCAACTCCAAATCGTGGGTGGGATATCTCACCTCGTGAGGCTTCAGCTACCTCGATGCATACGCTATCACATGCCCTCTATGCATAAGCACCACACCCAAACCCGATATCGATGCGTCACAATACACCACAAAATCCTCCATCCCCTCCGGAAGGGCCAACACTGGGGCTTCGCATAATCTCTGGCGAAGAGTCTCGAATGAGGCCTGCTGCTTTGGACCCCAACTGAAAGCCACGCCCTTCCGGTTCAACCTGGTGAGAGGAACGGCAATCTTGGAGAAATCTCCGATAATAATCGGCCAACTCCTAAAAACTCCTAATCTCGGTAGGGGATCTCGGCACCTCCTAACTCATCACCGCCTCAAACTTGGCCGGGTCGACCAATATCCCTTTCTGATTAACGAGATGCCCCAAGAACTGGACTTCTTGTAACCAGAAATCACACTTGGAGAATTTGGCGTAAAGCCTCTCCGATCTCAAAACTCCGAAAATCTCTCTCAAATGCTACTCATGCTGCTCTCTGGATCTCGAGTACACCAACATATCATCGACGAACACGATCACCGATCGATCCAACATCGGCCTGCACACCCGGTTCATGAGATCCATGAACGCTGCCGGTGCATTGGTGAGCCCAAAAGGCATCACCGCGAACTCGTAATACCCATAACGAGTCCTGAACGCCTTCTTCTGGATATCCTCATCCCGAACTCTCATCTGATGATATCCAGACCTCAAATCAATCTTGGAGAACCAAGACGCTCCCTGCAACTGATCGAACAGATCATCGATCCTCGGTAAGGGGTAACTGTTCTTGACCGTCAACTTGTTCAACTCCTGGTAATCAATGCAAATCCGGTGTGAACCATCCTTTTTCTTGACAAAAAGGATCGGCGCTCCCCACGGCGAGCTACTCGGTCGAATAAACCCCTTCCCCAGCAGCTCCTAAAGCTGTGAGGATAACTCCTGCATCTCTGGTGGCGCAAGGTTATAGGGTGCCTTGGCAATAGGCGCCGCTCCCAGGACTAAATCGATACAAAACTCCACCTGCCTCTCAGGAGGCACACCCGGCAACTCCTTGGTGAAAACTTCTGGGAACTCTCGCACTATTGGTACATCACCAACTGAACTCGGCCTCTCCGCAGACACTTGTGTGTCCATCACATAGGCCACAAACCCACTACAGCCATGTTGTAGACTCTGCCTCGCTCTAGCAGCCGAACAAAACGCTGACCCTGAACGGGTACCCTCGCCGTACACCATAGGTACTCCCCCACTAGGGTCTCGTATGGTCACCAGTTGTCGCTCGTAGTCGATAACCGCTCCAAATCTGCTCAACCTGTCCATGCCTACTATGACACAGACATCCCCCATCACAATCGGGATCAGATCTATCGGAAACACAACACCAAAGATCTCGAGTACACATCCTTGAATCACCTCAGTAGCATATACCGCTCGCTCGTCAGCTATAGAAACTGGTAGAGGTCGACTTAACGCCTCTCGACAGATACTAATGTGCTGACTAAAGCCTAACGACACAAAAGATCGACTCACACCCAAGTCAAATAACACCAAAGCAGCTACAGAACTCACAAGAAAAGTACCTACGCATATCATAATATAAGAACAATATCTCAAACTCAAAATAAATAGATGAAAGAATACATACCAGACACAACGCGGACCTCCTCCGCTGTCAACTGGAAGGCTCTCCCGCGAGCCTTTGGCGCCTCGGCCTTCACTGGCCGACTCTCAATAGCTCGTACGACAGTAGGGGCAGATCCCTGCGGTGCTCCCTATGCCAACCCCCGCAGCTGTGGACACTCGGCCTTTCGATAGCCAGTCTGGTTGCAGTGGAAGCACACTGCAAATCCCTTGGGGCAATCCTTAGCCATGTGCCCCTCCTTGCCACACTTGTAGCAAGACCCTACTCAACAAATCCCCTCGTGGATCTTGCCGCACTTGCCACAAGTGCGTCCCTTCTAGTTCCCTGATCTCGAATCGGCGGGCTTTGCCCGCTTGGCTTCCGGCGGGGACTGTGCCAGTCGTCGATCCCTCCTCTGAGACTCCGCCTCCTCCCTGGCCTGAGTCTAGAGCTCAATCTCCCTCTTCCGAGCATGTGCTTGAAGCTCGGCAAATGTCCGGTACGTCGAGTTCGCCACAAACTCGCGAATGTCTCTCCTCAGTATACTCAAATGTCGACTCATGTGTGCCTGCTTAGTAGACACATGCTCAGGGCAAAACATCGCCCTCTCGTGAAACATCCTGGTGATCATAGTAACATACTATGTTCCCTGCTTGAGGGACAAGAACTCCTGGGCCAACCGTTCCATTTCCACCGGGGGAACGTACTCATCACGAAACATTTGGTGAACCTCTCCTAGGTCACCGCAGTAAGCTCTGCAGGAGTGAAATGCGCCGTCACAAATTTCCACCAATCCTTCGCTCCCAAGCGGAGCTGGTTCAGCGCGAACCGCACCCTCAGATGCTCCGGACATGAACACGTGTCGAAGTATCCCTCAATTTCATAATTCCACCTCATCGCGGCTATCAGATCCTGCGTCCCATCAAAATCTTGTGGCTTAGTGTTGCTGAACTCTCGGTACAGCAACGAGTCACCTCCCTGTGGCCTCGTGGCAGCGACAACTGTGGTGGCTGCAGCAACGACATCCTCTGACAAAGTAGCATATCGCTCATCAAATGTCTCAATCAAGGTGGTCTTGATAGAGCCAAACATCTCTGGAATCTCCGCTCGGATGGCTGCGGCCACCTCCTCATGAATCAATTAGCGAATCTCCTCATCGCTAACACCACTCATCCCTAGTCTAGGGCGTGTCCCAACCATGATGCCTCTGAAATACAACATAAAAATATTAGAGACTCGCTCGAGTGTACTCGCACTCGATAACTCAACCCTACTTGCTCCCTAGTACCCTAAGGATTCTTACTTGGACTACGCACTGATCCGGTGTCTTCAGTAGTACGGGCCCTATACTACTGACCACACCGCATCAGTATTCATCCCAAGTCCTCCTCCTAGGATCCTAGATCACAGGTACTCTAATCTCGCTATGCACAGGCTACTCTCCAGCAGACCTCTCGTAATCTCCTCGCTGCTACCTACTCACTCTCAAGCATCTCACAGCAGTAGTAATCTCCTAGGCTAAGGCATCACAAATCAGGCCACTCTAGTCCTAATATGAGTACCTAGCCTAATTTAGCATGCATAACATATCATATCGTATCTCATAACACATAATGTAAGGGTATTCTGGGATATCACCGTTCGGGCGTTGGCTGATCGTACACACTGCTCCGCTCTACTCGTCTCAAAACCTTTTACTCTTTTTAGAAAATTTGTTTTTATTGTGAAAATTTTCTCAAATCCTCAGTTTGAGTTCAGATACGCCCGAAGGTGCATCCGAATCCCTCAAACCAAGGTTTTGATACCAACTTGTAACGACGTAAATTTTCAAAACAATTTTTCATTTTTCGATTAACATAAATATCATTTAAGATTCTCAAATCTCATGTTCAACAATTGTCATCAAAATAAAACATATCCCAAGATCACAAATAAAACCCTCTGTCTGTGTGTAGGGATCATGTCGGCGCCTTCCCGCGATCGTCGGTAGTACCTAAAACACATAACACATAACACTATAAGCATAAATGCTTAGTGAGTTCCCCAAAATACCACATACAACACATATTAGCTACTCGAGGCTATAACTTTGTATGACCCTCTGGTCAGTGTGTCTTAGTGGGACCCTCCAGTCCCATAACTCTGTGGACCCTCTGGTCCTAACTCTGTAAACTATGAATCGTACATAACACAATCACATAGATATCACATCATACAAAAAGCATACAAGATACTCTGTCACATAGCTCTAATTACCACTCTAGGTAAAGTATAGTGAGATGACTCACCTCGGGTAATTTGGGAAATCTCGCGCATGAATATACCAATCTAGCCCCCGCCTAATCACATACACAATATCCTCAAATAAATAATGGCTCTCAAAGACTAGATTAAGTCCCTTTCTACAATCGCACAGAAGGGTAAAAGACCATTTTACCCCTCCTTGATCCAAAAGTCCTAATGTTGACCAAACCCCTAAAAGTCAACGAAAGTCAACAGAGGGCAGTACGCGATGCATACCATCTTTGTATGCGGGGCGTACGCCGGCGATCCAGAATCGGGGTTTCAACCCCTTTCGCTGGGCGTACTAAGATTTACGCCCAGCGTAAGTCTCAGTTTCATGCATTTATGGATTTTTGGTCTTAAACGGTTAAGACATATAATCAAACCTCAGATCTGACTTCTCTAAGGTCATTTAATCCATAAAGTTGAAACCTTTAAGCCTTCGCATGGCTGTAAAGGTCACTAATCACTCTAACACCTTTCCTCTTTCCTCATAAAGCCTAGATCTCATGCATGGCTTAATATTCACGTCCAAGATTGGATTTTTATGAACCCTCAACTCATAATACTCTGAGATATAGTAGATCTAAGCTTATGGAGACCTTTTGCTCAAAAATTCTCCACCTTAGGACCAAAAACCCTAAAAATTGGTCCATGAAGCACAAATCAACAATAACAAAGAAAGCTCTGAGCTTTTTACCTCCAAGCGAAGCCCCTCCCTCTGTAGAACTCAGATCCAAGCTTGTACTCCAACTTCTAGCCTTCACAAGGACCTCCTCTTCTTCTTCACTAACACACAAAGGCACTTTTTAGCTCAAGAACACTCACACACAAGCTTAGAATGAAGGTTGGCTCTCTCTTAGGGTTTCACTCTCTTAAATGGTGGTTTTGGATAAGGCCATAGCTTTCTTTATATAGGGCTCAAGTCTCATTTAGGGTTTTAAGTTTGGACCCGCTATGCCCAGCGTACCGGGTGGAGTCCGCGTCCAAAACATGCCCATGAGTACGTGCAGCGTACTCTTCAGTACGCCCAGCGTACTCATTTGCCATAATAGGGCTAAACTAGACAACTTAGAAAGAAGGAAGGGTTAAATAGATATACCTGAATTTCGAGATGTTACATCTATGTGTAAGATGAAAGTGACTACGCACTCACCTGGTAAGGTGGTGACTCGGCACTCGGACATCACTTCGTTACTGTTAAAACAATTTACCTCGAACAAAACAGCGGGTTTTCTCCAAAACCGGGTTTCGTTAGAGCAGCGTTTCTGAGCCGAAAAGCTCTTTTCTCGGAGCTTCCTTTGGTGGGGGTTTACCTAGACTTTAGGGGGCTTAAGGGTGGCTAGAGAGAGAAAGTGGAAGAGGAAAGGTGTGAGAATGAATGGAACCCGACACCTCTATTTATAGGCTGAATTCCTGATGGAATCGCCGATTCGGTCCACTGACTCGCCGAGTCAGTGCCATGTGTCATCATCTGATGGCTTTCCTTGGAGAGAAAGCAACGGTTGTGATCGCACCACGTCATCTAAACTCGCACAACACCCTCCCGATTTAGAAAAATCATAACTCTCGCATACGAGCTCTGTTTTCGACGTTCTTTTTTTCCACGCGTAGGTAAAAACAAGATCTACAACTTTCATTTAGACTTTTTTGGTTAATTCTCGACCAATCTTAAATTTAACAGTAGGAGGAGATTATACTGTTAAATGTCCGCGTAAACTTCATAACTCCTTCATACGGACTCCGTTTTCGTCTGTCTTTTTACCGTTTAGTTCCAATTAATGAGATCTTCAACTCTCATTCAGGTCGCGTAAGCCAAAAACCGCTCGATCTAAAATTCGAGTTTCGGGTCATGCATTGCTATGTCAAATCTTAGAAAATTCATAACTTCCTCATACGAAGTCAGATTTGGGCGTTCTTTTTTTGTATGTTTTTGATTTAACGTATACTAAAACTTTTGTTTAGATTTATAAGGCTAAAAAGTCCTTTATCAAAAATTCACTATTTACGTCTCCCGATGCCGTGTCGGTTTTGCCGTAAAACTTCGACGGGTCATAACTTCTTTGTTATAACTCGCATTCTGGCGTTCTTTATATGTACGGAACCCTTGAGACATATTCTACATCTTGGTTAAGATTATTTATTCTAAATAATCTTTTGTTGAAAAGTCATTTTCGACCCCTATTATCTCTAAATTGACTAGCTTGGATCTACGGGCGTTACAATTATCTCCCCCTTAGGATGATTACGTCCCAAAATCAATAACGAAACAGGATTGTATAATGACTCCATACGTTATCTCTTCATCCTAGGTAATAACTGTAACTTCTATGTTGCTTCGAACGACTATCTAACTCTTGGACTCCTTGACTGCAGGTGGTGCTTGATCTTACACCTGCTGCCTATCTCACGTTAGACTCCAAATTATGACCTTCAAGTCACAATCTCGATCCTTACTAGAGACTCCTTTTTCTACTTAACAACTTAAGATAAGTTGTTTGATTTCCACAATAGACCGATGGATCATGTTCCAATGACTTCTCATCGTGTGTCGCAACGCTTAGAATTAGGTCTCTTAGAGTCAAATTCCGGAATGGAATATACTTTCCTTCATGTTCTAATGTGATATAATCACATTTTAAGACGTAGCATTTCTAGCTATCAGTTTCCTTAACAACGAGCACGATACTTCTATTGGTTGCTTTGATTTCAACCTTCTGGTTTAAGTCGGACGCTACATCAAACTTAGTTCTCTGAACCACGTAACATATTTGTCTTTGTCGGACTCGATTTGATATGACCACTAGGGTCGGAATAACAATTATATTTTTAATCATTACTGAAACAATGGTAACGACATACTTGAATAAAACGAGATCAATTACTAGCTTCTTGGTAACCTTGCGACTTTCCTTGATCCAAGTGTGAGTCTTGTGCTTCCGGTAGTATAGGCCTCTACTACCATTCACACCTACTCATACTCGTCCTAAGTATTGTCTCGCAGTTCTCCAAGTCATTATCACAAAATCAATTTTAACACATTCAAATGTGTCCAAACAATCATATAATTTTCCCTAGACTCTACTAGGACTTCTTCTATGTGTATCTTCAATCATCAATTTTGCTTCAACTCGGTTGGCGATGGAAATGTCAGACGATGGGATAACTTCATGGATTATACCAAAAATCATTCTTTCTTTTAATCGAACGTGTACTTCTCCTATACTAGACGTATTATTTATTAGACGCCTTCTAAAGGCAAGATATCACTCTTACAATATCTTCCGATAGGTATCATTCACTATCGTAAGCCTTCTCGTTTCCTCCATTTACCCAATTCACTACGAGTCTTCACCATGATGTTCTGCACACCAAAGCAGGCGTTCGGTGTATCGAGATGAGAATATAGATAGAGGAAGATTTAGACGCGTATTCCTCCTTATTACTTCGAAAAAAATTATATGCCAGTTCTAATATCATAACTAAACGTCTTGAAATCTGAACACATAAAATTTCCGAATTTGGTCGGCAACAAACCATAGATCCGATACATATCATGCATATCATAAATCATTTATCACATAAAAGCATGTTAGGCATTTTCCCTAAATAAGCTAGTGCTTGTGTCTATTCAGGTGTATTACCTAAATTTATTAGACACACCCCTCATGATCATCGCTTAGCATTCTAAGTTTAAGTCTAGAAATAAATCCTTATTCCTTGTTCACTTAAACTAATGCTCTGATACCAATTGTGGCATCCCCATTTTTACGGCCAGAAAAGACCGATTCTGTTTATGCTTTATAAAAATCAGAGTACTTCTTTTAATAAAAATGTTGTTGAATTTGTGCCTAGTAAAACATGATAAATACGTTATCAAATCATTTCCGAAGAAATGTATTTTTATTCATTTTAAAACATTGGGATGTCATTGTCAATACAGAAACATAAGCATAGACAGAACTTACATTCATTATCACTAGTGATTTATATCTCCTTAATCCCTCAGTGTAATGTATCTTCAAATAGACACTTGTGATATAAATAAACTAAGTGGGTCAGGTTGGGAAACCTGATGAGTATATAGGGTTTTCAACCCACAATAATATAATTATTATTTTTAATCATCAAACAATCAACCCAATTATCCATCCCTATTAAACCCTGCGAGGGTGGGTATCGATTACATCGGGAAGACTGGGGTATACTTGGGGTTGTAGTCATATCGAGAATGTTAACGAATGATTTCGAGGATGAAATATAATTTAAGTGGGGGAGACTTGTAACATGAAATTTTGGAATTTAAATAAATATATTAATAAAATAAATAAATAAATAAACCCCAGGATGAGAAGGACATTACATATTATTTTATTGAGGCCCTAAATCCATAATAGTTTTGTTAGTGTCAGCCTTGGGAGTAAAATGTTATAAATTTGGGAATTTATGGTTTAAATGGTATCATTTGGACTTGTGTTTAATAGATTTTTGGGAAGCAAGGGCTAAAGGGTAAATCCGGATTCAGATTGTAAAGATTTCTAAGGACAGGGGCTGTTTGGTAAGTTTTAGATTTAACTTGAAGAAGATTTGAGAAGGAGGGACCGAATATGAATAATTGGTGAAATTTGTAATGTGGGACAGGAGTTTAAGACCCTTCATATCCCTCCCGTGTTATGGGAGCACCACCAAACCCTAACCCTAGAATATATCCTCTAACCGCCAACCCCTTCAGTTGCCGCCGCTTAGCCGAGATCGACAACCACAGCCGTTTTCGGTGACGCCGGGAATAACCGAGCACCCTACTAAGACACCCACTGCCGACGAAGCCGAAAACCCGGAGCTAAACCTCGCACACTACCATTGTCGGTGATTGCGAAGATCCGCGGTTCGTGGTCACTGTTGCATCTCCTTCCCCCGATAATGTGCTCCTTCGCTTCTTTTTCCATTTCCCCGAGTCCCATCGCTGTCATTGCTCCGGAAGGCTTCCCCTCTCATTGAGTCCCTCAGCTGTCATTTGTTGGATAAGGTGTCTAAGTCCATAATTATATTTGGTATGTACTTGACCTGACTTAGCATGGTCCATTTGGGTTGCATGGCATCAGAGCAATTGGATAGACAAATGAGAAAAGAATACTTGTGATTTGTTAATATATTATAAGTTCTAATATATTAATATGAAATCATATTATTTGATTAGTATTTATCAAGAATTAATTTGGAATTAATTTTGTGATCAAAAGAGACTAATTAAATACATGGGGATTGATTGTGTAAATCATTCATTCTTATATAATGAGCTTATGATCCATGGTTCATTAGATTGGGCTAAAACCCATAGGGTGATCCATGGATGATCCATGAGGATTAAAACCCATGGATCATGGAGGAAATGAAAAGTCATGCACATTAGGGTTTGCATGGTGTAACCCTACATGTGACACACTATATAAAGGACCTCATAGCAAGTAAAATCGGCCACTAGATATACAAGTGAGGGCTAGCCAAATTTTTGGGTACAAGTGTTCTTATCTCAAGTTATTCCAATAGTTGTGGTGTTGTGTGAGACATTTGAGGCATCACACTTGGGGTGCTAGGCTCACAAGGTCTTAAGGAATCAAAACTATAAGAAAGGTATGTTATTCTACTAGTTTTTATATTACATATACCCCATGATATGCTAGTTAGGATGAAAACCTTGGAAAATGAAAATTTGCATGTATAATAGAGAAAACATAGATCCAAGGTTTGTAGGGTTGCATGTACACCATAGGAGTGTTAGAATGCTCAAAACCCATCACCATTTGCCACCGCAAGGATGGCGGCATTGTGTATGTCATTGTGTGTATGTTTGGTCCATACTCAGCTTAGAGTGGCGAGGGAGCACATGTCCACTCGAGTGTGTATGTATAGATGGTCAGAAATCGCAAACAACCACCATGACAGCCAATTATGGTGGTTGTCGCCATATAGCCTCCTTCTGCGACCACCAGCCACCGTGGGAGGTGGCTGTGTGTGTGTGAAATTATTAAAACACATGTATTATAATGGTGTTTCATTGATTGGACAATTCTCGGTTAAAAGTCAACGAAAAAACCACCACCGCCGGCATGAGGTGGTGGTTGCCGTTGTGAGCCGCCGTCAACCACCACCGCCAAAGGTGGCAGTGGGTGGTGCTCGACATAGTGAAATCCTAATCGGCCCAATAGCTTAATCTTGCACTTAGTTGGTTTGTGATTGGTTTGGAACCCCTAATTATGATTTAGAAAACCCTAATTTTGGAAATGATAGTTTGGAATTTGCTAGGACCCGTTGTTGGATTGTTAGATCGAGAATTTTGAATTATGTCCGACTGCATTGTAAATGGCCTATTTGAGTGACGGACTTAATGGATTAAGTCCTTAATGGGTTAAGTAAGAACACTTAACCCTAATCGTCATTTCATGTGAGAAACCCTAATTTTGGTTGGGCCTTGAGTTGGGCCTTTTTGTTGGGCTTTGGTGATTAGGCTATTGATGGGCCATCCAAGAACAATTATATGGATTAGAATATTTGGATTGGGCTTTAAGATAAGGCCCATTGCAAAGTCTTGGGCCCAATTTAGAAAATTAGGCCATAGATGGGCCATATTTGGGCCTTGATGATTATGAGATATTGGACCATCGGAATGCCAAGTGTATGGACTAGAATAAAAGGTTGTGCCATAAGGTAAGACCATGTATAAGTTTGGGCCCAATTTGGAAAATTGGGCCATATGTTAGATCTTGGTTGAGTAATTGACTTTTGGGCTTTTAGAGTATGAGTTGGGCCTTGGACTTGGACCAAGCTATGTTAAGAGTAAAATGGTCCTTTTACCCCAAGTGTGTATTTATGGTGATGCATTGAAACCCAAATGCTTAATTGGGTTTTGTTTTGACGATTGACAGTTTGGGGACTTGTCAGCCAACAGTTAGAGAATTAGCCGCGTGACTTCAGCAGTGCGAGGTGAGTTTCCTTTTGGTTTGAACGGGTCCAAGGCACCAATGCCGGCCTGTGTAGTTTCTATGTTCTTGATAGGAACACAGAGTGTGGGCACGGCCCGTATCTCATTCTTACCTGAGTATAGATATCAGTCAGATTGTTAGATTGCTATACTTGTTGTCTGTGTGATACATGTATGTGTTGTTAGGGATGTGAGTGTGGGCAAGGCTCATATCTCCTCATTAGCTAGGTGTGGGCGGGGCCCATATATCATGGAGTGTGGGCGAGGCCCGGTATGTGTGATGCTTAGTAACTGAGTGTGGGCAGGGCCCGTATCTTATCCTTGTTTATGATAGTAGCTAAGTGTGGGGAAGGCCCGTATCTTAGTATTATCTGAGTATGAATATGAATTGGCAGATTATGGTTATACTTGTTGTCTGCATGATACTTGTATTTATGTTTAGTTAGCAGAGTG
Source organism: Lactuca sativa (assembly GCF_002870075.4). NCBI lineage: Eukaryota > Viridiplantae > Streptophyta > Magnoliopsida > Asterales > Asteraceae > Lactuca > Lactuca sativa. The sequence goes on along the minus strand of NC_056625.2, from coordinate 105,623,807 downwards.
TGGACGGGGGCCCATATCTCCCGGATAACGGAGCGTGGGCGAGGCCCGTACCTCCTAGTCAGCTGAGTGTGAGCGAGGTCCTTATCTCTTAGTTAGCAGAGTGTGGGCGAGGCGCGTATCTCTGAGATAGTTGATTGTGGGCGAGGCCCATATCTCATAGTTAGCCGAGTGTAGGCGGGGCCCGTATCTCCTAGATGCATGTTATATGATATGTGTATGGTATATGGTAGTTTAGGGAGACTCACTAAGCTTCGTGCTTACAGTTTTCAATTTTGGTTTCAGGTACTTCCGGTAGCAAAGGGAAGAGCTCAGGATGACTGCAGTGCACACACCATTTGTTTAGCCTGGGATGTTTATACTCTGATATGTTTGAGATACACGACTTATGATGTTTATATGATATGTTTGACAAATATTTGTGATATTTTGAGATACACGACTTATGATGTTTATATGATGTTTGATAACTATGGTTTTCGTAATGATTTAAAATAAAATTTTTGGATTGTATTTTTTGGATGTTTCACTACGTGGCATAGGCATCTTAGTCATCCCGATGCCTCAATTTTAGATTTTTTATCTTCTCGCAAATTTATTTCTAGCTCCTCAAATAAGCTTCCTGTTGTAGCCCATTTCGACGATCGGTTTGTGCGGAATAAGAACATATTGATATTTAACGATCATAAATATGAAGAGCATAAAAAAGATGAGTAATTTCCTGATTTTACTAGAAATGAGAGATAAAATATTACGTGAAGAACATGGTTTGGGAGAGATAACTCTCCCTCGGTCGGAGAGATCCCACCACACACTCTCTCTCACTAGAAACTACATTGTGCACTCTTACTTACAATAATACATGACCATCTCTCTCTATTTATAAGGAGAGAGAAACCAAACAATACAATAAAGGGAATAAAATAACCTAACTATCACTCATAATTTGTAGAGCATTACATGCTCCAACATTCTCTCCCTAAATGCTCGCAAATGGTGAGGGATAAAAATAAGTGATAAAAGGCTAAAATACATAGTAACCGACTAGCAAGTGTGGTAATAAAAACAAAACATAATGAGAACCAAATGTTGAAATGTATCTGAAACTCTGAAGTGTCTGTGATCTCTGATGTTGGCCATGAATCTCTAATCAGTAAAAGTCTTCGGCTTCAAGGTCATCACTCTTGAGGTAGAAAAATAAGATCCAAATCTTCAAACTAATCATAACCCCAATGATCAAGTAGAAGATCCAAACAGAAAAACACTTCGGATTAAAGAAGTTTGAAAAACACCTCTAGTTCTCGAATCATAATACACCCAAAATTCTTCAAAAGAATAACCTACTAAAAATATGAAATATCCTGTGGTAGAGTCTGAATAATAAATAATTTGGATCCGGTAAACATCTAGTGAAGCCAAAATTTTGATCATGATGACCAAAAATTAGTGCCACTTTGCATCACTAAATAAATCATCATCTTCAAAAGTCTTCAAAAATCCAAACTCAAATAATCATGAAAACATATATGGATGATAACATAATATTCTCTCCCTATTTTTGATATCCAATGACCGGATATCAAAAATAAACAAATCATCTGGATGGAGAGTGTCGGATACTAAGAGCTTTGCATGCTCTCCCTAGAAGTATGAAGGGTCTTGATAGAACACGAGAATGAGAGTAAAATAAGCACTCTCCGGTCATATGTAGCTAGTTGATTCTGTCGCTGAAAAACTGCTCGAACAAATACCAAAGTAACAAATAATAACTTTGCATGAAAAATCTATGCTGTGCTGAAAAACACGGATGTAGCCAAACTGAGGTGTCGGAACTCTTGAAGTGGTCTTACAAAAAATAAAGTCCACATGCTCAAGATACATGGTTCGTCAACCAAAGATCAAGAGTGACAAGTCATAAAAATCTAGTAAAACGAAGGTTGCGAAACAATTTTGTTGATCAAACGCAATTACGATACAATCCTCGTGAAGAAAAGTATGATGTCCGACTGCAGTATGGAGTAATCCTCATGGAAAGAATAAAATTCTTCCAATATAATCAGCATCAAGTAAACCAATGTGACTAGCATAGTTTGATTGTGGCAAAATTTGGTATTAAAAAAATAATTGGTTTTAATAAAAATAAAGAAATAAATTGGTTTTAATAAAAATAAAATAAAAAGGCTAAGGTATTTGTTGGGTATCAGCAAAAAAAATGGCTAAATAAAAAAATGGCTGCAAAAAAGAATTGGTGTTAAAAATATATAAATTGTGTTAATTAAAAAAAATAAGGCTTAGAGGGGTTAATTTTCGAGGGGGGGGGGGGCTGACATGAGAGGGGAGGAAGAAGGAGGAGGAGGGCTGAGGAGGAAGGGGTGGAGAAGGGTTCAAACTGAGGAGGGAAGAGGTAATGAGGTATGGGTATGTGGTATGAGAGGGTTTGCAGTGGAATGGTAAGGTGGAGTAGGTACCGAAGAGGGGAGGAGCAATATGGAAGAGCTACCGAGGACTAGGAAGTCTGAAGTAGGGTAGGCGGTCAAGGCTTGGCTTGTAGTTGGCTAAGAAATGGTTGGTCTGCGGTAGTAGTTAATAGGTTAGGTTGCGGTATGGTTGAGTTTAGTCTACGAGTTAGCGAAGGGTGGTTAGGATGCGGTATGCGAAGAGACTGAAGGGTAAAGTCGGTCTGCGGTAGGAGTTAAAGGGTGAAGAGGCGAAAGTGGTAGTCTGTGGTAGGGATCTGTGGTGCGAGGGGACGAAGAAGCAAGGAGTTTGAAGTATGCTTTAGGTTTGCGGTATCTCGGATACGTGTAAGAGGTCTTCGGTGGACCGCAAAGGCTGCTCAGCAGACCTCAGTTTTGAGCATTTTTGTCAGCTTTTTGGTCTTCGGTTCTGGGAACCGAGGAGGAGTATGCTGATGAAGAAAAATGCTATATTTCATGAAAAAATGGTATCATAGAGCCTATATCTTCAAGTTTATCAAAGGGAATATTTCCTACAACATATATGGATGATATGGAGTGTTGGGAAAGGTAAAATATGGCAGAAAGTAAGAGAGAGAAAGGTAAAAGGTGACGGGACAAGGCATAGGTCAAAGGCAAAAGGTTGAGTGTGTAGGGGATTTATGGGGACGAAAGGTGATGGGATGGGTCAAGTCACATAGTTTTTTTCTAGGAGCAAAAAATAAAATGGATTTCTCTTTCCAAAAAGAGTAAAGAGGACAAGTGCCTTTTTGCAAACACTTTTATCACGTCTAATAATTCTAATGAAGATCTAATAGCAACAATTCTAGATCAACAAGAGTTCCATACCTTTTTATGATGAACTCAAGAAGAAAAACTTGCTAGAACAAAATCTTCAATGAAAATTCTTCTCCACTTTATTCAATAAACCCAAGATATTGTATAAATTTCCAAAGCATAAATAAAATGCCTGGAACAATTCTTCAAATATTTTTATATAACAAATATCTTCTTCTCCCTTTCTTCTTTTTCTTCAACAACATCATAACAACTTTGCAAACCCGAATTTTCAGCATAAAATTATAAATGAACATCAACAATATTTTTATTCTTAAAAGCTTGAATCAACACTCAAAAATAGAAAAACTCATCATAAGAACATCCGGTTTTGAATTCAAAATTTTTTGCAAAAATCGAAAAATCTTCAAGATAAACACCGATCGGGAGTCGTTCCCTTGAAATAGTCGCTTAAACCCTCAAGGTACGGCTCGGATACCAATTGTTGTTGCCCATTTTGATGATCAGTTTGTGCATAATAAGAAAATCTTGAGATTTAACGATCATAAATATGAAGAACATAAAAGAGATGAGTAATTTCATGATTTTACTATAAAGGAGACATAAAATATTACATGAAGAACAAGGGTTGGGAGAGATAAATCTCCTTTGGTGGGAGAGATCCCACCACACTCTCTCTCACTAGAAGCTACATTGTGCACTCTTACTTACAATAATACATGATCTTCTCTCTCTATTTATAAGTAAAGAGAAACCAAAAGATACAATAAAGGGAATAAAATAACCTAACTATCACTCATAATTTGTAGAGCATTTACATGCTCCAACACTTCTCGTTTATCATGCTTGTCAACTTGGGAAACATTGTTTTTTACGTTTTTCGTCTTCTACTACTAAAACCTCTAGAATGTTTGAACTTGTGCATACTGAGTTATGGACATCTCCAATTACTAGTATGAGTTGTTTCAAATATTACATTCTCTTATTGGATGATTTTACACATTTCTTATGGGTTTTCCCCTTCGTTATAAATATGATGTATTTGATGTTTTCTTAAAATTTCATGCTTATGTTAAAACCCAATTTAAGTCTGACATCAAACTGTTTTAATGTGATAATGGTCATGAATTTAACAGTCACTCTTTTCTCTCATTCTTTTCTACCAAAGGCATCAAGGTTCGCTTCTCATGTACATACACATCTCAATAAAATGGAAAGGATGAACGTGCCATTCACTCCATAAACAATATTGTGCGCACCTTCCTTTTTCAAGCTTCCCTTCCACCTAAGTTTTGGGTTGAAGCTCTCGTCATTGCTATTCACATTATCAACCTCCTTCCCACCACCACTATTTCCTTCTGCACTACCTTTGAGCTCCTATTCAGATCCTTTCCCTCTTATGACCATCATCGTATTTTTGGGTGTCTCTACTACTGCAACCTCTCCTGTACAACTCCACACAAAGTTGCTCCTCGATCTTTGGTCTGTCTTTATCTAGGCCCCTCTCCTGATTATTGTGGATATCGATGTCTTGATCTTCTCATTCAACGTGTCATTATTTCTCGTCATGTCATTTTTGATGAGGATCACTTTCCTTTCTCTGACTTCTCTGCTAAACCACTTGCTGTGATTACGATCGTTTTCTCTCTAATGATTGTTCTCCCATTACCCCTTATACCTTTCCTACTACAACCAGTGCTCCTTAGCCTACTCCTTCTCCTACTTACAGCTCTTTATTCATTCCTCTTATAAGTGGGTCTACTACTCCAAATGCTCCCACTCCCACACCTTATCTTGATCATCCCCCTTCTATGACTCACCATATGGTCACTTGTTCTCGTACAGGCTCACTTAGACGTAAACAAATCTTTAATCTTTCTAATTCAACTGATATATCTCTCCTATTACCCGTTCTACTTCTCAAGCTTTATGTGATCCAAATTAGAAATCTGCTATGGATTCTAAAATGTCTACTCTTATGTCAAATCACATCTGGTAACTTTTTCCTCCTCCTCCTCGGGCCAACATTGTCGGTTGTCGATGGTTTTATCGTTACAAGTCTGATCGCACGAGAAAACTTGATCGTTATAAAGGTCGCTTTGTTGCTCAAGTATTCTCTTAACTCCTTGTCATTAATTTCGATCATACATTTAGTCCCATTGTCAAGCCTTCCACCATCCACACATTTCTCAACATCGCCATCTACAAACATTGGCCCATCCACTAACTTGATGTCAAAAATGCTCTCATTCATGGTGATTTATCTAAGGAGGTCTACATGAAACAACCCTTGGATGTGTCAACCCTTCCCTTCCTCATCATGTTTGTCGTCTTCGAAAAGCTCTTTATGGTCTCAAATTGGATCCTCATCATGTTCTTGGTGATAATGTTGAGTACTTGAAGATATACCCAAAAAGATGATTTTCATGGATGAAATCAAAGGGTGATACAAGATCAAGAAGGATAACAACTAATAAAATGGAAAGAATTCTTACATTTTGGAAGATCAAGGTGAAAGCTTGATGATAGTTGAGAGAGAGTTGACTTTTCTTGACTTGGAAGTGGAAAAAGTGGTGACAAATGAAGAATTATCATGTTTATGGGGTGAGTTCATGGCCAGCCAAGGTTTTACGACCGTAAACCCTAGTTTACAGCCGTAAACTCCAATCCTTGGAGTTTTCCGACTTGTAAGATGCACACTGAACTCTAGAATATACTTCCTAACATTCCTTCTTTGAAGGTACTAGGCTTAGAAGACTCAAACAAACCCTAAACAATGCTAAAAGATAATAGAAACGAGTTTGACTTTGATTGAATTGAATGATTGTACAAGATAGAAATTTTGAGTTGTTACATCATCCCCCCTTAGAGAGAATATCGTCCCGAAATTAGAGTTTAAGCAATTACAAATGACTAAGCAAAAAGATGAGGATATTTCAGTTTCATTTGATGCTCGCGCTCCCAAGTGAATTCATGTCCTCGCCTGGCATTCCAGCGAACCTTTACTATCGGGATACGACTTTGCTTTGTTTGCTTAACCTCTCGGTTCATGATCTCTACTGGTTCTTCCACGAAGTTGAGGTTCTTGTTGATCTTGATCTCGTCGAGTGGGATTACAAGAGTCTCGTCGCATAAACACTTTTTCAAGTTCAATACGTGGATAGTAGAATGTACGTTACTAAGTTCGCGAGGTAGTTTGAGCTTGTAAGCTACAGGGCCAATTCTAGCGATAATCTCAAAAGGCCCTACGTATCTTGGATTTAGCTTTCACTGGTTTCCGAAGCGTATCAAGTCCTTCCAAGGTGAGACCTTCAATAAAACACGGTCACCAACCTGAAATTCCAATAGTTTCTTTCTCTTGTCTGCGTAGCTTTTCTATTAGTCTCTAGAGGCATTTAATCGTTCACGGATTTGAACGATCTTCTCTGTCATTTCCCGAATGATTTCCGTACCTATGAGAGTGATGCCAGGAACGCGTCCTTTAGCTAACTGAGTGTCACCCACCTCAACCCAGCATAGAGGGGATCTGCACTTTCGACCATAGAGGGCTTCAAATGGAGCAACCTTTATGCTCGTGTGATAACTATTATTGTAGGAGAACTCGACAAGGGGTAGGTGAATATCCCATGCCTTTCCAAAGTCAATCACACAGGCTCACAACATATCTTCCAAAGTTTGAATAGTTCTCTCACTTTGCCTGTTGGTTTGCGGATGGTAGGCTGTGCTCATGTCCAGCCTAGTTCATAGGGAACTTTGTAGTGACTGCTAGAACCTTGAAGTGAATCTACTATCTCTATCATAGATAATGGATATGGGAACACCATGCATTCGTACGATCTCCATTTTGTAGGTTCTAGTTAGTTTCTCCATCTTGTCAGTCTCTTTGATGGGCAGGAAGTGTGCGGACTTGGTTAACCTGTCTACGATCACCCAAATGGTATCGAGACCACCCGTTGTCTTGGGAAACTTGGTTATGAAGCCCATTGTGATCTGCTCGCACTTCCATTATGGTATCTCCAGTTTTTGAAGTAAATTTGATGGTTTCTGGTATTCGACCTTAACCTTGGCGCAAGTAAGGCATTTACTCACGAAGGTACCAGTCTCTGCTTTCATGTTAGGCCACTAGTATAGCTTTTTAAGATCCAGATACATCTTATCTGAACCTGGGTGGACGGAATATTGAGTGTTGTGTGCTTCGGTCATGACCAAGTCTCTAAAACCACCGTGCTTCGGTGTCCAAATCTGGTCCATGAGATATAAGGCTCCCCCACCCTTAACTTCCAAATTTTTATCCATCCCCCTTAGGGATTCACCCGCCACATTTCCAGGTTTTAAAGCTTCAAGCTGAGCCTCTTTAATTTGTGTGGACAGATGTGAATGGATAATCATAGTCAATGATTTGACTCTATGACCAGAGTATTCTTTCCGACATAGGGCGTCAGCTACTACGTTGGCTTTACCAGGATGATAACGAATTTCGCATTCGTAGTCATTGAGTAGCTTGACCCACCGTCAATGTCTCACATTGAGCTCCTTCTGGTCGAATAAATGTTGAAGGCTCTTATGGTCTGTAAAGATAGTGCTTTTTGTACCATACAGGTAGTGTCTCCATATCTTCAGAGAAAACAAAATTGCTCCTAACTCAAGATCATGTGTGGTGTAGTTGACTTCGTGCGTCTTTAGCTATCTTGAGTCATAGGTGATGACCTTACCTCGTTGTATGAGAACACAACCGAGTCCCTGGTTGGATGCATCGCAATAAACCACGAAGTCTTCTATACCTTCTGGGAGGGATAGTATAGGTGTTGTTCATAAGGCTCGTTTCAGCGTTTGGAATGCCTTCTCTTGTTTCTCTTCCCTGTCAAAGGCCACGCCTTTCTGGGTCAATGTCGTAAGAGGTTTTGTGATCCTAGAGAAGTTCTGAATGAACCTACGATAGTAGCCAGCGAGGCCTAGAAATTGGCGAATTTTTGTAGGCGTCTTCGGTGCTGACCAGTTCTCAATGGCCTTTATTTTGGAAGGGTCCACATGAATTCCCTCTTCACTAACAACGTGACCTAAGAATTCGACTCTTCGAATCCAAAAATTGCATTTACAGAACTTCACGTAGAGCTTCTCTGATCGTAATGTTTCCAAGACCTGACGTAGATGCTTACTATGCTCTTCCTTACTACGAGAGTAGATAAGTATGTCATCAATGAACACAATGACGAACTGATCCAAGTAAGGATGGAATACCCTATTCATTAAGTCCATGAATACTGCGGGCGCATTAGTCAATCTGAATGGCATCACAACAAACTCGTAGCGACCATAACGAGTTTGGAAGGCTGTCTTCGGAACATCCTCCTCAAGAACTCGTAACTGGTGATACCCAGATATCAGATCTATCTTTGAAAAGTAATTCGCCCCTTGCAGTTGGTTGAAAAAATCGTCTATGCAAGGTAGAGAGTAATGATTCTTGATTGTAAGCTTGTTTAGTTCTCTGTAGTCGATGCACATACGAAACGATCTGTCTTTCTTCTTCACGAACAAGACCGGTGCTCCCCAGGGTGAGAAGCTCGGTCTAATAAAGCCCTTGCTGAGCTGCTCGTTAAGTTGAGCGGATAGTTCCTACATCTCAGCCGGTGCTAGGCGATAGGGCGATTTGGCTACTGGGGTAGCCCCTGGAACTAAGTCGATTATGAACTCGACTTGACGCTGTGGAGGTAATCCTGGTAGTTCTTCTGGGAAGATGTCGGGAAAATCGCGTACCACTGGGATGTTCTTTATGTCCTTCGTCTCTTGGCTCATATCGACAACATGAGCAAGGAATGCACAACATTCCATTCACAAGTACATATGGGCTTGAATACTCGAGATGATATGAAGGTTTGTTCCTGGTTTGTCTTAATAGACAACTAGAGTTTCGCTAGACGGCAGATTAAGGCGAACTGCCTTCTCATAACACATGATGTCATCACGATGAAGACTCAACCAATCCATGCCGATAATGACGTCAAAACTTTTAATTGAGACCGGAATGAGGTCGATTGAAAATGAATGGCTATCCAGAGTTAGAGTACATCCTATGTATATACTGCTAGTGCTCTCAGTCTTTCCGTTAGCCATTTCTATAGTGAACGGTTCTTTAAGTGCACGTGATTGTTGTTTAAGTAAGTAGGTAAATTTTTGGTTCACGAAACTCCTCTCTGCTCCACTATCAAACAATATGCATGCATATGAGTTATCGAGGAGAAACGTATCAATGACCACTATGGGGTCGGCAACCGCTTCCTCTTGGCCTATAGCCAAAACTCTTCCCACTCTGCCAACGTTCCCTGCCTTCGGGCAGTTCCTTTTGTAGTGACCCACCTCGCCATATCCATAGCAAGTCTGACCCACACCAACGTCGGGGACTTTGGTGATTGGCCTTTCCGGAGCCTTGCAGAAATGGGTAGTGTGCCCTTTCCTGTTGCAGTTAGCACACTGCATTTCCCAGCAGGCTCCGTTGTGATGGAAGCTACACTTGTTTCACTTGGGCAAGCTTCCAGCATACTGCTTCATCGGCGCAGTAGAAGTAGGGGTTATCACAGCATGAACGGCCACGACCTGTTGCTTTTTGGAAGAGTTTTGCACCGCTTTTTCCTTATTGTTACCCCAGAACTTCCGCTTGTTGTCAGCGGCCTTGGAGGGTTCTGGGATGGCCAGGTTTGTTGTTGTAGATGGGGTGCGGACTCCATGATCAATGAGCCGTTGTGCCAATCACTTGGCACTATCGAAGGTAGTGGGGTTTGAAGCTAATATATTCCCCTGAAATAGAGGCACCAGCCCCCAGATATACCTTTCTATTTACTTTCCCTCCGTAGGGACCATTCCCGGACATAGTGCCACCAGATCGCTGAATCTGGTAGTATAGGCCACTATGTTGGAGCCCTTCATGGTCAGGCTCCAAAGTTCTTGTTCCAGTATATGAACTTCGCCCCTCGGGCAGTACTCTTCTATCATGAGCTCCTTCAGAGCTTCCCAGACCATAACATTAGCCACTATTAGAGTTAGTGACTTGACATGGCTATTCCACCACGTCAGGGCTCTGTCCGCGAAGGTGCAGGAAGCAAATTTAACTTTGCTTCCTTCCATACAGGAATAGATCTCAAAGATCGATTCCGTTTTCTCGAACCATTGCAAGAGGGCAATGATTTCGCCAGTCCCGTTGAAGGACCTAGGCTTGCAGTTGGTGAAGTCCTTGTACGAGCACTCCCTAGAGCACATTGGAGCATCACCTTGAGTGGAATGAACTGTTGTTCCACTCCCTCTAGTTCCACTAGCACTGAACTGAGCTAGGGCTGCCGTAATAGCCGCATTCACCACAGCTTGGATTGTTGTCGGCTTGTATTGTGGAGGAGGTGGAGGTTGTGTAGGAGTTATCGGAGGATTACACCTTGTCACTCTCTGTGGAGGCATCATTCAACTGAAAGTTTACAAAGATGAAGATGATAGTAAGAATCAATTGTAAGTATAATGAGAGTGGTCCATGGACTAACTCTCCATAGTTCATCAAAACAAATGAGAGTATGATTGATATAGAAATCTAGCAGTAGAAGTCTGAAAGCACTTCGATATTGATTTCCCAAAAGATTAGATGACTGTCAATAATATTGGCATTAATGATGTAACAAGTTTGGGAAAAATGACCTAGAAGTAGGTTTTACATCAAACCAGAATGAGAAAAATTTGACAGTACTAAGACCTTAAAAGACTAACAAGTTCAAAGTCTTATCATAGACAGGAAACTAAAACTATATCTTTTACATAGACCTAAGTTATATCCAAAAGAGAAAGTTGAGTAGGCTCTATCTGCGACGAGAACCACTAGAATGAGTCCTTGATTCTGTCAGACGACGCTCCATGTCTCTCATACGCCTTTCAAATGTTGCTTGACGAGCTCGAAGTTCCCTGACTTTGGCTTGGGTTGCAGTAAGTTCTCTTTGCAGGGCCGATTTTGATTTGAGTTCTTTCATGAGTAGATTCCAGATAGCGAATGCGTACGGTATTGACTCCCGCATCAACATCAACCTCCATGATTCAGTTGATGGCTGCCCAACCCTGCTTATCAGTATGAGCAATCCTGCATACCAGAATAGGCAAGACTCTGTCTGCTGAGCCTCCCTCGCTCAGATTGTTAAATCTTCGATCTCTGTTGTAGGGCAAGGGTTAACCATGCTCGTGACTCCATCTGTTCAATTTTGTTGCCCACAGAGGTGTGGGGCCTTGAAATACCAGACGGGGGTTAGGATTTGGGATTTGAGCCACCAGGGGTAGATTATTGACTTCTGGTTTGGAGTCAGAATCCTCTGGAAAGTTCTCTGCGAAGTCATCATCCAAAGGGATTCGACGATTCTCTTCTGGATCTGCATCAGGCCATCCACCATTACCTTAGTTAGGGAAGTACGGGTCGCCATGGAGATTGAATCCAACCATGTTATCTATGCGAGAATATGGGTAAAAGAAATAGTTAATAGACGTACTACTTAAGATAATTATAGGATGATCTTTATCAGTTACTTCAATACTTGTGTAGCGCATACCAGTTACATGTAATCAAAACAGGATAGACCTTCAAATAAGTGACCCCAACTCCAAATCCACAACCAAACAAGGAACAAGAAATAAAGCAAAGATCACAAATTCTAATTCTATGACACCTTAGTCACATATAACCTTAGCATATCCACCTAGCAACTATTAACCTACTAATAAAGACCTTTAGTTCTCAAATAAGAAATTATACTAACACAAATACTCCTATAGTATTTTAAGTTTATGTTATGTTCTAATGTTTTCATTGTAGTAGTTTTGGTAAGTTTTTAGATTTGTTGCTACACCACAACCATTCCTAGGCACATGTAACACCCTGATTCTTAGATATTGATTTATGTTGAATCTTTTTGGTATTTGGGTCTACTCGACGAGTTGGTCGCCCTACTCGTCGACTAGTAGCGGGTTAGCCCACGCGTTTTAATGACCAACTCATCGAGTCCAAGAAGGGACTCGACGATTAGGAGTTGGCAGATGAAACTCTAAATCCCGGGGTTTTGCACCCTATTTAAAGAATCATAAGCCTCCTTTGGCCTCATTACAGCCCCTTGAGAGTCCAGAAAACCCTAATCTGTGTGGTGTTTCATTCTTGTGTGTTCTGAGCTTTGGAAAGTGGATCCTTGGAAAAGAAGAGCTTGGAGGGCAAGAGGCTAAAAGCAATGAAGGTGTGGGGAATCATAAATCGACATCAGTTAGCATCATTTGAAGGTATCAAGTCGCCACCTTTACCTCATTTCTTTCTATACCTCTTCTGGGTGAGATTTAGGGTTATTTTTGCTTGGTTATGATGATATTGTGGTGTATGAGCTATATCTGAAGTTGTAACTTCAGATCTGGACCCTTCTTGGGTTTTAGGTTCATAAAGTTCGAGCTTGGTCACGTATGAAGCCTCCCTTGAGTGTAAAGCTCCATTGTAAGCTTGGATTTGTCATTTAGAGCCTTTTTAGCCATGCAAGCACGTAAAGTTTGCAACTTTACATGATAAGCATGCCTAAGGAAGTTGGATCTGCAATTTGGGGCCCTGGTATGGCTTAAAAAGTGTATGCATGGTTAAAGGACTGAAGGGACTCGGCGAGTCGCATAGTCGACTCGGCGAGTTATATGAAGATTGGCATTGAACTCAACGAGTTGGATGAACAACTCGGAGAGTCCGATGAAGATTGTAGTAGACTCGAAGAGTTGGATGAACAACTCGGCGAGTCGGTTAAGGTTTCCCCAGTTGATGGATGCGTGTGAACTTGTCGAGTTGCAAGAAGGAAAACCCAACGAGTGGACTTAGAGCTTTAATCGAAAACCTTAGGAACTCGATGAGTCACTCTGGTGACTCGGCGAGTGGACGAGTATCTCAAGGAACTCGACAAGTAGTCGAGGATACTCGGCGAGTCAAGGTCAACATGGACTGTTGACCTTGACTGTTGACTTTGACTTTGACTAGGGGTTGATTAGTTGACTTATGGGGTACCTTGAAAGTCTGGGAACTTACGGGTATGGTTATATTATGATAATAGGTGGTGGAGTTTGTGGAAGTGGTCCGAGAGTTTGAGTTCATCTACCGAGTCGACATTTGCAAGATGAGTTATCCTCACTATACTAAGGGGTCTAAGGCACCAAGGCCGACCCATTGGATATGTTATCCTAGTAGTGTTAGATGTGGAGTATGAGTTAGCGTTGCATGCTAGTGGTTATGCCAGTTAGGTAGGCATGTAGGACAACCTGTGTTATTATATGTTATCTACATGCTCAGTAGTTATGTCATTATATGTTGATATGTTATGTGGGTGGGTTGAGATGAGACAGCTTTGTGCGGTAATCCAACAAACCCGGGAGCATTCCAGTTACGGGCTAAGGGAGACTCGTACTGTGGGCTCGATGGCAAGCCAGATGTGAGCTGTGGGCCGGAAGCAATCCAGACTCACACTGTGGATCCATTACATGTTGTTCAGTTGTGAGGTTATGATGTTGCTGACATGGTTACGTGGATTGTATGTGTATTGGTATTTTGGGGGAACTCACTAAGCTTTCAGGCTTACAGTTTCAGTTTATTGTTTCAGGTACATCAGGGGATCATGGCAAGGCAAAGGCGTGATCATACCGCTCCTCGTTTTGATGATTTTGTTTCTGGGATACTTTGATATAAATATTTTGGAAACATGTTTTGTAATAACTATTGAATTTGGTAAGCATTTTAAAAGTTTAAAATTGGCTTGATTTTTATGGGTGTTACAGCACATGCTAATCACTTCTTGGAAAGATATAGTTGATCAGACTATATCACTCCCAGATCTGATTATATGTCCCCAAGCCTACTTGTGTTGTCCAACAACCGCAATACTTTTGTTCTGTCCTAGTGACACTGATTTTAGTATGAATGCAGGTGTGTATACTTTGGTTAAATATTTTATTATTTAAAAGTATAAACTCTTGGTCAGAGTATTTTAATCCCGATATGTTTATAGTTTGTATATCTTTTATGGGTTGATATACTCAATTCACTATAAATAGAGCTCTGATACCAATCTGTCACACCCCAAAATCGGAACGACGAAAACGTTCTGGGGCGGAGGATGTCATGTACAGTATCACAACAATGCATAATAGTAAACAAGCAACAACATCATCCATTGCATTAATAATATAATTTAATACTAGTGTGTTCTATGTATAGTTTATAAGACACCAAAAATTTGTAATCAAAATAAAGACAAGTCTTTAAAACTTCGTCTTCTCAAAACCTGGTCATCGGTACCTGTCTACTGGTGACCTAAGAATACAAGTTATTTTGAACGAGTAGATCAGCATTAAAGTTGGTGAGTTCATAAGTATTTTAGTGTCATTGATTGTATGAAAGTATTTGAAAATGTTTGATGTAAATGTTTGTAAGTGTTTATAGTAAATGTTTGTATCTCCTAGAAAATCCTATATTTTCTACTAAAATGTAGCCTTCTACCAAGGCCCAGATGTTATGTATATTGTTTGTTTTGTAAAAGCGTGTAATTTTCCCAAATATGACTATCATTACCAAAATATAGTTTACATTACCGTTTATGTGATAAGATCACAAAGTGAATGCAATGGGAAAAATAAAGATGTACTGTAGTATTGTATGTAAGTAACTACTAATGTACTAACTACCTTAAACCAATTGTTAATTAAGGTAAAAATGTGATATGATTGTAACCATACTTGATCGACTAGTAAAACACGATGCTCAAACGCATCGAAATGGTATGACATTCGTCACCCGTAGACCTGCAAGTCCCACTGTAGCTAGCAGCAAGGTGTAGGACGATCAGTCCAGTATAGATCAATACACAAATTCATGCTCTCCCTCTAGGAAACTCTAGTTAGAAAACGTGACACAACAATAGATTGTCGTGTCATGAATTAGTGGCTCACATTAATGTTATAGGATTCTAGTGTTTGTATAGTATGCTCTAGTGTATTGTATGTTCTCTCTGTTCTAGTGTATAGTATGTTCTCTTTGTATAGTGTAGTGTATGTTCTCTTAGTTTCTCATAATAGAATGTTCCTTTTGTTCCTCATAATATTAAGCTTGTATTGACTCATGAATGAACTGACTCTTTTATGTTTCATTTTACTAGAAATAGTGAGTAATGAACTCCTAAACTATACCTCTTATAGTTTACTAGTAATGTTGTTTGAATGACTGAGTATGTTTGTACACCTTTGCTACCCAAAGGTGTTGAACTGATGTAAGAACTTTTATATCTATACATATATACATAATATATGACTAAGATTCAAACGACACTCGGACAAATAACCGGATACCTTAAGTCCACAACCAAACAAGGAACATGAAATATAGTGAGTTATTAGTCCTAAGTCCTTTCAATCTTACTTATATAACTATATCTATATAGACATGATTTTGACAATATATAAGTTTAAAAGAGTTTACTAAAAGGTTTAACATATAAAAGAGTTTTAACCATTTGAATGGTAGCAGATGACTTGATGTTAGTTTATAAAATGTTTTGAAGAGTTTGATTGAAAAAACAGTTTGAAGTATAAGAAAATCCACTTGTTTGATAGTTATTAATCACATGTGATTGATATAATAACTATAATGTTATCAACTTGTATTCCCCCCCCCCCCCCCATAATAGCATTTAAAATCATTTAAAAGGTAGATTAAGGGGTATGAACTCACCTGTAGTGAGTGGTTTGACTGAAAGATCGGAGAAGGATGCTGAGTGCTAAGGAAATCTTGGGCACAATCAGATCCTAATAAGCATATAATGACACATATATGGATATAATTAGTGTATTCACAACTAATCATGAAAGGAAACCACCTTAGGGACTAGGATACACTTATATTGAAGTGTTACAATCGCAAAGGATTGCATCTAAGGGGTTTATGGCCACACAATGGAGTTTACGGCCATTGTGTTTACGACCTAAGGGAGTTTTCGGACAATGAGTGTACGGTCATGGAGTTTACGGTCGTACACTCATTGAAGAGCTTGCAAACGAGGTATTTTGTGGCTCTAACAAGCATTCCCTAAGTGTTCGAGGTCCTAGGTTTGGACTTAAATGAGTTTGAAGGCAAAAACATGAACCAACACAAGGGTTTACGACCATGCAAGGGTTTACAACCATAAACTCTTGGTGTTCATGCTCTAAATGATGTTTTAAGGCAAGGAATCAAGTGTTTATCAAACCTAACTAGATAATGGAAGAGGTACTTACACTTTGGAGGCTTGAAGGGGGTTTCACAGTCCAAGAACAGTATGTGTTCTTGGTGTTCTTGGTGAGAATGTTGAATACTTGAAGATCTACCCAAAAAGATAATTTTCATGGATGAAATCAAAGGGTGATACAAGATCAAGAAGGATAACAACTAATAAAATGCAAAGAATTCTTACATTTTGGAAGATCAAGGTGAAAGCTTGATTATAGTTGATAGAGAGTTGACTTTTCTTGACTTGGAAGTGGAAAAAGTGGTGAAAAATGAAGAATTATCATGTTTATGGGGTGAGTTCACGGCCAGCCAAGGTTTTACGACCGTAAACCCTAGTTAACGGCCGTAAACTCCAATCCTTGGAGTTTTCCAGCTTGTAAGATGCACACTGAACTCTACAGTATACTTCCTAACATTCCTTCTTTGAATGTACTAGGCTTAGAAGACTCAAACAGACCCTAAACAATGCTAAAAGATAGCAAAAACGAGTCTGAATTTGATTGAATTGAATGATTGTACAGGATAGAAATTTCGGGTTGTCACATTTAGTAAATTAAAGAGTTATTTAATTAAATAAATATAGATATTAAATGATTTCCATAATTGTATGTATATTAAATGATATCCATAATTATAATTCTCTTTTTATGGAAACTAATTAAACTCATCATTAATGTCTTCAATAACATTCTTTCAAAATGAATTCGCATCTAGCTTTCTATATATGAGTTCGTTTTTTGTTTCAGGGCTCACTCACTTAATATATAAAAAAGATGAATGGAATATGAAGAACGAAAGTCTATTCTGTTGGAATACACTCTCATTCTGTTGGAATACACTCTCATTTTTCTAGATACGAATTCATTCTGAAAAATATTATTGTTGACATTAATGACGAATTTAATTAGTTTTCCTAAAAATGAGTTATAAGTATGAATAGCACTTATATATATATATATATATATATATATATATATATATATATATATATATATATATATATATATATATATATATATATATATATATATAGGGTGAGGTTCAATAGAGAACCATAATTAACCAAGGAACCAATCTTTTTTTTCAAATTTTAGAACTTATTTTTTTATCAAAAAAAAACTAAAAATACATAAATTCATAACTTTTTATCTTTTTTCCAATGATATCAAATTCGATTTTTTTACGTCAAATTCACAATGTGTGTAACATCCATAGAATTCAAGCCAAATATAAACTTTTTAACACATTTTAAAACCATTAAGTTATTACAGGTTGGTTTCAAAATAGTTTAGACATTAGAGTATTCCCAGAATCAATCATGAAAATATGAGGAGGTGCACGATCACACCTTCGCCTTCCCGCAATCATCCGAAGTGCTTGAAACAAAATCAACAACTGTAAGCCCGAAGCTTAGTGAGTTTCCCAAAAATACCAACGCCATACAAACATAACCATACCATATAACCAATGCAAAATAGCATGCATAATGAGTCATCAGCCTGACTGGACCGCCTCACAGGCCTTCAGCCTATCTGGACTGCTCTTCGAGCCTTCGGCACGTATGGACCGCCACACAGGGCCTACAACCTATCCGTACCGCTCGCCGGGTGTGTTGGCCTATAGCACAAAGCAGGACCGCCTCAACCCAACCCTCGATCAAACAAACATGCGCACATAAATATCATACGCTAGCTCATTTCATATAACAGTCAAACCGATCTAATAGATCACCAATCATAGCAACATCCCAATACCCGGGATACAGACCTAACCGGCCACTAACGTAGCATCATCCTATAACCAGGACAATCATGTGCACATAGACATCATATAACACTAGCATGTCTATGTATAACTGTCAGACCGATCTAACAGATCACAAGCATAGCAACAATCCTATAACCAGGATATCGACCTAACAGGGTCACTAAAGCATAGCATATCACCATCCTAACTACCAGGATATAAATCAGTAAGCATAACATGCAATAATCCAAATACAATCCATAAAGGTCGGCCTTGGTGCCTTAGACCCTGTTGATATAGTGAGGAGAATTCACATGGCACTGCTGAAGTCCCGCAGGTACACTCCAGCTACTGATTGACATATTTCCTAACTGTCAACATCAAACAATACCCAATGAATAATTGGGTTCCAAGCCCAAAGTCCAAATCACACTCCAAAAGCCCAAAAGTCAAGTAATGGGCCAAGGCCCAACATATGGCCCAATCTTCCAAATTGGGCCCAAGTCCTCACATGGGCCTTACCCTAAAGCCCATTACTTTGGTCCATTAACTTGTTCTTGGATGGTCCATCAATAGTCTAACCACCAAAACCCTATAGGAAAGCCCAACTCAAGGCCCAAGTGAAATTAGGGTTTTCACATGAAATGGTTATTAGGGTTAAGTGTTTCTCATTTAACCCATTAAGGACTTAATCCATTAAGTACATTATGCCTTAAGTTAGTTTGCCAATGATTATTATTTAACATTTCAAGTTATTAAATAATATCGTGTGTCCCGATGAATTCTCAAAATTAGGGTTTTATGCCATTAGGGTTTTCCAAACCCTAATTAAGGTTTTCCAACCTAATACTAGCCCATTAGTCCATTGGTTGGGCTTTTAGGTCACATTGGGCCTTATTGGTCCCATTAGGATTTCATTGATCCCACATTGTCTAAACATCCCCCAAACTAGGTCCAAACGCAATCAAAGCACACCGCCACCCGACATGACGGCTGGTGGCGGCAACCACCACCTAACGGTGGTGGTGACGGATTTTCTTTACTATTCCGATGATTACAATATTACAACATGATATTCAAATAAACACACACTCACGGAACACACACACACACACACACCCGACCGGACTTGTGGCGGTGGGTGTTGGTTGGATGGTGGCAGCCACCATGGCTGGTGGCCATGGTGGTCCCTTTACATTTCTGGCCCACAAAATCATTCACATCACACACTAATAACTGAAAACACACCCACACACACGCTTCTGCTTAGGATTCCGGCCACCCACCTGGTGACATGAGGCAGCGACAAACGACAAGGAAAATGGGCAACACAACGGCTAAGTGCGGCAACGTACGTTCATATTGATATCCCACGTCAAAAAGTCCGTCCGGTCCTTCCCATGACCACAGGACCGGTTCAAACTCCCGTCACAAGGTCTCCAGCGTCCCACATGGAGTTCTTCCCCATTCCCGACGTATCGTCGTGCGATGGCAAACAGCGACTCACGAGCAACAGCAACGCCGACATGAGAATCGCTTCCTGATTGAACGCCGCCCCAACGGTGGCTTCGCTCTTAGCCACCAAAAAAACAACGACGACTGGGCTCTTCGAACTCCACAACGAAGACAACATCGGCGGCATATCCAAATTGGTAGCGGCAGCGGTGAACAGTAAGAAGAAGGGACGGAGAAGGAGCAGGTTAGCGACTCGAGTTTTCACAGCAACAAAGGTTAGCGTCGTCGGCCGATATCATGTATGAAAGGGGGGTGGTGCGGCGCCGGAGATCGAAGGGGCACTAAGTGATGGTGGTTGAATGCTAAGGTGACGGCGGCTGAATGCTAAGGTGACGGCTGCTCCTTAGGGTTAGGGTTGGAGAGGTGATGCAACAGTTTTATACCCCGATCCTTTCCAATCTATTCTCCATATTGACAGGACCCACCCCTCCTCCTCCTCTTCTTGCAAATTAAGTCCTAAATTTACAATCTAAACCCTCCCTTCTGAAAATCATTTCATATCAAGTCCAAAATGTTACCAAACACTCCTTGACTTATGAAAATCCTTACAATAAAGTCCCAAAATTACATTTTAATCCTCAGAAATCAAAATTATATCTTTGGCTCCCCTAAACCAATACCCCACTAATTATTATTTGACTTTTTGGACTATAATGATATAAGATAATAATAAGAATCGCTTCTCAGGGTTCCGGGATTATTATTTAATCGCTATATTTTAAACGGGATGTTATAACTTTCCCCCACTTAAATTTGATTTTGTCCTCGAAATCGTTTCTTATCATCCCTTACACGCCAAACAACTTGAACTACTTGGCTAGCATCCCGAGTATAACCCTAGCCTTTCCCAGGTGACCATGTCCAACCCTCGCATGGTTCTAAAAACAAGAAAATAAATAACTCCCTTACAATATGATCACATTTACTCAATTTGAAATCTGGAGTCTCGGGAGGGTCTGGCTCCCTGACAGACTACCCACACTGCTTCATTGTCAAATGCATTGCACTTAACTCTCAATCGGCTACTTAACTTCTGATAACCTGAGGTTCCCACTAGAAAACAAAATCACAAACCCCACACTGCTAACTATGATCCCCTATTTAGATCAACAAGACAATGTTTCCTTTAGTTCACGAACCACATACATATAATAATCGACTTATAAGCACAAATACTCGTACTTGACCCAATCAATCTCGGGCTGGAATAGCAGGCATGCCTACGACGGGTCTAGTCATACATAGGATGGAATACCCTCAATTGGAATACCACTATATACATAACTCGGGTCTAACCTATAACTTGAACTCCAAGGACCTATCCTTGCATCTCACCCAAAATCCTCTGATTCGCCACAACCGAGTAGCACTCATCTGAAATACCGGGTTCCGGCCCGGTCGCGGAGCTAAGGACTCCCACATAGTTTCCACTCACGACTCCCGAACAAAATCCTCCCCTGGAACTAGTTACCACTAGTTATCATGCCACTACGACTCTAACAACATCTTGATCCACCCAATTGGATCCATGCGCGTATCCCGCCGTTACCAAATCCACGACTAAGAGCGATTGTTACTTGACCAATGGTAGCCTTACATCACAAGCAACCTTAAGCAATCCATTGCTTCCTTGACCTCACAACTGTAGTGACGTTCCTACAGCCTTATCACTAGCTTAACCAGGTCTAATCTGGTTCCGAGAACCTGAACGACAGAACATTCTAATCCCAATCCTTCCTAAAACTGATGGATACCCATTCAGATCTACTCCCGGTCACCTAACTAGAGTATTACCTGATCCAAACAGATTAATCCCATGAGACACTCCGAACTGATGAGATCACCAAGACCCACTGTACTCTATCTGATGTCTAATAACAACTTCCGATCAACCCAAAATATACTGGAGTCTTCAGCCTACTCCAGCAACACGTTCGATACTTGGGAACATACCTACTGATTGATATAGCATAGCAGCATACTCAATACTCGCACATACATCTACAAACACATACAGAGTCTTCAACATGACTGGACCGCCTCACTAGGCCTTCAGTCATCTGGACCACTCTAAACTATTGAAGATATCCTTAGACCACCCTTGGTGATCTTTCCCATGCAGACTGTTCTCATCCACTTAGGGTTCCAAACTCCTGATCCATTTTGTGGACTCTAACCCCTGCCTAACCCTAGGCCTTATGTCGATCGTCCATCCTCTCGGAAATTCGTGGTCTATTCCCTGACCTGCGTGTCTACCGCATATGCTAATAACCCGCACACCTGTGCTGAATGTACTACCGAGTCCTGGAAGCTATCAAAACCCTCAACCTATCAATCCAAAACCTACAGAGTCGAGCACACCCTCACCCGAATACTCGAACTGAACACAATTTATGACTAGAACTCCAACCTAGTTTCCCGACTTCTGCTATCAATCACCAGGAAAACATGATACTCATGCTTAGGAGTTCTACCGAACTTCAAATTCACACAACCTACAAACCAAATAGCCACTTAGGTTGTCTTCCTTCATGACAATGATGCGAAACTTATCTTATCTTCAAAACCAATCCCGCCTCTATATCACGAGACAATTCTCCCCCACTTAGATTCAACTAAGTCTTCACAATTCGTGAAAATTGGAGAATTTCCAATCTTTCTTACTACCAACAATCGATCCAAATATAACCAACTCTTACAACTTAGTGCTCAATTACCAGCCAATCCCCAGTGATTACACAATTCTAACAACTAGCTGAACACTTTCTGAATCCCAGGGACACCAACATTCCCCAATGCTCTAGTGATCCCCCAATGCTCTAGTGATCCCACTCCCAAATATTAAAGTCCAAAGATAGATACTCCAACTAATGTCTCAACAACGAGCTACTTCCCTTGGTGATTCCCTCTGCCAATCAATAACGCTTAGTAAAACCACTGAATCCTGACAATTCTGAATAACCATCATGTGGGACCCTGTCTGCAGACCTCCCATATAATACCCTTCTTCCCAAGGTTCTCCAACAAATATCCCGCTATCGGCTCTAGAAATCATATCATTTAGGGCCTCGCACCCTGACTCACTCACCAACTCAATCATCCACAGTTGAACTGCAGTAGCTGAAACAACCTTTGGCCTAGACCAGGCGACAACCACTCCCAAGACATAGTCTACAATCCTGAAAGTGCAATAGATCGCACAATCAGTCCTTACCGTCCAATATAAGAGATCCAAGGAAAAATGGACCTCCAAAATACTTATGTCACATCGACCCACCTGCGCTTACCCGCGCTAAACAACGGTCGCCAATCCTGACGACCAACTAACCCCGAGTTAGAATACAACCTGATCCTGGGGTCACAAGCCTGCTTAATCCTTCGAGCTCGTAAACTGAAAAGGCACAATCCTTGCCCTAGAAACGACATTCCAATCCTATCAATAAACCATTTTTAATTCCAGTTGCATAACTCCAGCTGAACACAATCATTACTCCTTTTCGGATTCCCCGCGACTCACATCCGACCTCGAGCAAAACCCCCGAGCCTCAAATCTAGAACTAAGGCGTTATCATCCCCCGCTCACCCGCGGAAATATAACGAGTACAAATCGTCTTCCTGATCCCAGATAACTGTAGCCCTCTGCTCATCAGAATATGTCCCAGTAACAAGTCCCGATACTGAAAAGCTCGACCAGCTCCTCCCCTGCTGTCGTTACAGCTGTTGGAGCTGTTGCGGCAGCCGTCTCAACAATGGCTACATAGCGCTCATCAAGGTATTCAACCATGGAAGTCTTGATAGACCCAAACATCTCTAGAATCTGACCTCGGACAAATCCCGATCACCTCCTCTCGAATGATCTCACCGACACGATCCACTGACAATGTTGGCCTATCCTGGCTGCCAGCTCCCGATCCTAACTCGAATTTGCTCTTAAGACGTCTCGTAACCACCATTCTAGTAACACACCAGAAAGGTCTCTGATAACCCATATAATGACAAAGAGCCAATTCCAAACCAAACCCTAGGGATTGTGACTTCCTTGCTACGCGTATGGGTCCTATGCTTTCAATAGTACGGGCCCATACTACCTTTCACACCTACCCATATTTGTCTCAAGTATCATCACAACGCCCTAACAATATACAGAAACATAGCAAGCGCTCAATCCTCACTCCTAGAGGAATGCTAAATATCTCATAACTGGCCTCCCGGCCTCACACAACCCACCCATCCATGAAACTTCCATCAACCCTGCAACACTAGTGTATGCTAGCCATACATAACGCTGGATCCCATAGACTTTTGAATAATAGATCCTACCCTAAGCCCTAGTCAATAAGAATAGAACATAAGGCCAAATCAAACATTCTCAGGCTATAAGATCTTAATTATATACAGCCGTGATGCATACACAAGTAACTACAGTAATGATGTCAATCTCATATAAGGAAACCCTAGGCTAGCAGGCATCATGTAATTAGGAAATTCTATCATGCAATTCCTGAAGATCCCTAGCCTAGTACTAGCATGTTGTTCTAACATATCACATAATAAAATAACTATATGGTATTTTGGGTCTACTTATTGGCTCTGGCTGATCGTACACCCTGCATCCTCTTTTACTTATTTTGAAAACCATTTAAAAATTCATTTTAAAATCCTTTCCTTGATTTGAGACTGGATTCACATGAGTGTTCCTCGAATTCACTCAAACCAAGGCTCTGATACCAACTTGTAACATCCATAGAATTCAAGCCAAATTTAAACTTTTTAACACATTTTAAAACCATTAAGTTATTACAGGTTGTTTTCAAAATAGTTTAGACATTAGAGTATTCCCAGAATCAATCATGAATATATATATATATATATATATATATATAAAGTTAGGTTCAAATGTTTTTACTATCTATTGTGTGCCTGTATGATTGATTCTGGACCAATCATTTTAGTTATTTTAAGAAAGTAATTAATGCTTATTTAATGCTGAAGATGTAATTAACACCTATTATATCTTCAACATGTAATATGCATTAATTACTTTATTAAAATAACTAAAATGATAGGTCCAGAATCAGTCATACATGCACACAATAGATAGTAAAAACAAAATAACCTAACCCTATATATATATATATATATATATATATATATATATATATATATATATATATATATATATATATATATATATATATATATAATCTATGAGCGTTGTTCGACATACAATGTTCGAGAACTTCTAGCTTCTAGTTTTTATGAAAATGCTCGTAATTTTTTTTTTCGTTTGGCGACAGGAGCGTTTAGCTTTTTGTTTAAACAAAATGCTCCAAAACCAAAAGCCATATGTATAAACTTTCAACAAAACGTTCCAAAATCAAACGTTACCAGCTACTCGCTAACTATTACAAGCTACCGGCTATCCATTTGATGTTAACAGCCTTCTTGTATTTTTCGAGGTTTCTTCAGTCGACTGCTTCTAAGTGGGTGTTTGGGATTGCTTTTAAAAAAAGCATATTAGCTTTTTAGCTTTTTAAAAAGCTAATAATCTAAAAAATGTTTGTCTATTTAAAAAGTGTCTTTTAAAACAGCTTTTTGGATAGGAAAAAGTAAATCTTTCAAAAAGTTAGAAAATCCTAGCTTTTTAGTTTTTTTTTTTTTTAACTATTTTACTCTTTAAAAAGCAGTTTTTTGCATCCAAACACTTTTTAAAACCAGCTTTTCCTAAAAGTCATAAGCTAATAAGTATTTTTTTTAAAAATCGCAACCCAAACATACACTAAAAACCACAAAAACTAACATAGAAATACTTCAGGATCGAACGTTCATTATCTTTGCAGAGACAATTATATATAATTTTCGTATTTCATTGACCTTTCTCAACATTCTTATATGATCTAGACCATGATTTTTTCGACCCTAAAATTCAAAAGAAACAAAGTATCTTAACTTCAGTATCATTTACTCAACCTAATTTTCTCAAAAAGAAAAGGTAAAACAAAAAACTTATTATAACAATTTTTAATCTAAAATGATCATAAAGTTAGACAACCAAACACCACCTAAATCCGCGTCCTCCTTGTTTCATGGGGAAAAGAGTTGTTCTTTTCTTTCTAAAAACCGCTTCGTATGATATGAACGCAAGAAATGAGGATCAGTTTCTTTGGCCCCCAATCTCTTTGGAGGGCATCAAACGGTTTCTTTTCTTCATGCCACTCGAAAAAAGACACCAAAAGAAGAAGAAGAAGCTGTTAACATCAAAAAGATCAATGAGGACGGGGTCCTCATTCTTCTTCTTCTTCTTCAACACAAAAAAGTCACGTTGACCACCGTCACCACCGCCCCCTCCTCCACCATATTTTATTATTATTCCACAATACCTGCATTTTCTTGATTCCTTCGTCTTCCTCATTCGTATTTATAACCAACCCATGACCTTTTATGCTCTTAATTTCATAAACCGGTGAACAATATTCAATTCCCACAAAAACCCTCGTCAAAGATTTGATTTTTAGTCATGGGTATCTGTTTTTCGACCACGAAGATCAGCGGCTCCGACAGCACTACCCCCTCCCTTACCGACGCCGACGCCTCCGCCGGAGAAAACCAACACCAACAACGGCATCTTATATTGAAACAGGATGGAGGTGGGAATAATGTCAATTTGCCCAAAAGGAAAGAATCCAACAGGAATTCTCATAAAAAGCAGGATTTCAACAATAATAAAACTAAACCGAAAGGTAAGCAGACGCCAAAGCGTCAAAAGGGTTTGATTCCTTGTGGGAAAAGAACAGATTTTGGGTATCTTAAAGATTTTGATCGAAGGTATTCGACTGGTAAATTGTTGGGTCATGGTCAATTTGGGTATACATATGTTGCTGTTGATAAGGCAAATGGCGATCGTGTTGCTGTCAAGAAAATCGATAAAAATAAGGTTTATTTCTTGCTGATTTAATTCAATTTTAGCTAGTTTGTGCTTGATTTTGGGTGTTTTGTTTATATGTTTTTCAATTTTCATATGCTTGATTATGAAATTTAGTTGTCTTGAGATTAATTTGCGTTTTTTTTAACAGATGGTTCTTCCAATTGCTGTTGAAGATGTTAGACGTGAAGTCAGAATCTTGCGAGCTTTAAGTGGTCATGAAAATGTGGTTCAATTCCATAATGCATTTGAAGATGATTCCTTTGTATATATTGTCATGGAGTAAGTTTTTTTAGTTCTTTGATTTTAACGACAATAAATCTTTTAAAAAAAGTTAAATAAATCTCGTAATTAACTTCGAGACATTTCAGGTTATGTAAGGGTGGCGAATTGCTGGATCGGATCTTGTCAAAGTAAGAATTTCACCATTCTTCAAACAAAAAATCCAAAATTCCATTTGTTTAAAAGAAAAAATATTTTTCGTTACCTATTTATGACATTAATCTGATAAAAAAAAATTACAGAAAAGAAGGTCGTTACACAGAGAAAGATGCAGCAATTGTTGTAAGACAAATGCTTAAAGTTGCAGCCGAATGCCATTTACATGGTTTAGTACATCGCGACATGAAACCCGAGGTTAGAATAAAATTACATATTTACCCTTGTCAATTTGTCATTTCACTTAACTTACAATACACGTGTCAAGTAAAGCATTGTAACTTTCACACAAAGAGTAACATTTTTCAAATTTTTGTAGAATTTTCTTTTTAAATCCCCAAATGAGGATTCACGCTTAAAAGCAACGGATTTCGGTTTGTCAGATTTTATAAGACCCGGTGAGTATGATCATATCATATTGTAGTTCATATTTGTATTTATTTTTATTAATTAATGAGATTTTTTTTAATAAAGTATTTATGATTAAATATAGGAAGAAAGTTTACAGATATTGTTGGTAGTGCATACTATGTTGCTCCGGAAGTATTAAAGCGTAGATCGGGGCCGGAATCCGATGTTTGGAGCATCGGTGTCATCACATACATTTTATTATGTGGGCGCCGACCCTTTTGGGATAGAACTGAGGATGGAATTTTCAAAGAGGTATTTTTTTTCTTGTGATTTGTAAATTATCTGTATATATTAGGGTTGTAGTCTGTTCTGTCGGATGGAATGGAATGTTCACAAAATTGAAATGGTCAAGGTAATGGAATGAGTCATTCCTTTCCGTAGATGATGTTTAGGCTATGTTTGGCGAACTAGCTGTTAGCTGAAAAGCTAGTTAATGGTTGAAAAGCTAGCTGTTAAATAAAAAGCTAGCCGATAAAAAATAACGTTTGATAAAACTAGCTGAAATATATAAAATTACATAAAAGGACATGTAAGAATATGTGTTTCTATAATTAATTAAGGGGTGTATTTGGAAAATAAAAAAAAAAAGCTCCTAAAAAGCTAGTCTAAGTAGCTTTTCAAAAAGCTAGCTTATAAGCTACTTTTTGGCTTATCAAACACGACAATATAAAACAACTCGAAAAATAAGCTAGCTTTAGCGCACCAAACACAACCTTAGTTGCCGTATAGACTATAGGAAAAAAATGGATTTTTTGCTTTCGTATGGATTTTTTTTGTATTTATATGTAAATACAAGGTATAGTATTAAGGCTATTATATATGTTATATGTTAATTAATTATATGTAAATAAATTTATTATTTATGAAATTACAAAAGTAAACATAATAAAAGCTCATTGGAACCCTAATAAGACTATATAGTAAAAGAATATTTCTAGTAGTTTTTAGAAAACAAAATTTTAATTTAATTAAAATCATAAAATCCTTCAATTGGCCCAATTTTCACTAAAGCCTGGTTAGTACTTAGTAGTTACTATCTAATGTCCATTTCCCAAGTCCCGATTCATTGGCCCAATACTTAAAATTGTTTTTTTTAGTATGTTACACATTTTGTACTTAGTACAAAATTAGAAATTGTCCAAACAATGGCGACATGGGGACAATTACAAATTTTGGACTGAACTTGCGATTATTGATAAAACATAGGGACCAAATTTGTAACATACTCTTGTCTTTTTAGTTTTCATGTAGTATAAATTCATATTTTTGTATACTTACTATTTAGAGTAAATTACTTAGAGTAAATTACTGAAATCGTCTCTATGGTTTGGTCAAAATTGCACGTTTGGTCCCTAACTTTTTTCTTTTGCACTCGGATCGTCCCTATAGTTTGATTTTGTTGCGTTTTTCGTCCCTTGCATACATAAAGTTAGGGACCAAATGTGTGATTTTGATTAAACCATAGGGACGAAAAACGCAACAAAATCAAACCATAGGGACGATCCGAGTGCAAAATAAAAGTTAGGGACCAAACATGCAATTTTAATCAAACCATAGGTACGATTTCAGTAATTTACTCTACTATTTATTTACGTAATACATCTTCTCGTATAAAAATCGACAGGTATTAAGAAACAAGCCTGATTTCCGTCGCAAACCGTGGCCAACTATTAGCGACAGTGGCAAAGATTTTGTAAGGAAATTACTCATGAAAAATCCTCGCGCAAGACTCACCGCTGCACAAGCACTATGTATATTTTTTATTTTTAAAATATTTTATATATTTTTTTAACATCTTTTATATAATCTTTTTCAAAATTTATATAACCATACATATAATTTATACAGCTCACCCATGGGTTCGAGAAGATGGAAATGCTTCTGTGATTCCTCTTGACATTTCTGTTTTAAGCAACATGCGACAGTTTGTGAGATACAGTCGCCTAAAACAATTTGCTCTACGGGTAAAATTTTGTTTTTTCATAAAAAGGGAAAAATACATAAAAACCACTAGACTTGGATAAAAATTTCTATGGTAAAACTCGGGTGTCATTTGTTGACAAAATTGAATATAGTGATTTCATTAAACTACAAAAATGTCCAAAGTAGTGGTTTTTTAGTAATTTGCATGTGGTAAATAATAAAATAATAAGTTATTGTGACACTTTAGGCATTGGCTAGCATGCTCGATGAAGAAGAAATATCTTTCCTCAAAGATCAGTTTCATGCGATTGATGTAGACAAAAACGGTACCATTAGTCTAGAGGAAATGAGACAGGTGTGTTTTTAAAAATATTTTGACTCGAAGATTATATGTTATATTTGTTCATTTTCAATTTTAAAGTGATAATTAAAAAAGTATCACCATATGATATCACATTTAACAAATTCATCATTTTTAACCAATAGTACAAAATGACTACCAATTTTATTTAAAACATATTTTTTTATAAAATTCTTGTTGGGTTTTCGGGGATAGGCTCTTGCAAAGGATGTTCCATGGAAAATGAAAGATTCTCGTGTTCAGGAGATTTTGCAAGCGGTGAGTCACCAATTTTTATTCTTTTAATCTTTTCTTTTATTAAAGCAAATTACATAAAATGCACTATCTTTTAACTTTTTTTTGTGGTTTAACCACTATATTTAAGTTTCATTAATAAAATCACCCAAGTGTTACAATTTTTTTCTATGTTGAACACTTTGACCTAGCTATATTAGGTTAAAGTGGTCACAATCTAAAACATTGTCAAAGTTAAGTGACTTTAGCGAAAATTTTGACACTAAAGAGACTAAAGTTTGATAAAATTTTCTATTATAACCACTTTAAAAGGTTGCCATAGAAAAAATTGTTTAAACTTGGGTTGTTTTTATTTATGAAACTGAAATATAATGGTTAAACCATAGAATGACCGAAATATAGTGGCTTTTATGTATTTTCAATTTTGTAATTTGTTTTTAAGATGATTGTATAATCAATTATGTGGGTGTGGCACAGATCGACACTAACACAGATGGGCTTGTGGATTTCATGGAGTTTGTAGCTGCTACTCTTCATGTTCAACAGTTAGAGGAACATAACAATGAAAAATGGCAACGATTATCAAAAGCTGCTTTTGAAAAATTCGATGTAGATAGAGATGGATTTATAACTCCAGAAGAACTCAAAATGGTGAACACTTTTTTTATTTACTTTAAGTCGATTAATCAAAGGGCAAAATACTTATTGATCGATCTTTGTTGGGGTTTTCATTTTCAGCATACGGGGCTAAGAGGGTCGATATATCCAGTTTTAGAGGAAGCTGACATTGACAAAGATGGCAAAATTAGCCTACCCGAATTTCGTAGGCTGCTAAGAACTGCAAGCATTAGTTGAAGAATTATGACATGCACAATTGTACATAAAATGGTCCTACTAAAAAGTGCAACATAAAAAGAAAAAATGACACATTTATAAAGATGGTGTTACCTTTTTGGTTATGGTGGGCTCCACGGAATTGAATTAATTAGTATTGGTGAGTGAGGAGGAAGGATTGAGTAGCATCATGGGTTTGTGATAGAAAAATTATGTTGGTGTAAATTGTTTTCTAGAGTGGTTACATGGATTTTGATGGATTTTGTTAGATTGGTTTGATGAATTGATGAGAGTGATGATATGTAAATAGGTCTATATATAATGTAATGAGAAACACTTGAGTTGGTGGATTTATATGTATCTCTCTTTAATCATATTATGGGTTGTCATTGCTAACCTTTGTTTCTTCTTGTTAATAGAAAAGGGTATGTAAGTTTTTACAAGAACAATACAGAAAATGACTTTTGAGTTGGTGGATTTACATGTATCTCACTTTAATCATATTGTGGGTTGTCATTGCTAACCTATGTTTCATCTTGTTAATAGGAAAGGGTATGTAATTTTACAAGAACAATAAGGAAAATGACATTTGAGTTGGTGGATTTACATGTATCTCTCTTTAATCATATTATGGGTTGTCATTGCTAACCTTTGTTTCTTCTTGTTAATAGAAAAGGGTATGTACGTTTTTACAAGAACAATACAGAAAATGACTTTTGAGTTGGTGGATTTACATGTATCTCACTTTAATCATATTGTGGGTTGTCATTGCTAACCTATGTTTCTTCTTGTTAATAGGAAAGGGTATGTAATTTTACAAGAACAATAAGGAAAATGACATTTGAGTTGGTGGATTTACATGTATCTCTCTTTAATCATATTATGGGTTGTCATTGCTAACCTTTGTTTCTTCTTGTTAATACGAAAAGGTATGTAGTTTTTTATAATAACAATATGGAAAATGACTTTTGAGTTGGTGGATTTACATGTAGGGGTGTTGAACGGGTAATTTTTTCGGGTTTCGGGTAATTCGGGTTTTTCGTGTTAGAAAAATTACCCGTTACCCTACCCAAACTAAATTCGGGTAATTCGGGTATCGGGTCGGGTTTGGGTAATTCGGGTATTACCCGAAATATATATATATATATATATATATATATATATATATATATATATATATATATATATATATATATATATATATTTGAATTTCACCTAAAAATATATTTAATGAAATAAATACGTCGTGCTTTATTAGTCTTATTTATATAAACAAACGAGACATAAACGAAGTTACTCAAGCTTTGAACATTGAGATTTTTTAGTCAATAATACATGAGATATCAAGTAATTTTTTAACAACTTAATCTAATCTAATAAGATGTTAAAAAAACAAATACCTAAAGATATTAATTTAAAAGTTTAAAATGTTTAAGATAAATGTAGCCATAAGTTTTGTCATGTTCTAAAGTTTCGTCAAGATAATGAGTTTATTAGTTGCAATAAAAACTATAATCAAGAAAACAGTTAAGTTTTAAAGAACATAATGATATATAAAAATTACTTTTAATATTGTTAGTATCGTATTGTCATAATAAATATATTTATGTTTTACAATAATGATAGTTAGTTTAAGCGTGATCAAATACCTGCTATATAATACAAACTCTACAAAAAAAAGGAATTTTAAAAATAATTTGGGTGATTCGGGTATACCCGAAACCCAAAAAGTGTACCCTTTATCCTACCCAAAAAGAATCGGGTAACCCGATTACCCGGAAAAATTTACCCGATACCCGAAAAAACCGGGCGGGTAATTCGGGTATCGGGTATTTTCAACAGGGCTATTTACATGTAACTCTCTTCAATCATATTATGGGTCCAAAGCTATGGTGGGCCCAGGGCGAAAAGAAAAAATAGACCCCCAAAAGTCATATATATAATAAAAATTAGTTCGAAATAAAACACTATAAAATTTACTATTAATATTAAAAAATACAAATAAGGTCACAACATTACAAAAACAACTAATTTAAAGAAAAATATTTCTCCTAGCTTTTCTTGATGCAAAATCATTAATAATACTATCCAAATCAATTTTATCTAACATGTCTTTCTCTATACATAACATTGCCAATCCGTTCAAACTTTCTTGCGATATCGACGATCTTAGATAATTCTTCAATAACTTTAACTTTGAAAAACTTCTCTCTACAGATGCAACAGGGACATGAATGGTTAACAAAATGTTATATGCAATAAAAGTATTTGGGTAACAATCAACAACTTTAACAAACTCTAAAATTTCAACAACAGAATTTATATCATTAGGTAAAATCATTTTCAACACTTTCAATTCTAAAAAAAGTTCACTTGAATCCACATCAGAAACATTTTCTTTAGAAAAAGTAGTAGCAAACTTTATATAACTTTCTTTAAGTTCACTTACACTTAATGACTTTAATTTTTTTAAATCATTTAAAAACCCAAAAATACTTTCAAAGTATTTTAATTGTTCAAATCTATTTTTTAATGAAACAATTGCCATATCTACAACAACCAAAAAATAATTAACTTTTAAATACTCTTCAACCGATTGTGTTTCTTCTTCATGATCACTTTCATCAAATTGTTTTTTTCTAACAATACGACATTTTGATGGAAATGTAGACTCTACACCCATATCTAGTGCAATAGTTTTAGCAATATTCATACTTGATGTAAAACCTTCATTTCTATAATTTTCAAAAAACTTCATAATATTTTCTATTTGGTTAATAGTAGTATCAATACAAATAGATTTAGATTGCAACTTTTTACTTACAATATTAATTGCAAATAAAACTTCATACCAAATAATCATACCAGGTAAAAATTCAAATTTCCTAAAAGATTTAAGTAAGCTTTTAGCTTCACTTTTTGACTTTGGGTCATCACTTGTTTTACTTAATTTTAGCAAAACAACTTTTATTTGAGGAGCTTGAAATCTAATTGATTTTATTCTTTTAATCCTACTTTCCCAACGAGTATTAGATAACGATTTTAAGGTTTAGTTGGAGCATTATCTAACAATATTTTCCATCTTTTAGTAGAACTAGAAAATAATGTATAAAGGTGTTGCACAATTCCAAAAAATGAAACAACTTTTTCACAAGAAAGTGTCATATCACTAACCGTAAGGTTAAGACTATGGCAAGTACAAGGCATATATAAAGCTCTAGGATTAATTTCAAGCATTCTTTTTTGAACCCCTTGGTGTTTTCCTTTCATATTAAACCTATTATCATAACCTTGACCCCTTATATCATCCACATTAAGATCTAACAATTTCAATGCATCTAATAATTCATTAAAAAGTCCCAAACCAGAAGTATCATCTACTTTTAAAAATTCTAAAAAATATTCAACAACTTGTATTTTTTTAGAAGAAAAATTCACACATCTTACAATGAAAGTCATTTTCTCTTGATGACTCAC
The DNA here is from genome assembly GCF_002870075.4 of Lactuca sativa. Taxonomy (NCBI): domain Eukaryota; kingdom Viridiplantae; phylum Streptophyta; class Magnoliopsida; order Asterales; family Asteraceae; genus Lactuca; species Lactuca sativa. The sequence continues at coordinate 105,589,410 of NC_056625.2, read as the reverse complement.
ATCGGGAGTACAATCAAGAATTATAGAAAAATATTTTACCTCTTTAATTATTTTAATAATAGAATTTCTAACCATGTCACCTAAAAGAGAAATTAATTCATTTTAAATTTTATAGCAAGATAATGATGATGAGTTTCATTATTTTCAATTCTTCTATATGATCTTGCATTCTACCATCATATTCAACCATCATTTGGATTACTCCTAAAAAGTTATCATTGTTATCTTGAAAAAGCTTTTCATTAGACCCTCGAAAAGCCAAATTATATTTATATAAGAATTTACAGCCGCTATTATTCTTCTTAATACTTGTCTCCAACGTTCTTTTTCTTTTATTATTTCTTGTTGTATTCATTATCAATTGTAAGGTTTTTTTTATCTAATCTTAGTTTTGCTTCATTCCAATGACTCATACAAAAAAAATGTTCATTACTATTTTCATCTTATATCCTTCATTTGTTAAAAAACTTTTTTGATTACTAGATTTAAATATTTTACAACAAAAACAAAAAACTTTATCTATATTTTTATAGTATACTAACTATTTTCGATCACGTGACAAACCATTATTTAACTTTCTAGTATAAAATGCATAAGAAAAATGTCTAGAAAATTTATCTTTAGGAAACACAAGATTCATTTCTCTTATTGGCCCTTTTTCAATTAGAATATCTCTTGATTTAATATCAAGAGTATCCCAATTTCTAGGGTCAAAAATATCTATAGATTCATTTACATTAGTATTTTGTTCATTTATATTAGTATCATGTTCATCTAAATTAATATTTTCTTCATTCAAACTAGCAACATTTTCATCTATGTTTTTATCTTGTCCATTCAAATTAATATTTTCTTCATTCAAATTATTATCATGTTCATTTAAATTAATGTTTTCTTCATTAACACTAGCAACATTTTCATTGGAACTCATTGATTTTAAAATTTTAACCATAGAACCTTTTTCTTTTTGTAAAGAAGCCTCAACAATTTTTCATTTTTTTTTTGTTTTTCACTACCGGATAAGTGTTTTTTAGAAAACATTTTATGATTGACAAATGACAATAAAGTAAAAACTAGTTTAAGAAAAGAATACACCTGATTTCTTTGTGAAATATGTTGAACTGATGAAGCCTAATATCAAAGCAAGCTGTAAAAATCAATAACAAAAAACATTAATATGATAATTAAAATAATATCAAAAATCAAATAACCAATACATCATATTACAATGTTACCTCGTTAGTTACTCAAGTCATATATCTAATAGTGTAGTAATACTTTGAAGGTTTGAAGTTTAAAGCTGTAATTATGAAAAATAAAGTCAGAAGCAAAACATGAGAAATTTTGAAGACAGGAATAAGATAAAGTAAAAAAAATAGAACAAATTGTTAAAGCATCCAAAAAAATTGAGACTTAAGAATTGAAACTGAATTACTAAGCAGAAGTCTAGAAATTAAAATGAAAAACTAGATATTCAATTGAATTGAATCAATTTGATACAGAAAGTCAGAAACAAAATTTTCCTAAATTAGTAAAACAAAAATCTGCTTCCCTAATTCTTCATATTCCTCTTTACTTGAATCTAATGAAACCAACGAATTGAATGAGAATTAAGAGATTGAAATCGATTAGACAATTACCTGGTGAGTGGTGTCCTTGTCGGCTTGTCCTTGAATCTAATAATCGATTTCAACTTTATTCAAATCTTCAATGAACTTGCAAGTTGCACTGTGGCAGACGAATATGAGAAATTCAACCGATTATCAATCACTCAATCAGTTTATGATTAGCAGAGAGATGTGTGAGACTGTGAAAGACAAAGTGAGAATCAAGATGTGAGAATTGTCAATTGTGAAACAGGAAACAAGATGTATTATCTAGATTCGAGAGACAATTAGCCGTTAGAGATGAAAGATTGTGAGAGAAAATTGTCGATTCAGTACCAGTATCAAGGCGAGGCGAGGCGTCGAGTGTCGATTCAATTACCTACCAATTTATATGGCGCCCTAATCTCGATTTCCCACGTTCCCCGCTACCTTCTCATTCCAATTTGATATTCAGCAAAATTGGAATCACGTTCTGCACTTCAAACTTCAGGCTTCAGCGAGACAGCGGCCCATAATTAAATACAAGATTCATTGCGCTAATGTGATTTTGAACTAATTTGGGCCCCTAATTAAATATATAGATAAAAAAGTTATATATATATATATATATATGTATATGTATATATATGTATATATATATATATATATATATATATATATATATATATATATATATATATATATATATATATATATATATTCTAGAATTTTTGGGCCCCCTCGAGTCGTAGGCCCTGGGCGGTCGCCCGCCGTCTGGACCGGCCCTGGGTTGTCATTGCTAACCTTTGTTTCTTCTTGTTAATAGGAAAGGGTATGTAACTTTTTACAAGAACAATAAGGAAAATGACGTTTGAGTTGGTGGATTTACATGTATCTCTCTTTAATCATATTATGGGTTGTCATTGCTAACCTTTGTTTCTTCTTGTTAATAGGAAAGGGTATGTAATTTTTTACAATAACAATATGGAAAATGACTTTTGAGTTGGTGGATTTACATGTAACTCTCTTCAATCATATTATGGGTTGTCATTGCTAACCTTTGTTTCTTCTTGTTAATAGGAAAGGGTATGTAATTTTTTACAAAAACAATAAGGAAAATGACTTTTGAGTTGGTGGATTTACATGTATCTCTCTTTAATCATATTATGGGTTGTCATTGCTAACCTTTGTTTCTTCTTGTTAATACGAAAGGGTATGTAATTTTTTACAATAACAATATGGAAAATGACTTTTGAGTTGGTGGATTTACACGTATCTCTGTTTAATCATATTATGGGTGACCAACTGTGATTTGGAGATGATCGTAAAGGCATCATTTTTGCGATTGGTATTGAAGTCTAGGGTGTAGTTAGGGTAACCAGGTTACGAATTGTGCCATTTTAGGGTACAAGCTTCACATTTTATACAGATGGGGGGGGGGGGGGGGGGGATAGTGTGAACGGGGCCTCTACGTTTCACATTCCAAAATGACGTCGTTTGATTCCAAGACAAATACAATTTCGCCATGTCATCGATGATGTGTCAAATTGAGATGATGTGGCATGGTTACTGAGTATAATAAGTAAAAGGGACTAAATTACTAGGTTGCAACACACTTTGTTCCCTCGTAAAGCCACTAAAATGGTTAAGTGACTAAAAGGGTAAACCCTAGAAAGTTCATAAGTCGTATGTGTCATTTTCCCTATTAGAAAAGTATTTTTTTGCATCATGGTTTTAATAAAAAAAATATTTGTATAATTGTAGTTATTACAAACTAGCAAAGATGCCCCACTGTTAACACTTTTGTAAACAGAGGAGGAGAACTCATAGGTAGTCTTATAATTTGCATTAAAGAACATGTTTGTGCCAAATATCATTGTGTCTCGACTTTAACCTTTTTGACATTTCTAACTGTTTTCAACTTCTAAAGGTTTTTTTTAGTTGTTTATATGCAGGTATTTGATGTTTTTGATGATTTTCAACTTTTGCTTCAGCATGTACTCTGATGATGCTTTGGTTATAAACATTAGCATAATTGGAGCTCATAGCAATTGCAACTTGGTTGTCCTTATATTAGGAATTTAAAAACTATATGTCTTCTACTTTGCCATTTAATTATGGTGCCAAATTTTATAAACTATATTATGGTTTGTGTTATTCATCGTTTTGTTTTTGTCTAGGTGGTAGATTTGTTATCCAGGGTCCACGAATCACTCTAGAAAAGGATAACCCTTATTTCTCTTTGTCTATTCCTTTTTATCATATACAGATAAAAAAATGTGAAAATAATAAATTTTGCAAGATGTTCTCTATTATTCATGCCATTAACATTATGTCACCAATAGTTATAACCTTTACCTGCAAGTCTTATTTTTATTGCTAGAGGCAAAGTCACAAGGCCTTACAACATTTAAGGAGGAATGATATAGAGGTGAAATCAAATGTCCAACTTTATTTCAAGATGATTGCATCTCCACTCCAAGGTCTAGGATGTAATCCTACACATGGTGCATTTTTTTATTCATGATAGAGGGGTGGTAGAGAGTAGGCTTATTTGTTATTAAGTTGTTAAGTCTTTTTGGTCACGTGATTGTCATGGTGTCATTCAATAAAATTTGGGTTTATGTTGTAATTGTAATGATAAGTTAGGTTTCATGGCTTTTGGTTTATACATCGGTGTTTCAATAAATGTTGGGTTTATGTTGTAACTTTTGGTTTGTATTTTTTAAATTTTAACAAGCGTAAGTGTGGATCCAAAACTTGTAGATATTATATAGTATACATATATTGAAAGTGTGAACTTTTTTAAAAATTCAGTTTTGATTTATTTGACACTTGATACATAACTTATACATACAAGACACTATCTTCCAGCCCTAAGTTTCTTCTATGATCGGAGATTATATGCGATTTTAGATGTATGATAAAACCAAACAATTTTGTGTAAATTTGCTTAATGTAAACAAATATAGCATCTTACTTTGATTATTATTGTAAATTTGCTTAATGTAAATAATATAGCAACTTAAGCAATGAAAAGTTCATTGATCTATTTATGTATATTATTCATCCCTTTTTATTGCGCTGAATACATAAATAGAAAATAAACCATATCCTTCCTCCTGTAATATAGAAGTTTAATCATATGAGTGACTGAATAAACAAACAAAATTACATGTCAATAAAGTTCACAATGACTTACTTGTGTTAATAAAGTTCAATATATGACATCATCACACCTTGATGTTTCATTCTTTTAGATACTTTATTAACATTACTTTATATAACATTTTTTATTCAAAATATTTACGAACTTAGCTTATTGACCGACTCATTTCATCCAAACAACTTCTACAAAATCATCATAAAATCTATTAAATTTCCAGAAAATCAATACTATAAAACATCAAACTTATTTTAAACAATCCAAGAAAAGACAAAACCGTAAAAATTCCAGCCTAATAAAACACTTCTACTAAAAAACTTAGGCCTTAAGAACTGTATCATCATCACCCTAAGATGGCTGGTTTTCGGCTGCAACAGTATGCAAATCATGCCTGAAAAATATATTTAAATGCATTAATAAGTTTAAAACAAACAATTAAGTAACTACATATCTTCCTATTCTAATTAAAGAATAGTTTTATTCTTCTTTTTCCATGTGTTCTCCTATTAGGGCTTCTAATTAATATCATGACACTTGTCAAACTTGTCAACCTATTGAATCTCCATTTCAAATTTCAAAATTTAAAGTTCTCACTCTAATTAAATTAAATTAATAACATTATAATAAAAATTAAAATAAAATTAATACAAACTATAAGGTGATATAATTTCACATATTTATTTAAATCAACGATTATAATTTTATATAACTAAAAAATCTCTTAATTAATAATTTATTTAAAATAATTGACTAATAATTTTGAGTTTTTATTATGAAAGTTTAATTAATTTTGTAACCTTGGTTAAACTAGTATAGTAATAAAAGGAATAAAAAACATTGTTTGGTGTTCCATTGTAAAACAAAGGAAACATGATCTTACCCGACATTAACATGAATTTCATCATCTTCCTCGTCACAAAGCCGATAACATCTGTTTCCGCTTTGAACTTTGACACGGGGTCTCTTAAGTGATGGTGTCAATGTTGTTGGTTTTGTTGAATCTGATGTATTAGCTATTTCCACAGCTTCAACATCCAACTTTTCATCTTCAAAACTTAGAACATCAACAAACTTATCCCAATTCTAGTTTAGCAATGCTCAATCTCTTTTCTTCTGTTTCACATGTTTCTCATGTATACAAAGTTGAAGCATGGCTTGATCACATTCCTACTTTTTCTTATTGTTATTATTGTTTAAGTTAAACATTATGGCTGTTTTTTAATATTAAAATTAGTATTAGTTACAACGTAAAAAAAATGAAATGTAAGAAAAAAACAAAAAATACGTGAACATACCTTCTTCCCAGGTGGAATATTGACATGTAAATTCATTTGTTACAACTTAAAAGACACCCCAGATAGTTTTTCTTTTTGCAATTATATTGTATTGAAATATTAGATGTTTTTAAATGTGTAATTATTAGATGGTTGTGAGAAATTAAAATGAAATATAATAATAACTAGAAAAGGATCCTTGGCTTCGCCCGGGTTAGATAAAATTTTGAAAAAAGTTTTATTTACAACCCAAAGCATTTGGGAAAATAAGATAGGTATACTTCAATTTTCCTAGGTGTTTATGTAAAATGCAAAAATTGCATTGCACTTTCTAAAAAAATTAAATAGAAAGAAAAAAAAGTAAATTTCCATAAATATGAAAATTAAATAGTATGTTGCTATAAAAATAATGGTTGTAAACAATAATAGGATGTTATAATACACAATATAACAATAGTGGGAGTCTATACTATCTGCTGAACATTTGAGGGACCAACAGTCTCACGTACATTCCTCCTGATAAGCACCCGTTATCCCCCACTCGACATCCAAAATTTTGAATGATCAAAATACAAAAAAAAAAAAAAAAAAAATCCTTGATAGCTTTGTTCCCACTGTTCAACTTCTGCAAAATCATATAAAGTGAACATTAAAGCTATATAAATTTTAAAATCATAATACGAAAATATAGAGTGAACAAATAAATTATTAAAAAAGAAGAAGCAAAGTCCAACCTAACCAAAGCATGCCAAATAAAAGTAGAATGATATAATAGGAATGATTTTGAAAGTATAATAACTATAAAGGAAATGAAAGTAATAAACAAACTCAAAACCAAATACATTCATTATTTATAAAAAACAAAATCAAAATAAAAAATTACCACCTTCTATTAATCAACTCATTACACTTTCGTGCATCTTGCATGTCCTTATATCTTACCAAAACAATATTATAATAATGTATCTTAGGGCTACAATCAGTAATATTTGGGGACCAAAAATGAGCAAGTTAGGAACATTAGTATTAGTATTTTCAGTAGGTTGATGTATTAACAATATGGAATGTGTCGTTTGGTGAGATTCGTAATCATAGATTATTTATGGCATGTGAAATTAAGAAAACAAACTCATTTATCAACATCTTCTTGTTATGTGCCATTATAGTCAAATGTGTTGCGGTAAATTAAGCAAAATATTTAATAATAAACAATAATTCTTTATTTCAAATCGTTAAAATAAAATGAACAATATGGATATTTTATAGTTTAAATAAGTGAAATGGAAGAACTCTCATACATAATTTCAACATGAATATAGATACAAATGGTCCACTAGGAGTAAGAATTTCCAAGAACATTTTAATCAAAGAACTTCTACAACCATAATTCAAATAATACTTATGCTATTACACCACAACCAATGAATTACACAATAAATGTTTGATCAAACAACCTTCCAGAAAGGAAATATTGACATATAATGAAAACCAACCTGCTTACTTGAAACAATCTGAACAGGGACAATTTTACAAAGACATATTTCCCACCTAATGATAACTTATGTTTCACTATTTGTCATGGAAAATGCAACCAAAAAGTTAGGCATTCAAGTAGAGAAAATGAAATTCCTCATTAAAGTGAACCGACCCCCACATCTAAAGATGCTTGTTTTTTTTTTTTTTTTTGTATTCATGTTTGATAATCCAAAAATTTTTACTATTCACTCACATGAACCTCATGTTTGCTTTATTATATTCCTATATATAGTATATATTACTTAAACATGAAATATATAAAAGAGCATATTAAGATCTAATGCAACCTTGTTCTACTTATATCATATCAGAATGTATTATACCTCTTCAAGCATGGAACCACACTTAGAAGTGAGAGTACTGTGATTCAAAAGCAGACAATACCATGTTGGCTTCATGAGCACAGTCTCTCATAGCAACAAATGTCTTTTGTAGATCACCTGATGCAAACAATAACTAAAATCATGACATTTGTAAGTAAAAGGGTTGTCTGGTTAGATGGAATCGAATAAGCAAGATAATGGATTAAGTCATTACATTCCATAATCTTGTTTGTATGGAAGGAATGAATTTTCATAAGCAATAACCACATACCAGATGAAGACTTTGCTTTAGCAGAAGCAACACAGAGTTCATTGCTTTCCACTAGTAAACTATTTGAAGCAACTTCCATATCTCTCTGTTCTAAGTCCCACCCACGCTCTTTGTACCAAATAACCTCACAACCACCAAAAATTTATCAGACTTACAATATTGACATATAGAATGATAAGTGGCATCCAAATTCGTTAATGCATCTCTAGATGCTTCAAAATCCAATATTAACATATAGATTTTGATAATATATGAAGCCTTTTATTGGGCACTCCATAACAGTTGGAGTCTATTTGCTAAATGATCACCTAATGATTAAATCACTTAAAATATCATGGTCCAACTCAATCTGATCAGATATGTAACATTCGGTTCCCTGGTACGCGTTTAATTATTTACTAATTTATTTTGAATGAAACACTCGACGAGTTGGTAGCCCTGACTCATCGAGTAGAAGGCGGTTTGGACACAGGGTTTAAATGAGTTACTCGATGAGTCGCAACCCTGACTCGACGAGTAGGACAGGCAGGATGAAACCCTAATATTTAGGGTTTGCACCTTATTTAAGCATCGTATCTGGCCTCCATTCCAGCCTCCATCACCTCCAAACCCTATTATCGAAGCCCTAATCTGCCATAAGTGATCTTGGGCTATTTCTTGTCATTTTGAGTGTTATTTGTGCCTTGTGAAGCTTGTGGGAGAAGTAGAAGATAGAAGACTCAAGAGGGAAGGAGTAGATCCAGGAACTACACTCCTTTTGCTACATTTTCTGGTAATCAAGTTTCCAACTTGATAATTCTTCTCTTACATCTATTTATTTCTATTTTATGGAAGTTTTGGTTCAAGAACCTTGGTCCTTGGGGTTGGGGTGACCTAAGTGACTTATATCTCAGATCTAGGATCTAGAAAGACTTCCATGGTATAAAGGTGCAAACTTTATGACCATGGAAGCCCCATGCAATCATATCAGCAAGTTTATGGTCTTTGTAGCCCTAAAAGGCCATGCATGGAAGGAAAGTTCGGAACTTTATGTGTTCAACAGATGCTAAAACCCTAGATCTAGGTTTGTATGCGTGGATTTGAGATTCTATGGCGTTTTGGACTAGATTCATGTCATATAGGAATTAGGGTTTTGTCTAAACCTTTTTAGGAGGGTTATGAACGGGTAAAGTTGGAAACTTTACCCTTAGAAAGGCCTTTCCGATGGGCAAACAAGCTAAGGACCATGGATCTAGAAGATATGGAGTTGATCTGTTAAGATGTCCAAACAGACAAAAGGACACGTCGAGTCCATAAGGGAACTTGACGAGTCGTGTCGTGTTGTCCCGATCTCAGTTAGTAGAACTCGACGAGTCTGTAGAGGGAATCGACGAGTGGATGGGCCAAGTCGCGACTAAACAGCTTGATAGGACTCGATGAGTCAGTGGAGCGACTCAGCGACTTGAGTCGCGATTTCAGGATTTCTGAGTTATACAACTCGGCGAGTCGAAAGGTTGACTCGACGAGTTGGTCAATCTAGAATGTTGACATTGACCAGAGCGTTGACTTTGACCAGGGGTAAAATGGTTATTTTATCCTATGAAGAGTTATTAGTTTTTGATTAAGTGTTATTATGGGATTTAGTCGGAGAGTCGTCGGAGCAGCAGACAGGGATTCCTCACTCAATTTCAGCATTTAGTTTGAGAGGTGAGTCTTCTCCTATATGAGCGATTCTAAGGCACCAAGGTCAGCCCGTTTATATGTGATTGTATATTTTGGGTTAGCCAATATAGGTTTTATGTTCCGGACTTTGGTCTGAAGCCGGGCGGGGCCCGATGCAGTTAGTATGCTTGATGATGTCTTTGTGATTCTTACATGTGTGTGATTATGTGTTACGGACTTAGTCTGACGTCGGGGCAAGCCCGATGAATGTTAGCTCTCTTGTTATGCTTATTTTTATGTATATGATTATGTTATGCTCCAGATATGTATACCAAACTTCGGTCTGATGTCGGGTGGGGCACGATGCAAGGGCTAGGCCCAAGTATGCCTAACCTCGGTCCGATGTCGGGCGGAGCCTGATGCAGTGGGCTAGGCCTTGTATGTGGTTATGTGTATAGTATGTGGTAACTTGGGGAGAATCAATAAGCTTTGTTCTTACAGTTTTCAGTTTTGGTTTTAGGTACTTCCAATAGCAAAGGGAAGGGCTCGGGATGATCGCATGGCACACACCACAGTTTCAACCTGGGATTGTTTTAGACTCTGATGATTACCTATATGATTTTGATACAGTATTTGACATGATGTTCTTGAGATACATGGTTCTCATTTTATTATGATGATGGATGATTTATGGTTTAAATAATAATTTTAAAACAAATTTTTTGGACCGTATTTTTAGGATGTTTCAATTTGGTATCATAGCCTTGGTTTGAGGGATTCGGGCACGCTCTCGGGTGTGTCTGAACTCAAACTAAGGACATGGTATGAAAATTTTCAAAAGAAAATCTTTTTTTTACAAAAAGGAACTTTGAAAAGAGAAAGAGGGTGTGGTGCATGCAATTAGCCAAGCTCAAGTAAGTACTCCCAAATTACCCATACAAGTTTATGTTATGATATGATTATTAGCTTTATGAGAACTGCATGCTAGATTAAGAGTAAGGATCTAGGAAGGATGCCTTATGTGCATGTTATATATGTATCAGCTTTATGAGAATTGCATGCTAGTACAGATTAGACAGTGATGGCCTGGATGTGATATGCGTGATTATGTGTACTCAATGCTTGAATGCTGCTTGCTTTGTGCTTTTAGGAGTTCTAGTTATCGCTTACTAACTAGTAAATGAGTGTGTTAAGTTACATATTATGAGGATTAAATAATTTCAGAAGGTTAGGTCTAGCTCTATTGCGCAACTCTTGTTTGAGTCCAACCGTTGTAGGGTAGGATCTCTCATTCGAAGAATTATCTAGTCTTAGTGATATGTAATAATATTCACAAGCTAGTTAAGGGTAGATAGTAGGGACTTCTTATGCAGCTGATGGCGGAGAGTGGATTGGTGATTACCCTAGGGCGAGCCTAGGATGAAGTTAGCATGAGATCAACAGTAGTAGTAGTAGAAGGGACTTGGTGGAGTCGAGGCAGTTCTTGAGGAAAGTACGAATAGATTTGGAAGGTAGTATGGGTCCGTACTACAGAAATCAGAGGATCCGTACTCGAATCAAGCAAGGCTGGGATGAATCCAAGAAACTTCTAGTGTATGAGATCCCTCGAGTTATGTTTAGAATTCTGACATTGTTGTGATATGTTTTTTTTTCAGAATGGTGGTTTTACGCCCTAGACCAGCAGTTGGCAGTTCAAGTGTCGGTCAGGGATCAGGCCCAGGCTCTGGAGCCAAGAAACTAGATGAGCAGACTAGGGAGTTCATCTCCTCAGAGATCACGCACAATATTCTTGAGCAGACTCCTGTGATCTTTGGTTCTATCAAGGAGGGTATCCTGGAGCTTATGGATGAGAGTTTTAGTGCTTTCCGTATTGAGACGACGACCATGATGGGGTCGCACACACTCACTTTCCGGGAGTTCAGGGCATGTGGAGCTCCCGACTATCATGGGAATCAAGACCTCATTGCGAGTACTAGATGGTTGGATGATGTTGCCAACACATTCCGCACCAGTAGATGTCCCGAGGGGGACAAGGTCAGACTAGCACCTTGTCTTCTGAAGGATAGGGCACGTGATTGGTGGGAGGAGGTCAGACGAGCCATTGGTGATGATATAGTGTTGGATGCGATGACTAGGAGTGATTTCATGACTAGCTTCAGGGCCGAGTTCACACCTGTTATTGAGGTGCAACAGCTTGCTAGAGAGTTTCAGGACCTCCAGCATACTATAGAGACAGTGGCGAAGATCACCGCCAAGTTCGGGGAGAGAGCCCTTCTTGTTCCGCAGTATGTGGCGGACGAGGAGATGAATAAGGCTCGGTACCATGAGATGTTGAGGAGTGATATTAGACAGTTTGTGAGCCGCTCTAGCTGTAAGACCCTGGAGGACATGATTGCTAGGGCTCGTGAGAGAGAGATTGATCTAGAGATGGAGAGGAAGAGGAAGCCAGAGGTGGCGTTTAGCATGGCAAGTTTGGGCAAAAAGCCCAAGGTGTCTGACCACAGGTCTAGGAGCCAGCAGTGTCGCAACCATTTTGGCAAATGAGGCAAGTTGCACGATGGGGTGTGCAAGGCACGGAGTTCCAGCTGCTTCAAGTGCGGCCGAACTGGGCATATGAGCAGGGATTATACAGCTACTATTACCACCACGACATCATCATATCTGATTTGCTTTTAGTGCAATCAAAGGGGACACAAGCGGTCCCGGTGTCCGAGTTTAGCAGCAGCAGGACAGGTGGTGGCACTGCTCCTACCACTTTGAGGATTACAGACGACCGTCATGGTCGGGCTGAGGCCCCAGTGGCGAAGAACAAAGCCTTCCAGTTGACAGCAGAGGAGGAACGAGCAACTCCTGATGTGGTTACGGGTATGTATCTTCTCCATTATCTCTTTATTATTTCTGATTATTTCTCATGTTTGTGTATTTGTTTATAGGATCGTTCTTAGTGAATGGCATATCAGCTATGGTACTATTTGATTCGGGTGCCACCCGATCTTTTGTGTCGCTCGCACTTAGCAAGCGGTTTAGTAGAGATCCGGGGGAGTTGGACTGCCCACTTGATGTAGAGATAGCAGATGACAGGACCGTCAGGGTCGCAAGGGTTCATAAAGGATGTACATTATGGTTATTTGATGAGCAGTTCTCAGTGGATTTGGTTCCTATTCCCCTGCGAGGTAATAAGGTTATAGTTAGTATGGAATGGTTGAGCCCCAATGGGGTAATGATCGACTGTGAGCAACAACTAGTAAGGGTTCATACTCCTAGTGGGGGAGAGCTAGTGATTCAGGGCGAGAGGCCACAACGCAAACCGGTTCTTTGTTCAGCAGCGAGGGCGAGGCGCCACCTTCAGCAGGGTTGCGTTGAATACGTCACTTATTTCATGGATTCCCTGGATAAGGGTAAGGAGACATTTGATGATGTACCGGTAGTGTGAGAGTACCCGGACGTATTCTCGTAGGATCTACCTAGGATACCTCTGGAGAGACAGGTTGAGTTTAGGATTGACCTGGTCCCTAGTGTGGCTCCGATAGCCAAGGCACCATATCTGTTGGATCCTCCCGAGATGCAGGAGTTGTCTATGCAACTGCAAGAGCTACTAGACAAGGGTTTTATCAGGTCGAGCAGTTCGCCATGGAGAGCCCCGATCCTGTTTGTGAAGACGAAGGACGGGTTACATCGCATGTGCATAGACTACCGGGAGCTGAACAAGGTGACGGTGAAGAACCGTTACCCACTTCCGAGGATAGATGATTTATTTTATCAGCTTCAAGGTGCATCTTGGTTCTCCAAGATTGATCTACGGTCAGGATATCACCAAATGCGAGTCAGGGATGATGATGTGCATAAGACAACTTTAGGACTCTCTATGGTCATTATGAGTTTATGGTGATGTTGTTTGGGCTCACAAATGCTCCAGCCATGTTCATGGACCTCATGAACCGCGTGTACAGACCGATGCTGGATTGGTCTATAATAGTATTCATCGATGAGATTTTAGTTTAATCCAAGACTCAGGAGCAACATGAGGAGCACCTGAGGGAGGTGCTAGAGACACTGAGGAGGGAGAGACTTTTTGCAAAGTTCTCCAAGTGTGAGTTATGGTTGCGCAAGGTGCAGTTCCTTGGGCATCTCGTCAACCAGAAGGGTATTCTGGTCAATCCAGCCAAGATAGAGGCTGTGATGCAGTGGGAGATTATGAGGTCTCCATCTGAGATTCAGAGTTTCCTGGGTCTGGCGGGTTATTATAGGAGATTTATTCAGGACTTCTCCAAGATTGCAGTTCCATTGACCCGACTGACCAAGAAGTCGGTCGTTTTCCGTTGGGGACCTGAGCAGCAGGAAGCCTTTGAGATGCTCAGGCAGCGGTTATGCAAGGTACCAATCCTCACTCTTCCAGATGGTGTAGAGGACTTTGTATTCTACTGTGATGCTTTAATCACAAGCATGGGGGAAGTATTGATGCAACGGGGGCATGTGATAGCTTATGCCTCGAGATAGCTGAAGCCTCACGAGGCTAACTATCTGACGCATGATTTAGATTTGGGGACAATGGTGTTCGCCCTAAAGATTTGGCGGCATTACCTCTATGGGGTCTCGTGTACCATTTACACGGATCACAAGAGTTTGATGTACCTTATGGATCAACCGAATCTGACCATGAGGCAGCGTCTGTGGTTAGATGTGGTGAAGGACTATGATTGTGAGATCCTTTACCACCCAGTCAAGGCAAACGTAGTGGCTGATTCCCTGAGCCACAAGGTGGTAGTGGTCCCGATCCGAGATATCTGTTTGAGGATGAAAATGATCAATCCACTGTTGGAGCAGATCTGAGAGGTGCAGGTTGAGGGCCTGAAGGAGGAGCTCAAGAAGTGTGAGAGGATTGTAGTATGAGTGGCCTCATATAATTATGACAGTCGAGGGTTGTTGACCCGGCATGGGAGGGTCTGGATACCGTACTGGGGCGGAGTACGACAAGTATTGATGGATGAGGCCCAAAAATCCAAGTTCTCAATCCGTCCGAGAGCAACAAAGATGTACAGAGATCTTCAACCCGATTACTGGTGGCCCTGTATGAAGTGGGACGTAGCTTGCTACGTGGAGAGGTGTCTGACCTGCAGGAAGGTCAAGGCAGAGCACCAGAGACCACACAGAAAGATGCAGCCGTTGGACATTACCGTGTGGAAATGGGAGGATATCACCATGGATTTTATTACTAAGCTTCCCAGGACCACATGTGGGGTCGATTCGATATGGGTCATCGTGGATCGGTTGACCAAGAGCGCCCACTTTGTACCGATCCAGGAGAGCATCTCGGCCGAGAAGTTGGCTGATATTTATGTGCGAGAGATATTGTCACGTCATGGAGTGCCTGTCTCGTGGTGTCAGACTGAGATGTCCGTTTCACTTCCAGATTCTGGAAGCGGTTTCACGAGGAGATGCTTACCCGCCTCCATTTCAGCACCACATTCCACCCTCAGACAGACGGACAGAGCGAGAGGACGATTCAGATTCTCAAGGACATGCTTCGTGTATGTGTTTTGGATTTCGGTGGCAGTTTGGATACGTATGTTCTGTTAGCAGAATTTTATTATAACAACAACTACCACACCAGTATAGACCGACCTCCCTTCGAGATTCTCTATGGGAGGAAGTGTAGGACCCCAATCTATTGGGGTGAGGTCGGTCAGAGGGTCATGGGGAGTACGGAGGTGGTACTTAATACTACAGAGTGGATCTAGCAGGTCCGGGGAAGGCTCCAGACTGGTCAAAGTTGGCAGAAGAGCTACATCGACAAGAGGTGTTCATAATTAGAGTTCCAGGTGGGCGACTGTAGGGTTTTGAGCATTCTAACACTCCTAAGGTGTACATGCAACCCTAGAAACCTTGGATCTATGTTTTATCTATGATACATGCAAATTTTGTTTTCCAAGGTTTATATCCTATCTAGCATACATGGGGAACTTTTAATCATAAAAGTAAGCAAGAAAAGATACCTTGTAGTAGATTGGATTCCTTTAAAACCTTGTGAGCCTAGCACCTCAAGTGTAATGCCTCAAATGTGTCACACAACACCAAATGCACTTGGAATAAATGAAGAACACTTAGAAATCGGCTAGCCCTCACTTGTCTTACTTAGTGCCCGATTTTGGTGTGTAACATGAAGCTTATATAGTGTGTTACAATTAGGGTTACACCATGTAAATCCTAATTTTCATGACCTTTGATTTCCATCACCCATGGGTTCTATAAACACCATGGAGCATCCTATGGGTTTTAGCCCAACTTGATAATCCATGGAGTAGTATCCCACTATAAAATTATGAATGATTTACACAATCAACCCATATATTTAATTAGTCTTCTTTTGATCACATAATTAACTCCAAATTAATTCTTGATCAATACTAGTTAAATAATACTATTAATATATTAGAATTTATAATATATTAATAAACCTTTAGTGTTATTTCTCTCATTTTAGTCTATCCAATATGCATGATGCCATGCAACCCAAATGGACCATGCTAATCGAGTCAAGTAGATTCCAGAAATAGTTATGAACTTAGACACCTAATCCAACAGTCTCCCACTTGGATAAGTCTAATAACTATAACTACAAGAATGACTTCAGGAACCGATCAACAATCGTAGCTCTTTCAAGGTCTCCCAGAACTTAAAAGATGATGATACGCCATTTAAGATAAGTGATCATATGATCCTCTGTTCTAGATATCAACCGAAAAAATACATGGAACAATGTCTTACTTCTTGTACAGTAGTTTGTTTCTCGATTTCCTGATTTTTTTGACATAGAACTTAATTGAACACATCAACTTGGTTCTGACTGGGCCCGGTACATGGGTCAACACAATCATCGAGAGGCCCAAATATCATTTCTAATCCAAGAAGGAAAAGATAAACTTCGACTCATATGCTTGTTCTACTACTTGTTGAATCATACACAAAGCCACGTTTTATAACATCGAGTTACCAATGCGTTTTCGTACACTCAATGCATAACCAACTCATAGGCAACAAGTCATATCTCTAGGTTTGAATACTTATATGATATTACTGTCTCACGATCACTCGAGATAAATTCCATGAAGTGAGTGTGGGTTGAATCCAATACTCATAACTTATGAGCACTCATGAGTGTTGTAGCCATGTCCAACATCTTAGACCTCGGCAACCAACTCATGATAGTCTAGATTCATACCTATTTCTAACATATGAACGACTGTGGAGAATTTGAATAATATGAAACAACATAACATAATTATTCTGGAAGTCAAAACATGCAAAATGAAATGATAGTAAGCGATTGACAAAAGATAGCAACACTTTACTCATAAATAAATACAACTTTTATTCATCATCAAATGTCAATTACACTTTACACATTTCAAAGCTATCTAGCTACTAAAACTAATATCATCCTTCAGCCCTATGCTCCTTGCATGCTGGAGATACTTAACCCTACTCAGTCCCTTCGTGAGGGGATTTTTCGGGTTCTCATCCGATGATACCCTCTTTTCCACGAGGAGTCCTTCTTCTATTCGATGTCTGATGAAATGATATTTTCTGTCGATGTGTCTGGATCTCCAGTGATCCCTTGGTTCCTTGGCTAAGGCAACTGCACTTTCACTATCACAGAAAATCTTTATCGACTCCTTAATAGCTGGTACAACTCCACGGTCTCCAATGAAGTACTTTAGCCAAATAGCCTCCTTTGCTGCCTCGCTTGCTGCTATATACTCTGATTCACAAGTTGAATCTGCTACTATCTCTTGCTTGGAACTTTTCCAAGAAAATGATCCTCCGTTTAAGGTAAAGACCCAGTCTGACTGAGAACGGAAGTTATCCCTATCAGTCTAAAAGCTAGCATCACTATACCCCAATACTCTCAAGTCATCACTCCCACCGAGGGTAAGGACCCAGTCCTTAGTCCTCCGTAGGTACTTGAGAATGTTCTTTACCGCAATCCAGTGAGCCTTGCCAGGGTTCCCCTCATATTTGCTAACCATGCTCAATGCAAAGGCCACATCAGGACGAGTACAAGTCATAGCATACATGATCGAGCCTACAGCGGAAGCATACGATACTCGACTCATTTTGTAACACCCAAAAATTTACACCAAATTTAAACTTTTAATACTAACAAAAGAGTCAAATAGTAATTGTTTTTACAAAATATTTCCAATTCGTTTATCATCAGAGTGTCCCAAACTAGATCATGAGGATGAGGAGCGGTACGGTCATGCCTTCGCCTTCCCTCGCTCTCCTGAAGTACCTGAAACAATAAACTGAAAACTGTAAGCCCGAGGGCTTAGTGAGCTACCCCCAAAATACCAACACCATATCGACAAAAACCACAGCCATAACGATCAATCAAACAACATACATACTGGGCCATCGGCCGGACTGGTCCGCCCTACTGGGCCTACAGTCTATCTGAATCTATCCCGAGCCTTCGGCATGACTGGTCCGCCGCGTGGGCCTACAGTCTCCCCGGGCCACTCAGAGGGTGTGTTGGCCTTTAGCACAAAGCAGGACCGCCTCAACCCAACCAACAAGCAACTAACCATGTACGCATACTATCATATACTGGCATATACACATAGCAAACATATCTATCTCATAGACCATCAATCATACAGTTTCACTCATAACTAGAGTATCGACCTAACAGGTCACTAACATACCAATCCTTACGGATCATAAAAGCATAACATACTACCTATCCTAATTCCGATCTAAAAGATCAGAATCATATGTAGCATACCATAACGACAGATCTAACCGATCTCTAGTATAACAACCATCCTAAACAGGATGAATTCTAACAAAGCAATAACATAACACCCATCCTAAACCAGGATGGAATCTAGCATGGCAATAACAAAGCAACCATCCTAAACCAGGATGTAAATCATAAAGGGTCGGCCTTGGTGTCGTAGAACCTATCGATATAGTGAGGATAACTCACCTCGCAGATGTCGATTGAAATGCAAACTCCAACTATCGGATCACTTGACACCGGCACCACCACCTATAACCATGGCACAATATACTCATAAGTTCTTACTCTTATGAGACACCCATAACCTCTTAGTACTTCCTGATCAAGGTCAGAGTCCTCAGTCAAGGTCAACAGTCCATGTTGACCTCAACTCGCCGAGTGCACTCAGCCACTCGCCGAGTCTGTGGAGCACATTCCAACTCGCCGAGTCATCGGAGTGACTCGTCGAGTCCCTTCGAATCCCGATCAATCCTTAAGGGCCACCCGTCGAGTTTCCTCCTTGCAACTCGACGGGTACACATGCATGCCTATCCAAGGGAAAAGCCATTCGACTCGCCGAGTTGTTCTTCAACTCGTCGAGTTTTATGGTGATCTTCATCGGACTCGCCGAGTTGTTCATCCAACTCGCCAAGTTCAATGACTATCTTCATGTGACTCGCCGAGTCATCCTTGAGACTCGCCGAGTCCATCTAGTCCTCTTTCCAAGCATACTTGTTTTGAGCCATGCAGCGGCTCCAAATCACAGATCCAAGCTTCTAGAGAATACTTACCACGTAAAGTTGCAAACTTTACGTGCATGCATGGTTATAAAGGCTCCAAATGTCTATTTTAAGTTCTTAATGGAGCTTCTAGTCCAAGAGGGACTCCAACCACAACCAATACATCAACTTTATGACTCTAGCATCCAAGGAGGGTCCAGATCTGAAGTTATAACTTCAGATCTAGCCCATAGCTCAACATCCCAACTTGAAAATCCATCAAAACCCCTAGAATCAACCAAAGGGAAGAAAAGTAAGTAAGAATGGTACTTTGATACCTTCAAATGATGCTAGCTGAGGCAAAACCTGGTTCCCACTCCTTTCTTGCTTCAATTTCCTTTGCACTCTTAGCTTCCTTCCTTAAAGATCCTCTTTTCCAAGCTTCAAACCCACACCAAGGCACACACACACACACACGAATTAGGGTTTCCAAGGGTTCTCAAAGACTGTAAGGAGTCCCTAAGGAGGCTGAGGCTCCTTTAAATTGGGGTGCAAACCCCGGGATTTAGGGTTTCATCTGCCAACTCCTACTCGCCGAGTCCCAATAGTGGACTCGCCGAGTAATTCACTAACCACACGTTCTCACCCCGATGCTACTCGACGAGTAGGTCGACCAACTTGTCGACTAGAGCTTTACCAGAAATTCTTAATTAATTAATACCTGAGGATCGGGACGTTATACATTTCTTCTATCTCAGCCTCTATACTCTGACTCTGAGTTTTACTCAGTCTGGCGTTACTCTGGATCGGTAACTCTCTTTTCTTGGAATTCAGCATGCTAATTCTATTCAACACCTTCTCCAAGTAGGTACTCTGACTAAGTCCAATTAGTCTTTTACTCCTGTCTCTCAGAATCCTTATCCCTAGGATATAGGCAGCTTCTCCAAGGTCCTTCATAGTGAAACACTTCCCAAGCCAGGACTTAACTTCCTGCAAAGTTGGGATGTCATTTCCTATGAGTAGTATGTCATCCACATACAGTACCAAAAAACTGACTATACTCCCACTAGCCTTGACATTTGCACAAGATTCATCTTCACTCCTCAAAAAGCCAAACTTTTTGACTTTCTCATTGAAGCAAGGATTCCACCTGCGAGGTGCTTGCTTTAATCCATAAATGGATTTCTCAAGCTTACACACTCTATTAGGGTACTATGTACTAAAAAAACCCTCTGACTGACGCATGTAAACATCCTCTGCCAACTTTCCATTAAGGAAAGCGGTTTTGACATCCATTTTCCATATTTAATAATCATGAAATGCAGTAATGGCTAACATAACCCTAATAGACTTAATATTCGCTACTGGTGAAACAGTCTCATCATAATAAACTCCTGGACTGTCTTGCGACCTGGTAAATTTTCAATCAAGTTCCAAACTTGATTGTCATACATGGATTGTATCTCGCTATCCATAGCCTCTTTCCATTTAGCATCGTCAGGGCCTGCCATGGCTTCCGTGTAGCTGTTAGGTTCATCCAAACTCACTAGTGTGCTATCATTGATAAGTGTATCACCTTCCGCAGTAATATGGAAACCATAGTAATTCTTAGGTGCATTCCTAATTCTCGTGGAACGCCTCAGAGGTACAGACTCTTCTGTCGACTCTGAGCGGTCTGCAGCCGCTGTCTAATCTGCTGTATAATCTCGGTAGTTTGCAGAACTACCTCTGTCCGACCCATCAACCTGAGCCCACCCTCGCCCCAACAGACTGGGGTCCTACACTTCTGCCCATACAACAGCTCGAAAGGCAGGGCGCCAATACTGGAATGATAGTTGTTGTTGTCGGCGAACTCTGCAAGCAGTAGGTGGGAATCCCAACTTCCACCGAAATCAATGACGCACACCCTCAGCATATCTTCGAGGGTCTGAATGGTCCGCTCACTCTGTCCATCCGTCTGTGGATGGAACGTTGTACTGAAATGAAACCTCATACCTAGTTCCTTGTGGAACTTCTGCCAAAAACGGGAAGTAAATCGGACATCCCAATCGGAAACTATGGAAACTGGAACCCCATGGCGAGAGACAATCTCGCGGACGTATAGGTCGGCCAACTTCTCCGCCGATGAACAATCCCGTATAGCTAGGAAATGGGCACTCTTGGTCAATCGATCCACAATGACCCATATAGCGTCGAATCCCCTTTCCGTTCTTGGCAATTTCATGATGAAATCCATCGCGATCCATTCCCATTTCCACATGGGAATCTCCAGAGGCTGCAGCTTACCATGCGGCCTCTGGTGCTCGACCTTGACCATCCTGCACGTCAAGCACCTCTCAACGTACCAAGCGATATCTCGCTTCATACCAGGCCACCAATAACTCAAACTCAAATCTCGGTACATCTTGGTAGCCCCCAGGTGGATAGAAAAACGAGACTTATGAGCCTCCTCCATCACTATCTGCCTAACTCCTCCAGTCACCGAAACCCAAACCCGACCATATTGGGTCAATAGCCCGCGGCTATCCTGAACGAACCAGGCACTTTCGCCCTTAATCCTTTCCAATTTCTAGTTTTTCAGTTTCATACCCTCGATCTGAGCATCCCTGACCAAACCCACTAGCGGGGAATCCACCGCTATCCTCACACATCTGGATGGGGTAGAAGACCTAACTGACTTGCGGCTCAGAGCGTCTGCAACCACATTCGCTTTACCAGGATGGTAAAGGATCTCGCAATCATAGTCATTGACTACATCCAACCACCTGCGCTTCCTCATATTCAAGTTCGACTGATCCATTATTTGCCTCAAACTCTTGTGATCCATGTATATGGTACAACAGACCCCGTACAAATAGTGCCTCCAAACCTTGAGAGCGAAGACCACCGCTCCCAGCTCAAGATCATGCGTGGGATATCTCGTCTCATGCGACTTCAACTGCCGCAATGCATAAGCTATCACTCGCCCCCTCTGCATGAGGACTGCCCCTAGGCCTGTGATGGACGCATCATAATATACCACGAAATCCACCACTCCCTCGAGGAGTGTCAACACTGGCGCCTCGCATAACCGTTTTCGGAGGGTCTCAAACGCCCTCTGCTGCTTCGGGCCCCACTGGAAATCCACTCCCTTCCTCGTTAGACAAGTGAGGGGTACGACAACCTTGGAGAAATCGCGAATGAATCTCTGATAATACCCTGCTAATCCCAGAAAACTCCTGATGTCTGATGGAGATCTCGGAGTCTCCCACTGCATAACTACCTCCACCTTGGCCGGATCGACCAAAATCCCATCCTGGTTAACGAGATGTCCAAGGAACTGAACCTCTCGCAACCAGAACTCACACTTCGAGAACTTGGCATAAAGTCGTTCTCGCCGCAGCACCTCCAATAGCTCCCTGAGTTGCTCCTCATGCTGCTCTTGGGTCTTGGAATACACCAAGATGTCATCTATAAACACAATGACCGAGCGATCGAGCATCGGTCTGCAGACTCGGTTCATCAGATCCATGAATACTGCTGGCGTGTTGGTGAGTCCAAACGACATCACCACGAACTCATAATGACCATAACGAGTCCGGAACGCAGTCTTGTCTACGTCTTCCTCCCTCACCCTGACCTGGTGGAATCCTGATCTCAAATCGATCTTGAATAACCAAGATGCACGCTGAAACTGGTCGAAAAGATCATCTATCCTCGGGAGCGGATAACGGTTCTTCACCATTAACTTATTCAGCTCCCTATAGTCAATGCATATCCTGTGCGAACTATCCTTCTTCCTGACGAAGAGGATCGGTGCTCCCCAGGGTGAGCTACTCGGTTGAATGAACTGCTTACCCAACAGTTCCTGCAGCTGAGATGATAGCTCCTGCATCTGTGGCGGTGCCAAATGGTACGACGCCTTGGCAATTAGGGCCGCACCTGGCACTAGATCAATCCTAAACTCAACCTGCCTCACCGGAGGCACTCCAGGTAACTCCTCCGGAAACACATCAGCAAACTCTCTATCCATAGGGACCTCTAAAACTGAGAGCTGCTCCCTAACCCACGTATCTACCACATACGTTAAATAACCGGCACAACCGTGCTGAATATACTGTCGAGCCCTGGCCGCCGAATAAAACCCTGATCCTGACCTAGTGCCCTCACCATATACTACCAATTCTCCCCCACTTGGGGTTCGAACCACTACCCGTTGTCCCTCACAGTCGATCATGGCGCCAAAACGGATAAGCCAATCCATTCCTACAATCACGCATACATCCCCCATGGGGATAGGAATCAAATCTATCGGGAAAGACACCCCGAAAATCTCCAACTCGCATCCCCGGTAGACCGAAGAAGCAGAAACCCCATGCTCGTTGGCGATCGAAACTCACAACGGACACTCAAGATCATCTATCAGCACACCGAACCCTCTAGAGAAGGTCTGAGATACGAACGACTGACTTGCCACCGAGTCAAATAAAACCAAAGCAGGAAAGGAATTTACTAAAAACGTACCTGATCATAGGCACAACCAATAAGCATAGTACAAATACAATAACTGAGATAGAGAATAAGAACATACCAGCAACCACATCCGGTGCTGCCTTGGCCTCCTCGGCCGTGAGCTGGAAGGCACGACCCTTAGCCTTCGGAGGCTCCATCTTGACTGGCCTGCCATCTCCAATCCTCACAGTAGCTGACGCGAAACCCTGTGCCAGCTTGGCGGTGAGCTGCGGACAGTTGGTCTTCACATGACCAACCTGATGACAATGGTAACAAATCCTCATATCTGCTGGAGGGCAGACTGACAGCAGTCCCTGGCATAGTGCCCCTCCTTGCCACATTTGTGGCACCCACCTCCTGCTCGAAAAAACCCCTGAATGAGCCTTGCCACACTTTCCAAAAGTGCGGCTCTGATGACCCCCGCACCATGTATCAGCGGTTTTAGACCGCTTAGGTGCCGACTGAGACTGTGCCGGTGCCTGACGCTGCTCCTTCAGCTGCAGCTCTATCTCCAACTCACGCCGCCGCGCGGCTTCCTGTAGGTCCAGGAGGGTATCACATCGCTGAGTAGACACAAACTGTCGAATATCCGTCTTAAGCATACTCAGATAACGAGTCATCTAAGACTGCTCTAAAGCAAACTCCGGGCAAAACATAGCCCTCTCCGTGAACATATCGGTAATCTCCATCACAGACTCCCCATCCTGTCTCAAGGTCAAAAACTCCTGAGAAAGCCGCTTTCGTTCCACGCGCGGAACGTAGCGGGTGCGAAACATATCCCGGAACTGCTCCCAGGTAATAGCAGCGCTCTGATCATCAGTATACAAACCCGTCGTCATCCTCCACCAGTCCTTCGCCCCAAGCCTCAGCATGTTCAGGGCACACCTGACCTTCTGGTCAGCAGGGCATGAACACGTGAAGAAACATCCCTCCACGTCAGATAACCACCTCATAGCCCGAATGGCATCCTGTGTACCATCAAATGTCGGGGGCTTCGTATTGTCGAAGTCCCGGTACTGAAAAGCCCTGCCGGCTCCTCCTCCTCCAACCCCTGCAGCAGTTACAGCCGAAGTGGCTGCAGCGGCAGCAGTCTCTGCTAGAGAGGCATACCGTTCATCAAAATACTCGGCCATCGCGGTCTTCATCAACCCAAACATCTCTGGCAGCTGCGCTCGGAACACAACAACAGTCTCATCGTGCATGATCTCCCGAATCCAGGCATCCAGCTCATCAGTCCCTATCTGAACCACAGGCTCAGGTGCTACTGGCACCTCCAAACCTCCGTCTCCTGACCCTGATCCTGATCCTGATCCGGATCTGGACCCCGAAGCAACACGTCTCGTCACCACCATACTGCAAACACACTCAATGTCTCAGACAGATCATATAATGACGGAAAACCAATTACCCTCAATCCCTAGGGGTTATGACTTCCTTGATACGCTTATGGGTCCTATGCTTTCAGTAGTATGGGCCCCTACTACCTTCCACACCTACCCATATTTGTCTCAAGTATCACCACAATGCCCTAAACTGTATTTAACATAATATGCGCTTAACCCTCACTAACAGGGGACATCGCCTAACTAGTAACTGATCCTGTAGTTCCGCACCACTCACACATCCATGAAACTTCCATCATCCCCTACAGCGCTGGTGTACACTGGCTGCACATAGCGCTGGACCCGATAGACTTTCGAATATCCAATCCCACACTAAGGTCGAATCGGACATTCTCATGCTATAAGATCTTGACTATCCACAACCGTGGTGCATACACTAATCATCTACAGTTATGATGTCAATCCTATATACAAGAAACCCTAGGCTAATAGGTATCATACAATCAGGCCAATCTATCATGCGATTCCTGAAAACACCTAGCCTAACACTAGCATGTTGTTCTAACATATTAGAATATCAAATAACTGTATGGTATTTTGGGGCTTACTTACAGGCTCCGGCTAATCGTACCCTCTGCATCCTCCATCCTTTATTTTGAAAACCATTTTAAAAACTTATTTTCTAAAAACCTCCTTGGTTTGAGACTGGGTTCACACGAGTGTTCCTCCAATTCACTCAAACCAAGGCTCTGATACCAACTTGTAACACCCAAAAATGTAATCCAAATTTAAACTTTTAATACGAACAAAAGAGTCAAGAAGTAATTGTTTTTACAAAACATTTCCAATTCGTTTATCATCAGAGTGTCCCAAAATAGATCATGAGGATGAGGAGCGGTACGGTCACGCCTTCGCCTTCCCTCGCTCTCCTGAAGTACCTGAAACAATCAACTGAAAACTGTAAGCCCGAGGGCTTAGTGAGCTACCACCAAAATACCAACACCATATCGACAAAAACCACAGCCATAACGATCAATCAAACAACATACATACTGGGCCATCGGCCGGACTGGTCCGCCCTACTGGGCCTACAGTCTATCTGAATCTATCCCGAGCCTTCGGCATGACTGGTCCGCCGCGTGGGCCTACAGTCTCCCCGGGCCACTCAGAGGGTGTGTTGGCCTTTAGCACAAAGCAGGACCGCCTCAACCCAACCAACAAGCAACTAACCATGTACGCATACTATCATATACTGGCATATACACATAGCAAACATATCTATCTCATAGACCATCAATCATACAGTTTCACTCATAACTAGAGTATCGACCTAACAGTTCACTAACATACCAATCCTTACGGATCATAAAAGCATAACATACTACCTATCCTAATTCCGATCTAAAAGATCAGAATCATATGTAGCATACCATAACGATAGATCTAACCGATCTCTAGTATAACAACCATCCTAAACAGGATGAATTCTAACAAAGCAATAACATAACACCCATCCTAAACCAGGATGGAATCTAGCATGGCAATAACAAAGCAACCATCCTAAACCAGGATGTAAATCATAAAGGGTCGGCCTTGGTGTCGTAGAACCTATCGATATAGTGAGGATAACTCACCTCGCAGATGTCGATTGAAATGCAAACTCCAACTATCGGATCACTTGACACCGGCACCACCACCTATAACCATGGCACAATATACTCATAAGTTCTTACTCTTATGAGACACCCATAACCTCTTAGTACTTCCTGATCAAGGTTAGAGTCCTCAGTCAAGGTCAACAGTCCATGTTGACCTCAACTCGCCGAGTGCACTCAGCCACTCGCCGAGTCTGTGGAGCACATTCCAACTCGCCGAGTCATCGGAGTGACTCGTCGAGTCCCTTCGAATCCCGATCAATCCTTAAGGGCCACCCGTCGAGTTTCCTCCTTGCAACTCGACGGGTACACATGCATGCCTATCCAAGGGAAAAGCCATTCGACTCGCCGAGTTGTTCTTCAACTCGTCGAGTTTTATGGTGATCTTCATCGGACTCGCCGAGTTGTTCATCCAACTCGCCAAGTTCAATGACTATCTTCATGTGACTCGCCGAGTCATCCTTGAGACTCGCCGAGTCCATCTAGTCCTCTTTCCAAGCATACTTGTTTTGAGCCATGCAGCGGCTACAAATCACAGATCCAAGCTTCTAGAGAATACTTACCACGTAAAGTTGCAAACTTTACGTGCATGCATGGTTATAAAGGCTCCAAATGTCTATTCTAAGTTCTTAATGGAGCTTCTAGTCCAAGAGGGACTCCAACCACAACCAATACATCAACTTTATGACTCTAGCATCCAAGGAGGGTCCAGATCTGAAGTTATAACTTCAGATCTAGCCCATAGCTCAACATCCCAACTTGAAAATCCATCAAAACCCCTAGAATCAACCAAAGGGAAGAAAAGTAAGTAAGAATGGTACTTTGATACCTTCAAATGATGCTAGCTGAGGCAAAACCTGGTTCCCACTCCTTTCTTGCTTCAATTTCCTTTGCACTCTTAGCTTCCTTCCTTAAAGATCCTCTTTTCCAAGCTTCAAACCCACACCAAGGCACACACACACACACACGAATTAGGGTTTCCAAGGGTTCTCAAAGACTGTAAGGAGTCCCTAAGGAGGCTGAGGCTCCTTTAAATTGGGGTGCAAACCCCGGGATTTAGGGTTTCATCTGCCAACTCCTACTCGCCGAGTCCCAATAGTGGACTCGCCGAGTAGTTCACTAACCACACGTTCTCACCCCGATGCTACTCGACGAGTAGGTCGACCAACTTGTCGACTAGAGCTTTACCAGAAATTCTTAATTAATTAATACCTGAGGATCGGGACGTTACACATTTCTTCTATCTCAGCCTCTATACTCAGACTCTGAGTTTTACTCAGTCTGGCGTTACTCTGGATCGGTAACTCTCTTTTCTTGGAATTCGGCATGCTAATTCTATTCAACACCTTCTCCAAGTAGGTACTCTGACTAAGTCCAATTAGTCTTTTACTCCTGTCTCTCAGAATCCTTATCCCTAGGATATAGGCAGCTTCTCCAAGGTCCTTCATAGTGAAACACTTCCCAAGCCAGGACTTAACTTCCTGCAAAGTTGGGATGTCATTTCCTATGAGTAGTATGTCATCCACATACAGTACCAAAAAACTGACTATACTCCCACTAGCCTTGACATTTGCACAAGATTCATCTTCACTCCTCAAAAAGCCAAACTTTTTGACTTTCTCATTGAAGCAAGGATTCCACCTGCGAGGTGCTTGCTTTAATCCATAAATGGATTTCTCAAGCTTACACACTCTATTAGGGTACTATGTACTAAAAAAAACCCTCTGACTGACGCATGTAAACATCCTCAACCAACTTTCCATTAAGGAAAGCGGTTTTGACATCCTATTTCCATATTTAATAATCATGAAATGCAGTAATGGCTAACATAACCCTAATAGACTTAATATTCGCTACTGGTGAAACAGTCTCATCATAATAAACTCCCGGACTGTCTTGCGACCTGGTAAATTTTCAATCAAGTTCCAAACTTGATTGTCATACATGGATTGTATCTCGCTATCCATAGCCTCTTTCCATTTAGCATCCTCAGGGCCTGCCATGGCTTCCGTGTAGCTGTTAGGTTCATCCAAACTCACTAGTGTGCTATCATTGATAAGTGTATCACCTTCCGCAGTAATATGGAAACCATAGTAATGCTTAGGTGCATTCCTAATTCTCGTGGAACGCCTCAGAGGTACAGACTCTTGTGTCGGATCAACAGGAGTTTCCTCCCCAGGTTGATTTCTAGGGTTAGAGGTTCCTTCACCACTTGACTCTTGAATTTATTCAAGGTCAATTTGCCTCCCACTGTTTCCTTGGCTCATGAATTTTCTCTCGCGAAAGACTCCTCTCCTTGCTACAAAGACCACATTATCACTAGGTTTGTAGAAGAGGTAACCAAAGGATGTTTGTAGGTTGTCGATGAAAATACACCTCTCACTTCGAGTTTCGAGCTTCTCGTGAGACTCGCGCCTCACAAAAGCCTTGCAACCCCAAATCTTGATGTGGTCCAGCTTGGGAACTTTTCCGGTCCACATCTCATGAGGTGTTTTGGAAACCTTCTTTGTAGGAACTAGATTAAGGATATGGGTGGCAGTCTCTAAGGCATACCCCTAAAATGAGATTGGTAGCGAAGCTCGACTCATCATGGAACGAACCATATCCAAAAAGGTTCGATTGTGCCTCTCAGCCACACCATTAAGTTGTGGTGTCCTGGGAGGTGTCAATTGTGAGACAATCCCACATTCCTTAAGATAGTCAAGGCACTCTGTACTAAGATACTCACCACCTCGATCGGATTGAAGCATCTAAATGTTCCTAGCCAACTGATTCTCCACTTCTTGCTTGAAATCTTTGAATCTTTCAAAGGTCTCTGACTTATGCTTGATTAAGTAGTCATATCCATATTTACTAAAATCATCAGTAAAAATCACATAGAAGCGGTTAGCATCTCTTGTGGCAGTTCTGAAGGGTCCACACACATCAGTGTGTATGAGGTCCAACAAACCCTCACCCCTAGCAGAAGTACCAGTGAAGGGTGACTTTGTAATTTTCCCAAGAAAACAAGATTCACAACTATCATATGACTTTAGGTCAAATGACTTCAAGACTCCATCCTCTTGGAGTTGGCTTATGCATTTCTTGCTTACATGTCCAAGACGACAATGCCATAAAGATGCTTTATCCAAGTTAGTGGAAGAATCGATACACAATACATTATTTCCTAGGTTATCAACAACCGACACAGTTTCATATACACCATCACAAGGTAATGCTTTAAAATAAAAGACATTATTAAAGAAAGCATTAATACCACCACTATCATTATCAAATGAAAAGGTAAAACCTTGTTTGTACAAACCATGAAAGGAAATAATATTTCTCGCCATATCAAACGAGTAACAACATTTATTCAAATCTAATACTAATCCACTACTTAGCAGCAAAGAATAAAATCCAATCTTGGTGACAAGTGAAACTTTCTTATTCCCCATGATCAAGTTTATCTGCCCATGCTCCACATTCTCACTTCTTCTTAGTCCCTGCAAATCAATACATATGTGAATACCACAACCTACATCAAGGACCCAAGAATTAGAATGGGGTGAATTATTAGACAAGATAGTGTATATACCTGCATGGTTGGGTTTAACTTTCCCATCCTTCACATCTTGCTGGTACTTTAGGTAATTTCACTTCCAGTGCGACTTTTCATGGAAATAGAAGCATTCCGCCTCTTTAGGGTTAGCAGAAGGAGTGAAGAAACTTTCTTGGTTCCACTTGAAGAGGAGACATCAAGGGTCTTCCCCTTGGTTCCCTTTGAAGGGCTCTTCCTCTTCTTTCCTTTTCCTTGTCCGATTGCCAAGACAGGGGCTGTGGTAGGAGTAGGAGTGGTAACAACTGCCTTACCTTTAAGACCACTGTCAGCGGTCTTCAAAAGTCCTTGAAGTTTGTTGAGTGTAACTTTATCCTTGTACATGTGGTATGTCATACGGAATTGATCATAACGTGAAGGTAAGGAGTGCAAAATGATGTCTATTGCTAACTCCTCAGGGAAGTTCACATTTAGCTTCAGTAAGCGGTCCACATACCTTTGCATTTTTTTCATGTGGCCCGTGATGGGTTCACCATCCTTCATTCGGGTTGCTATCATAGAGGAGATGATTTCATATCGCTCTTGACGAGCACTCTGATGGTAGTGGTCCATCAAATCCCGGTGCATCTCAAAAGGATAGTAGTCCTCATAGGACTTTTGGAGCTTGGCTGTCATAGTGGCCAACATGATCCATGCCACTTCGGTAGCATCTCTTTCATGGGCCTGATATTCAGTGATCTCCTCAGGAGTAGCAGTCAGCTCGAGTTCTTTAAGCTCCTTGTCGATTACATATTATTTTTCCTCATACCCAGTGACCATCATGATGTTCCTGATCCAATCCATAAAGTTCGATCTATCAAAGATGACTCTCCTACAAAGGTTCATGAGAGAGAAGGAGCCGGTAGGGTTAGAGCCAGAAGCAACATTGTTGGAAGACATCTGAAAAAGAATAAAGACAAGTTTAGATTAGATATAAAGATAGTCGTTAATAAAACATCCAAATGTAATATTAAGGCTAGGACCCAACACAATATTTTATAACTTAGAAGAGGGATGCCATAATCCAAGTTATAAAAGATTTGAAGGTAGGTGAATGACGATTCACCAATTTCCACCGTGAAAAACAAAATAAATTATTAGGATTGAATTGGTTTTGAAACTCCTAGATTTTTGAGATTCATTGAACTTTTCAATGGCATGTTTCAATCTCGAGTGTGCCCTTCAGGTTTTATGTCTGGGATGCCGAGGATCACAAAACAAGGTGTGAGGTAACCATGTAAATTACTTGGTACCCTTAATATTTACCTCTCTATCGATGTGCCCGTTAACCACACACGCTCCATCGATACTATGATAAATATTAAGTTACCCTTTGCCTACCTTGTTAAGTCCAGTTTAGTGTGCCCGTTAACCACACGCTCCACTAACGAATTACCCGTTCGACTAACGACCCTCCACCGATCAAGGAAGCGGTAGGTGAGAGTGGACACCCATTAAGCTGCCATTTTATAGGCAGCAACCTTATACCCCCTTATAGACCGACTTCGTGAATGATGCCTACTAACGGTAAAAGGACTTTTTCTTATACATATATAATTATTATTAAACTTATAATATTATAAAGTATAAGGGTTGAATTTTAACTTTTAAAATTCTAGGGGTTGGAACTAAACTTTTTAGAGTGACTTTACATGTTCCAAAACTTGAGGGCAAGTTTTGTAACTTTACAAAACTTTTCATTTCATAACTTATGAGTTAATGATGTAATAAAATGAGTGATTTTTCATTTTATGTAACCTATGTGTTTCTTTAATGGACTTTAAAAGAAAGACTTTTGGTAATCCATAACTAGAGGACAAATTATGGATTCCATTAAAACACATAATGATCATGAATTAAACATTAACCAATTTTAACAAGTAATTCCTATGATCTATCAAGAACTCATAAGAACATGAATATTCCTATCAAAATTCCAAGAACATATGAGCCAATATAAACATGAGAATTTGATATTAGCCATTGTAAATGGATTAACACAACCATTACACCATCTAAAACAAGTTTAATAGCACCAAAACAGTTTAGGGTAGTGTTTCTAGTCCATTTCCAGCAACAAAACTCAAAAAACTGCATTCTATGGCTCCTACTCGTCGAGTGCAAGAACCTACTCGACGAGTAGAATGAGATTACTCATGGACTCGTCAAGTCCCCCCATGGACTCGGCGAGTTCATGTTGCATAGTGCAGAAAAACTGAGTTTTTTTCACAAATTTGCATCAAGTATCAAACAAACAAGCCTAGGCTCTGATACCACTATAGGGTTTTAAGCATTCTAACACTCCTAAGGTATACATGCAACCCTAGAAACCTTGGATCTATGTTTTATCTGTGATACATGCAAAGTTTGTTTTCCAAGGTTTATATCCTATCTAGCATACATGGGGAACTTTTAATCATAAAAGTAAGCAAGAAAAGATACCTTGTAGTAGATTGGATTCCTTTAAAACCTTGTGAGCCTAGCAGATGCCTCAAATGCCTCACACAACACCAAATGCACTTGGAATAACTTAGAGAGAAATGAAGAACACTTAGAAATCAGCTAGCCCTCACTTGTCTTGCTTAGTGCCCGATTTTGGTGTGCAACAAGAAGCTTATAAAGTGTGTTACAATTAGGGTTACACCATGTAAATCCTAATTGTCATGACCTTTCATTTCCATGACCCATGGGTTCTATAAACACCATGGAGCATCCTATAGGTTTTAGACCAACTTGATAATCCATGGAGCATTAGCCCATTATAAAAGTATGAGTGATTTACAAAATCAACCCATATATTTAATTAGTCTTCTTTTGATCACTTAATTAATTCCAAATTAATTCTTGATCAATACTAATTAAATAATACTATTAATATATTATAACTTATAATATATTAATAAACCTTAAGTGTTATTTCTCTCATTTTAGTCTATCCAATATGCATGATGCCATGCAACCCATATGGACCATGCTAATCGGGTCAAGTACATTCCAGAAATAGTTATGAACTTAGACACCTAATCCAACATGGTCCTTCTGAAGGTTTCACCCTGGAAGGGTGTTATCAGGTTCCGGAAGCGGGGCAAGCTAAGACACAGGTTCATAGGTCCCTTTAGGGTTTTGGCTCGGGTGGATCGGGTTGCTTACCTGTTAGATCTTCCAGCAGAGCTCAACTAGATTCATAGCACTTTCAACGTTTCTCAGTTGCAGAAGTGCTTAGTGGATGATTCAGCAGTGGACCTCTTGAGGATATTCAGGTTGATGACAACCTAAACTACATTGAGGGACCAGTGGCGATTCTAGATCGCAAGACGAAGGAGCTGGGGAACAAGAGGGTTGAGTTAGTTAAGGTGCAGTGGCAGAACCGCAAGGGTTCAGAGTGGACATTGGAGCCCGAGGCGGAGATGAGGGAGCACTACCCGGAGTTGTTTTCAGATGCAGCAGACTTCGAGGACGAAATCTAAGACAAGTAAGGGAGAATTGTAACATTCGGTTCCTTGGTACGCGTTTAATTATTTATTTTGAATGAAAGACTCGACGAGTTGGTAGCCCTGACTAGTTGAGTAGAAGGCAGTTTGGACGCAGGGTATAAATGAGCTACTCGACGAGTCGCATCCCTGACTCGACGAGTAGGATAGGTTGGATGAAACCCTAATCTTTAGGGTTTGTCCCATATTTAAGCATCATAGCTGGCCTCCATTCTAGCCTCCATCACCTCCAAACCCTAATATCGAAACCTAATCCGCCATAAGTGATCTTGAGCTATTTCTTGCCATTTTGAGTGTTATTTGTGCCTTGTGAAGCTTGTGGAAGAAGTAGAAGATAAAAGAATCAAAAGGGAAGGAGTAGATCCAGGAACTACACTCCTTTTGCTACATTTGCTGGTAATCAAGTTTCCAACTTGATCATTCTTCTCTTAGATCTATTTATTTCTATTTTATGAAAGTTTTGGTTCAAGAATCTTGGTCCTTGGGGTTGGGGTGACCCAAGTGACTTATATCTCAGATCTAGGATCTAGAAAGACTTCCATGGCATAAAGGTGCAAACTTTATGACCATGGAAGCCCCATGCAAGCATATGAGCAAGTTTATGGTCTTTTTAGCCTTAAAAGGCCATGCATGGAAGGAAAGTTCGGAACTTTATGTGTTCAACAGATGCTAAAACCCTAGATCTAGGTTTGTATGCGTGGATTTGAGATTCTATGGCGTTTTGGACTAGATTCATGTCATATAGGAATTAGGGTTTTGTCAAAACCTTTTTAAGAGGGTTATGAACGGGTAAAGTTTGAAACTTTACCCTTAGAAAGGCCTTTCCGATGGGCAAACAAGCTAAGGACCATGGATCTAGAAGATATGGAGTTGATATGTTAAGATGGCCAAACAGACAAAAGGACTCGTCAAGTCCATAAGGGAACTCGACGAGTCGTGTCGTGTTGTCCCGATCTCAATTAGTAGAACTCGACGAGTGATTAAGCCAAGTCGCGACTAAACAACTTGATAGGACTCGATGACTCGGTGGAGCGACTCAGCGAGTTGAGTCTCGATTTCAGGATTTCTGAGTTATAGAACTCGGCGAGTCAAAAGGTTGACTCAACGAGTTGGTTAATCCAGAATGCTGACTTTGACCATAGTGTTGACTTTGACCTGGGGGTAAAATGGTCATTTTACCCTATGAAGGGGTATCAGTTTTTGATTAAGTGTTATTATGGAATTTATAGTCGGAGAGTCGTTGGAGCAGCAGACAGGGATTCCTCACTCGAGTTTAGCATTCAGTTTGAGAGGTGAGTCTTCTCCTATAGAAACAGGTCTAAGGCACCAAGGTCGGTCCGTTTATGTGTGATTGTATGTAGGCCTGGCAATTGGGTTGAGTTCGGGTTGGCGGGTCACGAGTTGGTGGGTTGGAAACCTCAACCCAACCCAACCCATATAACCCATTTAAGTATATGGGTTTGCGGGTTCATAAGTTAATGGGTCAAACCCAACCCATATAACTCGTTTAATACATAAATAACACATTTTAAAAAAATGAAGTTTTTTTTCAACATAAATTCATAAAATGATTAAAGTAATTAACATAAAAAAGGGTTTTCAACATAAATTCATTAAGTCAATAACATCCAAATAAAAATGAATAAATAAAAACATTCATAGAAAGTGGATGTGTTCTTCGTTTGTGACTTGTGAAAATAACGACATGTATTTTTTCTTTTTCTGATTAACAAACCACAAATACAGATTAGTCACATATGAATATGGAAGGAATACAATGATACAAAATATTACGAATATGGATGGAAATCAAATTTCATTATATATATATATATATATATATATATATATATATATATATATATATATATATATATATATATATATATATATATATATATATATATCTTATTATCTTATAAAGGAAATCCCACTATTTCTATAAATAGCTTTAATATAATAATAATATTTTTTTAAGACGTTCAAGTCTCTAAGCTTAAAGTACAAATAACCACCAATAAAATAATATTAAACTTAAAAAATCGTTAGAATTCTACGAACTTGGCCTGCCTTCCCTCATATTCGAGTTCATCTAAAATTTGAAACCCTATAGTTCCCAATACGCTTCCTTTTCTCTCTCTGAATCGTCTCATGAAACCCTTCATTACCACCGCACTATGCCTCTCTCTCCCTCTACCATTCATAATTTCTTACTTTCCTCGCCGTATTTACTTTTCTTTACATTCCTTTTGGCCACACCGCAACCGCCTACGACAACAACGTCACCCCACGCAAGGTCTGTGGAAACGATGAATCCTTACTACTGATCTTGGTTCTATGCAATCGCCGATCCCTTCTCCAAAAGAACTGATCTTCATCATCTTCGCTGAAATTAGGGTTATTGTTTTTTCTGATTTAGGTTTTTTCGAGCTATATGCATTTGTTTTTCCGATTATGATTTCCCGGTCTTGGTTTTTTGTTTATCAGCAATGGTGGCCTTTATCTCTATTTGCAGTTACAAGTCAAATACATGGTTTCACGTTTTTTTTGTTGTAATTTATGATGGTTTATTTTGCCGTTTTGTTAAAGATATGATGAAAATTCTCTCATTATAGTGCATATTTTTGTTATGTGACGAAAAATTCATACTTTTGTAATTTTTTTTCCATGTCGGGGGACTAATGATATCTGATTTTGATTTTAGTTTCTACTATAAGCTTTATAAGCTTTGTGTTCATGTAAGGATGGTTATAGTTAAGGGATATGGTGATTGGGAAGGATAATGATCGAGTAATCTGGGAATATAACTCCTTATTATTTGTTCTGTATATCATGCATGCAGGTTCTCGTAAAACTCATGAAGTGAAAGAAACTAGGTGTATGATCTCATAATGAAAATAATTTAGATTCTATTCCCTTTTCACCACTGCCACCACAGAATCCATACTTCCCTTCGAGGTCTCTCTTTCTCATTCTCTACAACCCCTAGCCTTTATGGTTTCTATTCTTTGGCTTTTGTAGGCATTTTAATCCATCAATTTATGTATTATTTTTGTAGGTTATAAGTTGTTGTTGGCAGCAAAGAATGTGAGAAAGGACACAATAGCAGAGTTCTCGATAACTTTACAAGATTTGTATTTTAGAGGGTTTGGAATGTCAGTTCATGCTTGAAAAGCTCAGGAATGTTACCAATAGTAATGAAATTAAGAAGATTTACAATCCACTTAAATTAGATGTACCACCATCTCCTGCAAAAAAGGTTCTCTCATGAAAGCAATCATGGATGATGTTGTCCGTCCTTAGTGGGTAAGCAGGCTCAAAAGTTTAATAATATGTTTTTTAAATTCAGTTTTATGTTATTTGAAAAGTTTCATGCTTTCATATATTGATCATCTTCTTTAATTGGTTTATCATGTAGTTGTCATTTTGATCATTTTTTGATTGATCAATGATCCTTTCCTTTAATTTATGCATTGTGTAGCTTCATATCCAGGCACAAGAATTTCGAAATGCCACAAAACTTTTCATACTAAATTTATTTTTTAAAGTACATTTTGATTTGTTTTTGATTTTTTCACAATTGACTTATCATTTAAAATGTTGGAGGAAATTATCATCTTCCTTGTAAGGTGATCATTCCTTAAGAATTTGGGGTGGCATGTTTTTATAATTCGTGTTATGGACTTCAGAAGCAAAGTAATTGCTGAAGTGGCAACCAACTCATGCGAAAAAGCTGCCATATGATACACTTGGTCCACCTTTGTAGCATTGAAGAAGCTAGAAGGGGTCTAAGTGTCCGGAGACCTTGTGACGTCTTAAAGTTAATATTTACTGGGTAATAATATGATTTCATAGTATTTTTTTTAATGTTTTTAAAGCAAAAAAAAACCATTTATTGTTTCAACTTGCAGGTTGATCTTGACATTAGTGAGGCTGAGGAAGACAAACATGAAATGGGGAGTGTTCTTGAGGAAGACGTACATGAAACGTCTCCTTCATTCCTGATGCATATAAATCATTCTACATGATTCATACACATGCACTTCGCTAGAAAAAAGGCAGAAAGTTGAAAGTTTACATAAAATAACATTATCACATTATACTTTCAAAGTACAATGGTTTATTAAGATGGTAATAAAGTTCTTTGCTATATGCTTATGATAAAATTTATTGTAAATCATTTTTATTCGTAATTAAGTGATAACTTATGCTTGTGGGTATTAAATATGTAATGGTAATTGTGCAGGTAGGATTTGATCAAGTGGGGTGGGTATGTTTATTAATATGGATTGTCTTGTGAGAAATGTGTCCAATGGGTCAGTTCTAATGTGTATACTACCACTACAAACCTGAATCTTCTTTCAATACATTCCACTAGCCATTACAAGTCAGAAAAATAACTATATGATATGTACATAATAGTTTGTTACATTAAAAAGAAAGGGTGGAATGTTAGCTTTTTACTAGAAGCTACAAAGGTTTATGTTTTTTTAATGTTGGTAAATTGTTTAATCTTTTTCGTGATCATAGCTGGCATGTGAAAAGGATCATCGAATTATCAAAAATTATAAAGGGCGCTTCTGTCATTTTCCAATAATTTGCTAGATGTGTCGATAAAAATAAAACTAAAATAGGGTGGACTGATAGTTATATTTATCAATTTTAACGTGAGAGATGTGACTAAGACCGATTCGACGAGCTAAGATGTAATATTTAATTGGAACCTAACAATTCATTTAGTCTTTTAATTCTCATAAATTAAAAACATTAAATCATAAAGGAAACTATTTGATGAAAAGACATAGAAATGTATATATGTTTTTTTTTAACAAAACAACATTCTATTGAACAAATGTGTATATTGATACATTTTACTATTATTTGTAAATGTAATGCGTGATTTTTGAAATACAAAATATTTTTGATAGATACTAATCTCCGAAAAGAAATGATTTTGGTTTTCTTGAAATAAAACATGTTTTTGAATAAAACTAATCGTCGAAACAAACTAATTGCCGAATAAAGCTATTCGCCGCCGCCGCTTTGCTCGGGTAAACGGCTAGTGTGTATATATATATATATATATATATATATATATATATATATATATATATATATATATATATATATATATATATATATACGGGTTGGCGGGTTGACCCGCGAACCCAAACAGATAACCCAACCCAACCCAACCCATGAAATAAACGGGTTGGCGGGTCAAAAATATCAACCCAAACCCATATATTTTCAGGTTGGGTTAGCGTCGAGTTACGGGTTGGGTCGAGAGTTGCTACCCTTAATTGTATGTGCCGGGTTAGCCGATATAGGTTTTATGTTCCGGACTTCGGTCTAATGTCGGGCGAGGCCCGATGCAGTTAGTATGCTTGATGTCTTTGTGATTCTTGCATGTGTGTGATTATGTGTTCCGGACTTGGTCCGATGTCGGGGCAAGCCCGAGGGATGTTAACTTTCTTGTTATGGTTATGTTTATGTATATGATTATGTTATGCTCCTAATATGTATACCGAACTTCGGTCTGATGCCGGGCAGGGCCCGATGTAGGGGCTAAGCCCATGTATGTCGGACCTCGGTCCGATGCCAGGCAGGGCCCGACGTCAGATTTGGCCGATGTCGGGCGGGGCCCGATGTAGTGGGCTAGGCTCAATATGTGATTATGTGTATAGTATGTGGTAGCTTGGGGAGACTCAATAAGCTTTGTGTTTACAGTTTTCAGTTTTGGTTTCACGTACTTCCACTAACAAAGAGAAGGGCTCGGGATGATCGCATGATACACACCACAGTTTCAGCCTAAGATTGTTTTAGACTTTGATGATTACCTATATGATTTTGATACAGTATTTGAATGATGTTTTTGAGATACATGGTTCTTGTTTTATTATGATGATGGATGATTTATGGTTTAAATAATAATTCTAAAACGAAATTTTTGAACCGTATTTTTGGGATGTTTCAAGATAACCAAAGGAAATTTTACTAAAACCCCTTTAAACACTTTTTCATTATAAGTTGGTGAATGATCAATGACTTCTATTTATATAAGGTGCTTTTATTTAAGTAATAAAATATCTTGAATTCTGTGAATTTGTTTATATATAAGGTCCTTTTACTTATGTAATAGAAATATCTTGTATTTTATGGTCAACGACTTATTACAATTTTCGTTTGACTTTTGCTTTGAAAAAAAGATATGAAGACAATACTCGTTAAACACCTAAAATTAAATTGTAAAAAGCATGTTAATATAATGAAAAAGGGTTCAAGGGCATTTCAGTAAAGTTTTCTTTTAGGGAGAATTTCATATATGCTCCTCTTAAACTTCAAAATATAATATTTATCCAGCTTAATTTCTCAATATCATATTTACCATTCATAAAACCTTCAAAATATAGTATTTGCCCAAATCCTTTTTTATAATGTTTTTAATATTTTATAATCATTTTTTATACCTTATAATTATTATAATAGTTAAAAAGTTTAACCATATTATCTTTACGTCTAAAATAATGAAATGTGAACTTTTAAATTGTTGGAATGTCGCCCTCTCGACAAACAAAAAGAAAAAAAAAAAGATTTAGCTTCAATCCTCTCTATGGAATGTATATTTTGATTGTTTACTTTTTGTTGTTGTTGATTATTATCATGTTGTAGATGGAGGATATCTTAGATAATACCATTGATTTTTGATGTTTAAAAAGTATATATCCAAGAATGAAATCAAATAAAAAAACTACCCCATCAAAACACAGAAACACACTTTAACTAATCTGGAAACACACCATCGTTCATGCTTGGCTCTATTCTTCACCCAAAATCTAAATCATAAATAATGAAAGGGAAAGAAAAATCTAGAGAAAATCGGAGCAGAAACCGCTTGATTTCTGGATTTCTGGATCTATATGGGGAGATGAAGTTCATAGGAGTCACCACCCCCGTATACATCTTTTATCCTTAGAAGAAAATCGGAGCAGAAACCGTTCCACAGTCCCATTCACCGGCTTCACTACCATTCATCGATACTTGCCAGGTTCATATCAACAGTTGAGAAACGGAAAAGAAGATGATGAAGGTTCTGATTTCCATTTGTTTCCATGGATCTGGTTTTACAGTCAATCTAACACCACCGAAGGCTCCATGTCCTTCCCTCTTTCATCTATGTTAATTTGCTCATCTCTATGTCTCTGATCTTTGCTAACCCAGTTCTTTTAATGTATTTTAGATGGGTGATTCGATTTGGTTAATGTATTTCTGGTTAGTGGCTATATTTGGTTTGATTTTCAAACCCCCGAACTAAAATCTTTAAGGAAAATTTAGCGTTAAGCTTTTGTCTGGGGGTGAAAGTCGACAAGAGAGACATAGTTAATCTGCTCTAATTCATATCAGTGGCCAACATTCTATGGTTGAGATTTCATTGACTGAGATCGTGGTTGATCTCAATTGTTGTTGTTGGGTTTGTTTGAAATTGTTCTTGATGTCAACTAATTATTTGAGCCTCGATTTGGAAAAATTGATTTCAGATAACTTGATTTCAGATTCAGTTTTGGTTTGATATCGATTCAAATTCAATCTTCTGCTTTTTTACAAACTATTTTTGGTTTTAGTGATATATATATATATATATATATATATATATATATATATATATATATATATATATATATATAGAGAGAGAGAGAGACAGAGAGAGAAAGAGAGAGAGAGAGAGAGAGTTTATATATTAAATAGTTATATTTATTTTTTCTTTAAAAAAATCATAAATGGTCCCTGTGGTAGTGAAATGACGAAAATGACATTCAGTTAACGGACAAAACTTAACGGAGTTAGCAATAAGGACCAATCGTCAAAAGTTTTGAAAACACAGGGACCATCTATGAGGTTTTTAAACCACGGGGACTAAACTTCAGATTTTGGGAAACCACATGGACCATTTATGATGTTTTTTCAAATGTAAACAACTCATTTCTAATAAAAAGAATCCACTT
This sequence comes from Lactuca sativa, assembly GCF_002870075.4. Lineage (NCBI taxonomy): Eukaryota > Viridiplantae > Streptophyta > Magnoliopsida > Asterales > Asteraceae > Lactuca > Lactuca sativa. Next base: position 105,547,552 of record NC_056625.2, on the reverse strand, counting down.
GACAGAATACCAATTATTGATGTTTAGCTTGCAATAAAGCTTCATATCCTTTGTTATTTGGCCTATGTGTTGCATATTAGCCTAAATATTACCTATGCCACCAACTTTGGAGTTTGAATTAGGTAAAAAAACATCAAAAATTCAAAAGGTTTTGAATGATGATACACACCTGAAACTGTTGTAGCTCGCCAGTGATGAGTAACATTCCATAGTTACTCAGCTTTGCTAATCTATATGACCATTTCACAAGACCATTCTTTGCTGGATTAAATTAAGTAATTTGAATCAAAATCATGAATCATGATGATTAAGAGTTAGTAATTGGCAAACTTTACCTAACAGAAGGACTGGGAAGTTCCCAATAGAGCCTTCACCCAAAAATGCAGGCGGATGAAAGTTTTATGTAGCCTATGGTAAATCTTCCATAGAAAAGAGTCGACATGATGGGCCAACTTGTTTCCACACTTCTGATGCTTCAGATATAATCCCTGTTGGACCAAAAGATTATTCATCGCTGTTTCTCTTGAATGATATCTTTTGCGAAAGATTATCAGGACGATCGTGAATGGTACCAAGCAGATCACCGAACAAATGACAATAATTAGAATCTATAAAGCTTTACCCCACTTTCACTCAAATATGGTTGATGGCATGATTGGAGAAAAAATTAGGGCTTCGATGTGTGTGAAACGAACTAGTTTTAATCCTAGAAAACTCAAATAAAAGAACTAGATTTATCAGGAGGATCGTGAATGGTACCAAGCAGATTGCCGAACAAATTACAATAATTAGAATCTATAAAGCTTTACCCCACTTTCACTCAAATATGGCTGATGGCATGATTGGAGAAAAAATTAGGGCTTTGATGTGTGTGAAACAAACTAGTTTTAATCCTAGAAAACTCAAATAAAAACAAACACACGCATACAATGTACCTATCGATAGCAGTTTAGTTCAAGCAAGCAGGGTATCGAACATGAGGAATGGTAATAATTAAACTAACTACTAAAATTATCTAATTAAAACTAACAATAAAAAGAAGGACTTTCTCTAGTTTTGCAAGAGTAGAAACTTAAATAAATGACTGACACTCAACCTAAAATAACTAACTAATGCAAATAAAAGGTAACTAGATTCAATATTAAAATAGACTTCTGTTCAGGTTCGAATCATTTATTCCTATGGTTGATTTCATGGAAAGTGCAATGGATTAATTTGTCATTGGCTACCGATTTAATGTGATTAGGTTCATATTCATTATTACTAATCCTTAGCAAACTAATTAATTCAAACTGTGGCCAGTTGATTAAACTAACAAGTTTCCTAGATTACAGATTCGAATCAAGTAAGACTTGTAATATTAACTAAATTTATCAATTTAATTAACTCATGTATGGTTGTTCATCACACATGCCTACACATTGATTTACTTATTTTTCTAGTTAATCATAGGTTCAAAATCACTAATACTAGGCATACAATATTATGTTCACAAATCCATATGATTCAAGTAATTAAGATGATATTCATGCAACTCAATAACTTAACTACTAACAGCAAAAATAATCATAATCAACACATAAGGATCTTTAACAAGCTCAACAAGACAAATTCACCAAATCTAATTAATCCAACCATAAAATCAAACCATAGTTATAAATTCATCTAGCCTAAACAGAAGTTATAAGTTTTAGCTCATATCTACAGCAGAAAACATCTCAAAAACTAAACCTAATGGTTGAAACATAGTCTAATCAAAAGATTAAGGGAAAGAGAATGTGTTTTGCCTTTAGATCTCTTCCAAATTGGTATCTAGGGTGCAATCCAAGTTTCAGATCTCCAAGAATCCTTTTCTTCATAGTTTAATCGCTCCAAAGTTCCAGAAAAAGCTTAGGGTCTCAGGCATTGATGACCTTTATATAATTTTTTGAAAATAGGGGCGACTCGTCGAGTCCATCACTTAAAATCCGTGTACGGTAAGGCACCTGATGGTTTGCGAATATTCCTATCTACTCGACAAGTTGAGGACCAACTCGTCGAGTCCTTCAGCTTTTTGGCTAGATTTCTTCTTTCTTCCATTCCCGAGCTTCCGATTGCTAATCTTACTTCCTTTTCAACTTAAGCATGTCTTTTAGGCAAAAAATACAATTTAAACATAATTAATTACCTTTTGTCCAATATTCGAGACAAAATAGCCAAAAAGTATTAAGATATTAACCAAAATATATGACTAAATATGCACATATCGGGGTTACTTGGGTACATACCTTCAAAATCGAAGCCAAGCATGAATTCACCTTCGATTTCTTCCTGTTTTTATTTTAAAGCCTTCAGGGAGAAGTGAAATCGATTTAGGGGTTTTGTTGGCCACCACCAGGAGCACCAACAAAACATAAATTTCAAGCACAAAGGATCATTTTGTGATTTAGAGGATTTAAAGCAACCCTAATTTCTTACAAGTAGAGTTGCAATTAGAACCGAAGATACCATTTTTGTTCAAAATGGAGGCATAAAACAACGAAAACCGGAAAACATTACATCGTTGAAACCAAAAAGTGAGATTCTGAGAAAGATTGAACCATTGAAAACAAAATTTTTGAAACCATGTTAGCCTCTTCAACATATTTGACTTCTATGTGGGCTAAAATTGCTAATTGTAAAGCAATTCGAGGTGAAAGTGATGAAAAATGGTTGCGGAAGTATTCACCCTCAGAGGTTCCTAGGGTTCAAAAATTATACCATTAGAAAAAAAAATCAAGGATTATTGTAATGAAAATCATGGAGAATTAGAGATAGAGATAGAGATATGGTACCTAGACGTCATGAAGGGAGTAGGAATTAGGTGAATGAGAACAAAGAGAGAAGGCAGAATTAAGCGTTCTTTAAGGCGATTTAGGGTTTGATGTATGTTGAATAGATGATACAATACAAAGGGATCAAAAGTATGTTTTTCCTCCAGGCAGTGGAGGTTTGTAGAACAAAATAGAAGAGGAAAGATAATGGCGGTGGAGAGGAAGCTGCAAACCCAGACCAAGAAGTCGACCGGAAGAAACTGGAGCAACAATTGCCTTTTCGTACTTCGGTGAATCGGTGGAGGATTAATACAGGTTAAACTAACCCGAAAGGCATGGCGGTTACCAAATTCGATGGTGGATTCGGAGGTTGAAGGGGCATAGATCGAAATCCTGAAGGCGATCATCATATTATGCCAAAACTCTGAAATGCTTGAACAAAGAAGAGGAACGAAAGAAGAAGTATAGAAGGACCGGAGTGGAGAAGGGGTATTCCAACAGACTGCAACCGATAAGCACAGGCAGTGATATACACGTGTATAGGTCGGAAGCATCGACGTGCCTACAAGTGGTAAGTAAAGCTTCAGTAGAGGAAACATCGAGAAGGAGAAATAGTGTAGCGGTCTACTAATTAGACCAATAAAAATACATTACTGTTCCTAAAGGAACACAAAATTAATCTATATATAATTATGTGTTTAAATTGCTAACTGTTAGTATACATAACAATGTTAATTGAAGTTTAGAGTTCTTAACAATAATATACATGACAATCCTAATCGAAATTTAGAGATCTTAACATTATGATATTGTGTCTGAAGTTTAAATACCAATATCACTTAAAAAAGTAAAAAAAAAATATAGATATCCGTTATTCGGTTAACCATTAATAGTAGACAACATTAATAGTGACCAAACCTGAAAACCATATGTTTTACATGCTTGATTACCAAAACGAAAAAAAAAGTCAAAATAACCGAAACAATTTGTTGGAAATTAACTACTTGCAACCGTTGTATCACACGAATTTACCATTAGGATATACATAACTAATCGTCAAAAAGAAACGATTCACCAAAAGAAAATTATTCGAAGTCTGATAATTGATAATTTGGAGGTTTAATATATGTTGTTTTAACATTGTTGGAGGATTGATTTTCGGAGAGAATTAACAAATTGATGGTAAATGATATTTTCCAATATATTGTGTATTCCTTGGAACATAACATGTTGAAAAGAAAATAATAGTCATTGTTACAAACCCACGACCCATCAAACAGATCAGAGTTTGGTTTCAAGGCAGAAAAACAACTCAACATAGACTAAAAAAAATCAGGTTGAATATTAAAAATCCACAACCCATCAAACCGATCAGAGTTTCGCAACAAGTTAAGAGGTTATATTTATTTGAAGTTAACATTCTGATTGGTTAATTGCAATTTGCATAGAAGTGACATAGAAATGAGTTTATCAACGTTTGAGATTGTAAAAACCAAAGAATTATCAATATTTTATAACTTGGTTGATATAATATTTTATAACTTTGTTGATATGTAATCGTTTTTATGGTTTTATTTGATAGTAGTAAACAAACTATTCACCGAAATAAATTAATCACCGGTCGAAAACTATTTACCGTTGCAGCTTTGCATGAGTATACAACTAATATATATATATATATATATATATATATATATATATATATATATATATATATATATATATATATATATATATATATATATATATATATATATATTATTTTAATGACGCTTTTTTTATTAAATATCCATTGTTAGGTTGATGTTATGTAGAGATTTTGGATTAATACTCTTGACGTGGACGATGTAATTTCGTGTCTATAAGATCTACGATAAGGTTATAGTTTCCTAAAAGAATAAGACAAGAAAGTTTAGGAGTATTATTAGGATGCTTTTGGATTAATACTCTCTGATACCGGAGTTAGAACAAAAGGTCTATATATTGTCGTATGAGCGAGTTAAAAAGTATATCTTTCATGTTCGTTGCTTTATGCCCTCTGATCGTAATGTTACCTTGAAGTTGGTGGGTTCCTATATGTGACTTGTCGATATAAACAAAACGTCAGAAGTTATAACGGGGTCACCCCTGGTATTGCTCTCCAATGCTCAAGTCGAGACAAGATTGCATATTGGTGTAAGTTAACGATGGAAGGAAGAGATAAATTTACCTTATGGCTTGCCTTGTTTTTATAGAGCTTCATGGGAGATCAAATACATTCATCTATCCGGTCCTTTGTAGAGTTCATTAAATATAGGTGTACATTTTAATTTCATGGTTAATTTTTATTTTGTATATGTACTTTCTTTTATTTTATAGAGTGTGTATCGGGGATATGCTATCTCAGAGTTTTTAATAGATATGTATTGTAATTTTGTTGTTGTTACCCGACTAGTTAGGACATCCGAGTAAATTTATATCCTGGTAAGGACCCATGCTAGTATATTTATGATGATACCGATCCACGTACACCATTACTTTGGTCAATTGTGCTAGATTTGTAGGATTTGATTAGGCTTGCTACCAATTAGGCATGTTTGGCTTATCCATATTGTTCGGCTATGCGGACGTATCATCTTATGGCGAACGATATGCTACTTAGGTAAGGTTTGTCCGACGTATGCCACATTCTTCTATAAAGGTACCTCTATTGGAGCTTCTTACAAGCGGGTCGTACGAAAAAAAAATATTAAAAAAAAATGAAAAGCAGACAATCTTTGATGATCTAGTTTGTGACCATGCCCTCCCCTCACTCTAGCTTGTATATAAAGATTTCCCAAGTGTCCAACTTTGTTAAAGGGAATCCGCTAGTTTTTATACAAAAAAACTAACTTTTGTTAATAAGTAGATTTTATCTTTGATAAAAAAAATGAAATAAAATATATCAAAATACATGATTTATTTTTATCTACAAAATAAGACCAATATTGATATAGTTTTATAAATATAAAATAGATTGGATTGAATTGCTAATGAAATAAATAATTAGATTGAATTGGATTGTATAATAGAAGGGTAAGCAATTAGTTATTTATAAAAAAGATGAGGTTGGGTTGGTTACTAATAAGAATAGCCTAAGGGTTTCTTGGGTGGGTTTGCTTTACTGATCCATATAACATAATTCACTTGTCTATTATATCTTATTATATTAGATAACAATTTTTTTTTATTGAATACCAATAATGAACTGATTTATTTACCTCATTGCTTTACCGATCCAAATAACATACCTCTGTTACCGGAAGTAATAAGTTACTAGTCCTTATACTAGACCAATAAGGTATGCAATTTGGATTAGTAAAGCAGTCTGAGTCAAAAAAAACTTGTCATCTTATAATAGACCAATGAGGTTTGTTATCTGGATTGGTAATGGAAACCTTTAACCAATAATGGCTATTTAGTCAATAAAATTGTAATCATTTTTTCTATATATATGTATAATAAATACTTATATAAAAAAGTTTTTATTCACATCTAAGTTTTATGTATGAGTTCGTTTTTTGTTTCACTACTCACTCAGTTAAAATACAATAAAGTTGCATAGAATATGAAGAACAAGAATATATTCTACTAGAATCCACTCTCATTTTTATAGATAAAAATTCATTCTGAAATGATATTATTGTTGATATTAATGACGAATTTAATTAGTTTCTATAAAAAGTAATTATAAGTATTAATATCATTTAATATACATATAATTTTTATTAAATTCTTATTGATGAATTATAACACACACATTTAAATCTACATCTCTCTCTCTTTCTTTCTTTCTTTCTTTCTCTCTCTCTCTCTCTCTCTCTCTCTCTCTCTATATATATATATATATATATATATATATATATATATATATATATATATAATTCTTATACTTTATTACTTTGTAAGTCATTTTCCTAAAACATTATTGATGACTAAATTGATACAACGGATACAATACACACAAGTTAACTTTTTATTTAAATTGAAACGAGTTTGGGTACGTCAAATTGACCATTATTATTATTATTATTATTATTATTATTATTATTATTATTATTATTATTATTATTATTATTATTTTTGAAGGTTTTTCATCAATAATATATCTATAAAGTATACGTAGCATTATTCACTTTGGACTGCAAAATGGTCTTAATTTTGTTCAGTTATGCAGAATTTATATTTTAAAATATGTGTGCTCGTAAAAAAAGTTAGTTTCTTTTTCTATAGTAAAACTCACTTGAATTATGCTTTAGGATTTTAGCATAATGTGAAAGACATTTGTGGCCTTTTAACCATTTGAAAGGGCTCCTCTTGGATTGTCAAAGGGACAAAATAAAAACTGAAAAATAAAAAATAACATTACGGTGAACTTGGTCCACATAAATATAATCAATATTACGTTAATTAATAAATATGTTTATATATATTTAGATGTCATGTAAAGACTGTTGTTAAATAAAAAAGTATATATTTTAACTGTCATTTTGATATCGAGTGAAATAACGCGACATAACAGAAAAAAGGATTAAATACAATGCCATTTTAATAGTATTTTGTAGACTTAGATGTTTCGGTTGCATCTTGAAAAAAGGATTAAATACAATGCCATTAAATACAATGCCATTTTTATTTTTATTTTTATAAAATGTCGTTTTTTTCTTTCTTTCTACCAGTTTATTTTAAATACAAACGTTTAATATTCATACATTGTATACTTGTATGCATATAATAATGAGATACACTTTACCTTGAATATCTATATTGCATGAATCGAGGTGTTGAAGGTTTGACCATTTATCCTACATTATATCATGGTACACTTTACATGTAACGAGGTAACAAATGACGAATCGAAAACGTAAAAAACCAAATGGTTATCTATTTAAAATTTTAAATAAAGCTGATAAAAAATACTAGTTGGGGTTCGGATCGAATCGAATTGTATCGTATAAACAGAAAAAATCAAAATTTTTTTTAAAGACATTATGGATTTTGATTAACACTTCACAAACAACAATTATATAATCAATTCACATTGAAAATTTAAAACAATAAAAGAAACCTACTATTAACTCGTGGAATAATAAAAAAATAAAAAATAAAAACAAAGTATCAATAAACATTAAGGAGATTTTGCCTTTGATGATTATAAAATACTAAATATTAACAAGCAATATGTTAAACCTACGACTAAATTATAATATTGAATTCCCAAATCACAATAGTATTCTTTACATCATGTAAAATACAAGCATCATGTAAAGTACAAGCGTAATAAATGAACTCATAACTTTTGTACTACAGTATTTAAATAGATTTTAAATATCTATACCAACTTTGACAATTTTTATCACCAAACTACCATAAATTAGTTTTATTATCACAATATTTTTGCTTTTTTTTTTTTTAAAATAAATTTTAATTGAATTGAAAACCAATCGACCCCTAATTTCATCAAGTGTTTATCATCAATAAGGATCCGATGTTTTTAAATATAGATCTTAGAATATATCCACACATCATACAAAATGATTATGGATATGATTGGTTACAAAAAAATTACGGATATCTTTTGTAAAACCAATTGGTAGCTGAAAACTGATAGTTGATAGCTTGTTTAAAGTTGTAGTTTTTATTTGTCTAGAATGTTCGTAAAAAAACAAATAATGTTTTTAAACAACATAAAACAAAAAGTTAGAAGTTCCTAAAAACTAAAAACTCTCAAAATCTATTTAAATAACTTTTGAATTATTAGTTTTTTTAGATAAAAGTTTTAAACTAGTATTCATGAACGAAAGTTTTTTTCTGTAATTCAAAATTTTTATCGAAAAACAAATAACTTTTAAATGATTTTTAAAAGCTTGCGGCCGAACATACTATATGGCTGGCTGGCATGTCCTTCATGCGTGTATGATTTCCACTAGGGATGAGCAAAAAACCAAAATGAAAAACTGAAAAAAAAAACACATGAAACCAACAAAGTTTGTGTTTTTCAACCTTCCGAAACAGGAAAGAGTCCATAAGAATGGAAGGTTGCTACGGAAAAATTATTGGGAAAATGGCTTGGGAATGTAATTAACTTTTCAGTAAGTTCACATTTGGGTAACTATTTTTTTTCATAAACATCTAGATAACAAACTTGTTGGAAGTGTTCATATATGATCATTATGACCGACTGTAGCAGGTTACATCCTAAATGTGAACACTTTCAACAAGTTCGTTACATAGATGTGCAAAAAAAAATAGTTACTCAAATATGAACAAAACCAAAAGTAAGAGTAAATTACATGAATGGTCTCTGTGGTTTGGGGGAATTTTTGTTTTTGGTCCCTAACTTATTTTTTTAAACTCGGATGGTTCCTACTGTTTATTTTTGTTGTGTGTTTGGTCCTTGACATACCTAACAAGACTATTGTGCCCTTATTAATTTATGTTTTAATTAATTTTCTTATTTATGTATTTATTTTTTATATATTTAAAAAAATTAATAGATCTTACATATTTGTGCCCTTATTAATTTATTTTTAATTAATTTTCTTATTTATGTATTTATTTTTTAACTAATTTTCTTATTTATGTATTCATTTTTATATATTTAAAAAAATTAATAGACCTTACATATTTGTATCTCCTCATCTTTGGTGCTCAATATTATTTGATTTAATAGTTGACTCAGCCCCTTATTGTTTGAAAAAACCCTCCACTTCAATTGATATTTTTTTCACGAAAACCAGACATGAGATAACAAATCTAGTGTTTCACTAAGATTTCGAATACTGGTCCCGAATTCAAGTTGATTCTATTTTGCCTCTTCCTCAAACAAAGACGATCAAACAATACCCAATCATGGTCTTTGCGGATCGGATCATCCCTTACATTGTCTCTTCATCTTTACTGGATGAGGAGATACAAATATGTGATGTCTATTAATTTTTTTTAAATATATAAAAAAAAAATACATAAATAAGAAAATTAATTAAAAAATAAATTAATAATGACACAATAGTCTTTTTAGGTAAAACAGAGACCAAACACGCAACAAAAATAAACAGTAGAGACCATACGAGTTAAAAAAACTAAGTTAGGGACCAAAAACATAAATTCCCCCAAACCACAAGGACCATTCGTGTAATTTACTCTTACTTTTTGTTTTGTTCATATTTAGATAACTATTTTTTTTACACATCTAGGTAACGAACTTGTTAAAATGTTCACATTTAGGATGTAACCTTATACAACCGGTCATAATGATCATATGTGAACACTTCCAACAAGTTTATTACCTAAATATATAAAAAAAAAAAGATAATTAACCAAATATGAACTAATAAAAATTTAATTACCTTCCCAAGAACTCATTTTCCTAAAATTATTTCACAATTAAAAAAAGTAGTATTCATGGATATTTTTTTTGGAACGGAGTTGGGTCCTTAAAGTCTTGATGTGGCCCAAACCACATATATTATTATAGAATTTGTTTTCAATACCAATTTCATCATCAAAATCTAATAGTTTACTATCAACTTTTTCTTTTTCCATTATCAAATTCTTATTGGCTTTTAATAGAAAATATTTGGAAAGAGAAAATAGATTACTCATACAATAGCATCTGAATTCACTGGAAGCTCAGTTGTTTAACCCATGATAGAGACCGGAGATTTAAGAAAGTAATGAGACATCTACAAGTGATCTGCCGACAAGAAATTGAGTTTTATGAAGAGTCATTTCTTAATGAAAGTTTGCCCAACTTCTTTAAAATATTAAGTTTATTCTCAAGGAGCATATATGTATAAAAAAAATATATATTCCTATGATCCTTTGTCTCACTCTTTCGACGTGAAGACAAGGATAAGCTTGTTTTCCTTTGAGTGATGATTAGTAAATAGTTGTGATGAAGAGTAAAAAAAACAAAAAAAAAAAAAAAAAGTTGTTAAGCTATTGTGTGAGGCACCCCACTATTGTTAGGTTTCAAGTTATACTGTAGTGTACTTGAAAATTAGGTCATAACTGATGGAATGGTACTCAAGATGCTTTTAAAGATAACTCGAGATAAATACTAGTACAATAAATGATGTATCATTACCATATTAACCTTTCCAATAATGGCTTGTGCTTTGTCATTTCATCAAATAAAAGTGATTGAAAATGAGTCTAATGGTCCATGTGAATCGAGTAATATATCTTATGACATAGATTTTATGGGTAAAATTAGTTCATAGTAGGCATGTGGGGTGTTAAGCCCTTCTACCCCATCTCTTTTAATTGGACAAAAAATCCACATCCAGTTGATAGAGATTCTTAATTGAATTATCCATCCTATTTGTACTATAGAGTTGTACAAATCGATCATTTCTAGAGAAAAGATGATATGGTGAAATCTATAGCAACTTAGCAATCTCATGACTTGTAAGACAATGGATATTTTTGAAGTCTTTAATCATTGAATGATCACTAACATCATATCAGTATAGCACATTACAGATAACACCTTGTGTGTGTCTTTGCTTTGGAATATTTCTTGAAGATACATATACATGTAAAAAGCTTACATAGGTTACAGGAATACAGGTAGTCCAAGGACCACGTTAGCTAGCATGACGCGGGAAATATCTAAAAAAAAAAAAAGAAAAAAAAATCATAAAGACGTTTTCATAAAAGCTTCTTTCATCTCTTGTTAGGTAGTCTATTGCATGAGATTACATTAAAATAAATAAATAACATGCAAACCAAAACATTGGTAATATTGGCAATGTTATACACGTACAGTAGCAAAATTAAATCATCAATCATAATTGATCAAATACAACCAAAACCAAGAGATTTAATTAGACTTAAAAACCTTGCACAAAAAATCACCAAATCAAAAGAAATAAACCAAAAAACATGGTTCTTGTGGGCCTAATGGAGATTTAATTAGATTTAAAAACCTTGCACAAAAAATCACCAAATCAAAAGAAATAAACCAAAAAACATGGTTCTTGTGGCCCTAATGGCAAAGCAATTTGCTTCATGTTAGACTTTTGAGCATACTACAAAAAAAAAAAAAAAATTGATGTCACCGCTGTTGCCATCGAAAATCGAGAATTGCCGTTAAAGGTAATAGCAGTGTTAAACTGCCAAAAGGGAGTAACGCACCTGACATGGCCCCATGTTAAATATGGCTAAACGACAAGACCTCGTGTCATTCCAAAGTATGATGTCTTCATTTGACCTGGCCGTCTCCAAAGTGCATTGATGAAAATTGACTAACTCCTCATATGACATGGCCCCGTATAGAATTACACTGAAATGACATGACTCATGTTAGAAGTAGACCTGCCAATTTCAAACACAAAGACACGAATCTGTGAGAGACACGACACGACACAAATACACGACATGAATACATCTTAAATTTTGGGATAAAGCTTATTTCTCATCGTGTAATCGTATCGTGTCAAATTCGTGGCTGACACGTTTTCATGACACGAATACACGAATTGTCAGTTCTAGTTAGAAGGGAGACGACCCGTGTGAAGGTGGTGTGCCTAATTTGACACGACCCGTCTCAAACCTCCTGATAGAAATTCTTGGTTTCTTCAAATCAGCTCTGAAAAATTTGCTACTTTGCTCTCAGACCTTTTTCACCATTCCGAGTCATCTCTAACCTCCAGAACCACTGAAATGACATAAAAGTGTGCCAAAGTTTGTTCAAAAAACAAGTAAAATGTATGGATAATTATTGGATTGAAATGTAAAAGAGTAAATTAAACATGCCAAAATGGTGCATAAAATGAACCTAACAACGCTAGTAATACATATCGTCATTAATAGTGTTGCCGCTAATACTTTTTTTATTCTTTTAAAATAGTTCGATTCAGGTATAGAAAACCGATACGGAATATCAAAAACATGAAATATTAAATGCAAAAATCTGATACATAACGACATATCAACTTAAGTACCAAAAGTCTTATAATTCTATACATACCAAAATATGTACCATATACATAGCTAAAGTGTTATATTTCCATGCAAAGTCTAACAAAACATAAACTAGTAGGATGTGTTATCATCTTTGCTCTCCTCGTCCCCTCATTGATCATCTTGGTTCCCCTCGTTTCCTCTACTATCACTTGTGGTTTTCACGAATGAAAAAACGCATAAAGTTTTGCACTACATGACTGGTCATTAAGCATTGCTTGAAGATTCTTCAACTATAGTTGGTGTTAGAACTCTTTCTCCGTTTAATCCTTAAGTTTGTTCTATGAGCTCGCATACTAACTGATTCTGTATTTTTCACAAATGAGTAACAATTAAGTATAAATAAACACGGGAATATGACTTATTAAGGTAATTAACTTTTCGGTATGTTCACATCAGGGTAACTATCTTTTTTTTGTACACATCTAGATAACAAATTTGTTGGAAGTGTTCACATATGACCATTATGACCTGCTATAGCAGGTTAAATCCTAGATGTGAACGCTTTCAACAAGTTCATTACCTAGATGTGTAAAAAAAGTAGTTACCCAAATATGAATAAAACGAAAAGTAAAATTTAAATTACACGAATGGTCCTTGTGGTTTGGGAGAATTTGTGTTTTTTGGTCCCTAACTTATTTATTTATTTTTTTTTAACTTGGATGGTCCCTATTGTTTATTTTTGTTGTGCGTTTGGTCCATGTCTTTCCTAAAAACACTATTGTGCCCTTATTAATTTATTTTTTAATTAATTTTCTTATTTATTATTTATTTTTACATATTTAAAAATTTTAATAGACCCCACATATTTGTATCTCCTCGGATGATCCCTAATGTTTATTTTTTAATTAATTTATTTTTTTAACTCGGATGGTCTCTACTGTTTAATTTTGTTACAAGCTTGGTCTCTGTCTTACCTAAAAAGACTATTGTGCCCTTATTAATTAATTTTTTTTAATTAATTTTCTTGTTTATGTACTTATGCTTTATATATTTAAGTAAATTTAGTAGACCCTACATATCTATATCTCCTCACCATCCCATCTCTCTTCCTTCTCAACTTCTACTTATTTTCCATCTTTAGTGATATCGACGTCTTAATCATCCCTTCTTTTTTCGGTCATTCAACTCCGTCGAATCAACACCACAACCCACTAAAGATGAAGAGACAGTAGGCTATGGTATTGTTTCGCCAGAGTTGAAGTACCAAAAAAAGAAGGATGGTGAAGACGTCGATGTTACTAAAGATGGAAAACAAATAGAAGTTGGAGACGATAAGAGATGAGATGGTGACCGGTAAGACCCAATTTAAAGTTCTCAAATCTGGTTTCAAGTTTACGGTGAGGAGATACACATATGTGGGGTATATTAATTTTTTTAAATATATAAAAAATAAATACATAAATAAGAAAATTAATTAAAAAATAAATTAATAAGGGCAAAATAGTCTTTTTGGGTGAGACATGCACCAAACGCGTAACAAAAATAAACAGTAGGGACCATCCGAGTTAAAAAAATAAATTAATTAAAAAATAAACAATAGGGATCATCCGATGAGAGATACAAATATGTGGGGTCTATTAATTTTTTTAAATATATAAAAAATAAATAGATAAATAAGAAAATTAATTAAAAATTAAATTAATAAGGGCATAATAGTCTTTTTAAGAAAGACAGGGACCAAATGCGCAAACAAAATAAACAATAGGGACCATCCAAGTTAAAAAAAATAAGTTAGGGACCAAACACACAAATTCTCCCAAACCACAGGGACCATTCGTGTAATTTAATTTTTACTTTTCGTTTCGTTCATATTTGAGTAACTATTTTTTTCTGTACACATCTAGGTAACGAACTTGTTGAAAACGTTCACATCTAGGATTTAACGTGCTATAGCAGGTCATAATGGTCATATGTGAACACTTCCAACAAGTTTGTTACCTAGATGTGTACAAAAAAAAGATAGTTACCCAGATGTGAACATACCAAAAAGTTAATTACCTTAACAAGTCATATTCCCAATAAACACTTATATGTTATATTATAATTAAATACTTACATATTTCTCCTCAACTACAACATTATCAAATACACATTTCTTATCGGTGTAAGCATCGTACAACCTTTCAACCCTCTTCATGTTTTGTTTAAAATTAAAAATTTGATTATATTTTAACTAAATAATTACATATATCGTAAGTTAACCTTTTATAACAAGAACTTCTATATGAGCTCGTCCCCCATAGTTTTTGTATTTTTTTTGTTCACAATAATGTAATACATGTTCACATCATAGATGAGATAAAATACTAAAAAACAGTCCCAAAACGGGGACAGCTCTAGTACAACAATGACCTTCGAACACACCATAAAAGTGTGACCATATGCGTATAGTGACATTTTATTTTTTTTACTGAAAGTGTGACGGAAGGTGACGTTATCGTACGGGTCTTATGGTCACTTTAAAATGCAGTGTCAGTATGATATGAAAAAATGTGGCTGTATTATAAAAGTGTGGCTATTGAGTGGGGAATTTTGTTGCTATAATCAATCATTTTATCCAATATTGTGGTGTTAAACCGTCAGTAGACACATTTTTTAGTAATTATAGTGACTATATATCACCAACTGGCGACATACATGTTGTTTCAATGTGGCGTTTTGCTAATAGATTGTCACACAATTCAAAGCTTATTAAGACTATTGGGTATGTTTTGCCATGTTTACTAAATGACCACATGTAATTAATTTCATAAATAATGATTTTCTAATAATTAGTTACAAAAACAATCTTTTAGTGTGACTATTGATTATCGTATAGAGATACGCAATTAAGTGAAACACGATCATAAGTATTATAAAGAAACACATTTTATTAAAATTATGTATTTAATATTAGTTTACAACCATATTTATATTACTTATGATAACTGATGCTATCATTCAGACATATAAAAAGTCGTAACTATAACTATTTCATATCATTTCAACATAGACAATCAATTAAAAATAATCGCAATTGATTTATATATACATTGGTGTGACTAACATTTATATAAAGCCACATAAAATTTTGTAGTTATGGTGTGACTAATATTTATATAAAGCCACATGAATTTTGTTTAATATGGTGAAACTAATGTTTATGTAAAGCTACAATTATCAATGGAAATATTATCTATTTTATTTTCAATTTTTTGTAAAATAAAAACAACCGTAAACATGATAAAACTTAAAAAGAAAATGATATTAACATTAATAATAAAAAATCAATACATATGTTTTCAATTCAAATACTTAAGACATTAACTGGTAAACAAAAGATATATATACAAGACTTTACACATAAACTAAGAACTATGTCTCCAACATTTTTGTTTTGTTCACCTTGTTGCTGCTCCTTGTCTGTTTCATGCCCTCTAACGATCTATACATTTTCTTTTTCTTCTTGGAAACTTGAAGTTCAATGTTTCAACTTTGATTAGATGGTGGATTTGGTACCTGGAACAACAAAAAATTATAGGTATCAAGCATTAAGAAAAATATGATTAATTAACTAGTGTTATAATTATGCATTGGTCGGGCTGACCAATGTAATCTTTAATTTCTTTTATTGCATCTTACTTTCTGTAACACCCAGAATCAGAAAGACCAAGAAAAGAAAGGAAAAGTTCTATGTCAAGAGTCAACTCGTCGAGTCCAGGGAGGAACTCGACGAGTCGGAGCGGGATCCGGGGCATAGAGTAAGTAACCGACTCGGCGAGTTTTATGAACATGAGCATGGATGTAGTCGGCGAGTTTTATGAACATGAGCATGGAATCGGCGAGTTGGAAGAACAACTCGGCGTTTTTGTTGAAGATTGCCTTGGACTCGGCGAGTCTGTTCTTGGACTCGATGAGTCTGGTCACAGAACCCCAACCTTTTTTGGTTAAGACGTAGATCAGTGAGTTGAGTGGTGACTGAGTGAGTTGGACAGTGTGGGACTCAGAGATCGTTGAACTCGACGAGTCTTGGGGTGACTCGGCGAGTTGAGTCGTATTTTTTTAGAGTTTCTGAGTTTAAGAACTCGGCGAGTCGAGTCAACTGGAAGGTTGACTTTGACCAGGACTTTGACTTTGACCAGAGTTGACTTAGTTTGACTTCTAGAGTTCAGTTTGGAGCTAAGTGTTATATTGATATTAATAGCTCAAGGAGCTAGTGGAGCAGAGGTTCGGAGAGTTGTAGAGGGTTATCAACAAAGTTCAGTAGTGCAGGTGAGTTTCCCTTTGTGTGAATGGGTCTACGACCATAATGCCGGCCCATGTAGTTATTAGTAGGAAGACCTGGGGGTTAGCCCTAGGCACAGTATGCTAGTATAGTATTCAGGACCAAGGTCCAATGTTAGCAGGCGGGTGCCCAAGGAATGGTTTATACGATACTTTATACTTGTTGTCTGTGTGATACATGTATTTGCCTGGTAGGGAGGTGCGTGTGGGGGAGGTGTCGTATCTCACCAATAGTAGAGTATGGACGGTGTTCCATATCTCATTAGCAGCAGAGCAGGGGAGAGGCCCAAGTTAAGAAAGGAGTGAGTGTGGGCTGGGCCCGTATCTCACTATCAGGAGGAGTGTGGATGGGGTTACATGACTCATCAGTAGCAGGATAAGGGCGAGGCCTAAGATAAGCGGGGCCTTAGAACAGGATTCAGAAGTATATGTCTAGTTATGTGTTATGGTATGTTTATGTGTTAGTATATGTTAACGGATGGGGCCCAGAGACAGGCAGGGCCTAAGAGAAACAGATTTGTATCCGAGCAGGGCTCGAAGCCAGGCAGGGCCTGGAGCGACGAGGCCCGAGGTAGCGGGCGAGACCCGAAGTAGCGGGCATGGACCAGTATTTGCAGTATGTGATTATGCAGGGTATGTGGTAGGTTGGGGAACTCACTAAGCTCCGTGCATACAGTTTTCAGTTTTGGTTTTAGGTACTTCCGGTAGCGGAGGGAAGAGCTCGGGATGGTCACATGGCACACACCATAGTTAATCGGCCTGGGATGTTTTACTCTGATAATTAAACAAGTGTTTTGGAAATGAAACTATGATGTGTCATATAAATCCTTTTTGTACGTTTGAATGACTTAACGCTAGGAATTACTATGGTTTTTATTATTAAATTAAACGAAATTTTCAGACTGTGTTTTTGGGATGTTACAAGTTAGTATCAGAGCCTTGGTTTGAGGGATTCGGGCACACTCTCGGGTATGTCTAAACTCAAACTGAGGAAGCGGTATAAAATTTTCCAAAAGGAAAACCATATTTATAAAAGGATTTTTGAGGAAAGAAAAGGGTTTTAGAAAAAGCAAAAGGGACTTTGAAAAGAGAAAAGGGTGTGGTGCATGCAATCAGCCGAGCTCAAGTAAGTTCTACCAAATTACCTATACAAGTTTATGTTATGATATGATTATGTGATCAGCATGCTAGATTTACGGCTAAGGATATAGGAGGATGCCTTATATGCCTGTTATATGCGCTTATTGAGCTATATGCTAGCATTGGTTAGACAGTGGTAGGATACCCTGTTTATGTTATGTCTGATTATGTGAGCTTATATTGCATGGTAGTATAGATTCTTGTATTTTGATAGAACTGCTTAATTATGTTCTGGTTAGATTTCCCTTTGGTCCGAATGCTACTTGCTTTGTGCTTTGTGGGATTCTGAGTGATGGGAGTTAGCTATTAAATGAATACGTTAAGTCACATGTGATCAAGGTTGAATAATCTCAGAGTTCTGGATTTGACCCTACTGTGCAGCTCTCGTTTGAGTCTAACCGTTGTAGGGACAAGTCCTTTACTTGAAGGATTATCTGAGCCTCGTCACATGTGATTGTATTCAGGTAATGGCTGATTAGCATTACGAGGAAACCTTCAGCAGATGAGGACTGGTTGGGTCAGAGGTTTCCCTATGATAGGTCTAGGATGAGTTTAGTGTTGGGAGCAGTGGTAGTCGTGCAAGGGACTTGGTGGAGTCAAGGAAACTCTTGAGGAACGTACGGATAGATGTGGAAGGTAGTATGGGCCCATACTACTAAAAGTAGAGGATCAGTACTCGATTCAACAGGGGCCGAGACAAAACCAGGGAGCTTGCAGTGCCTGTGAGGTCCCTCAGCAGTGATATGTATTTTGATGATCGTTATGGCATGCTTTCAGTATGATGACATTGCAAGATGGACCAGTGGATGGATTAGGTGTTAGAGAGGGGTCAGGCTCGGGTTCAGGGATCGAGCAGCTCGAGGAGCGGATGAGAGAGTTTGTATCAGCTGAGATTACGCGCGGTATTCTTGACCAGACTCCTATAATCTTTGGCACGGTCAAGGAGGGCATCCTAGATATTTTGGATGAGAGGCTTGGAGTGTGACATCCCCATTTTCACGGCCAGAAAAGACCGATTTTGTTTATGCTTTATAAAAATCAGAGTACCTCTTTTAATAAAAATGTTTCGGAATTTATTCCCAGTAAAACATGATAAATACGCTATCAAAGCATTTCCGAAGAAATGTATTTTTATTCATTTTAAAACATTTGGGATGTCATCGTCAATAGAGAAACATAAGCATAAACATAACTTACATTCATTATCACTAGTGATCTATATCTCCTTAATCTCTCAGTGTAATGTCACTTCATATCGACACCTGTGATATAAATAAACTAAGTGGGTCAGGTTGGGAAACCTGGTGAGTACATAGGGCTTTCAACCTACAATAATATAATCATTATGTTTAAACAATCAACCCAATTACCCATCCCCATTATCTTCTTTAGTCTTAAGGATCTACCCTAAGAATCAGCTATGCCTCGTTCATTCATTCCTAAGGATCATCCTAAGGAATCAGCACGAAGTCCATCGTTGCCATGGTTTACACAACGGGCACTAAGTCTGCATAGTCGCCATGGCTTAGGCACTAAGTCTGCATAGTCTCCAGGGCTTAGGCACTAAGTCTGCATAGTCGCCAGGGTTTAGGCACTAAGTCTACATAGTCGCCAGGGTTTAGGCATCAAGTCTGCATAATCACCAAGGTTTAGGCATCAAGTCTGCATGATCACCAAGGTTTAGGCACCAAGTCTGCATGGATGCCAGGGTTTAGAGTACACCGGGTGAACACATCGTTCACAACACCTACAGGTTGCGAGCCTGCTAGTGTTCCACTGGACTGTCTAGAATAGTCCGTGGTTGTCATCCATACTCTGTTGAATGACGGGACCATCATTTGGGAAAGGCTTCTCACATCGTCCACCTCTCACCCTCACCTCGTGGTCTATAACACCTCTCAACTCATCATCCATCTCATATTCCATCTATTGCATCTACCCATTTTTTACCCTAACATTATCGTAGATATAAAATACATATACAGTTTAAATCATTTAAAACATGTATAAAATCGTTCATCTAGCATAGACAGCAAGTACTCAGAAAATATGCACACATAGCACGTAATTTATATAAAATACTTCACATCTATGCGAAGATGAAAGTAACTATGCACTCACTTGATTAGGTGGTGATTCCTAACTCAGACAGCACTTCGTTATCTCAAAACAATTTTCCTCGACAAAACCTAGTATCAATACCACTAGGGTTTAGTTTTTAACGTTAGCCGCGACTAATTAATAGTCTAGCTATTATTACTATTATATACGCATTAAATAAACACTCAATATAACTCATAATAATAACCCAAATAATTATTTTAAGGTCCTAATAATGTTACTATAATTAAATAAAAGCTATATTAAATATAGTATAGGCGTAGCTCACTTACAGCGGGTTTTTATTAAAAATCGGGCTTCGTTGGAGCAGCGTTTCCGAGCCGAAAGCTTTTCTTCTCGGAGCCGTCGGGCGCTCCGGGGCTTTCTTCTCGTGCTAGGGAGGTTCCCTAGACTTGGGAGCGGTTTAGGGAGGCTAGAGAGAAGTTAGAGAGAGAAAGAGAGGCTTATGGTGTGAAGAAAAAATGAGGAGTTCACCCTTGTATTTATAGGAGTTTAATAGTAAAGTAGTCTCCAAGCTTCGTCCGTATCTTTCGCGTACGACCTCCGTTTTCTACATTCTTTATATCCACGCATTGGTATTTACGAGTACTACAACTTTCATTTAGACCCCGTCGGCTAATTCTTATTGTATCTCAGATTTACAAAACTGTATTTGAATTCGCCGCGCTCGAAGAGTAGAGACTAAGCTTCGTCCATATCTTTCGCATACAAGCTTCGTTTTCAACATTATTTATATCCACGTGTTGGTATTTATGAGTACTACAACTTTCATTTAGACACTGTTGGCTAATTCTCATTCTATCTCGGATTTACAAAACTGTATCGAATTCGCCGCGCTTGAAGAGTAGAGACTAAGCTTCGTCCATATCTTTCGCATACGATCTCCGTTTTTGACGTTCTTTATATCCATGCGTAGGTAAAAATAATATCTACAACTTTCATTTTGACTCCGTTGGCCAATTCTCGACCGATCATAAATTTAATAGTAGGAGGAGATTAGATTGTTAAATGACCGCGGAGAATTCGTGACTCCTTCATACGAAATCCGTTTTCATCTATCTTTTTACCTTTGAGTTCCTATTAATGAGATCTTCAACTCTCATTTAGGTCCCGTAGGCCAAAAACCGCTCGAACTAAAATTCGAGTTGCACTGCTAAGCCAAATCTTAGAAAATTCATAACTTCGTCATACGAAGTCAGATTTGGACGTTCTTTTTATGGACGCTCTCAGGTTAACATATTCTACGACTTTTGTTTATATCACCAAGTCCAAAAAGTCTTCTATCGTAAATTCACTTTTTACGCTTCCCGGTGCCGTGCCGGTTTTGCCATAAAACTTCGACGGGCCATAACTTCTTCGTTATAACTCGAATTTCGGCGTTCTTTATATGTAAGGAAATCTTGTGACATATAATATAACTTGGTTAAGATTATTTATTCTAAATAATCTTTTGCCGAAAAGTCGTTTTCGACCCCTATTATCCCTAAATTTACTAGCCCGAATCTACGAGCGTTACAGATTGGTTATGTGAAGATTGCAAATTTGGTGATGTTTACAATATTACAAGGGTTCAAGTGGAACCATTCAACAATCAAACCACCAAATATAAAAATGAAAAGAAGTTTTTGAATACACAAACAGAAGTTGACAAGCAAATAAAATTTCCAAAATTACCCCTACAAGATGAAGTCATTATACTTTCAAATTAGAAAGTTATGAATGAAGAAGATTGCATGCAAAATGAAATTCCACAACTACACTTGGAATAAGAATACATTATCTATGGAAATGAGAATGCACAGATGAATTGGTGGATGAACTATGGCCAACGGATGATCGTCGACACCAATGTCTCTTTCTTGGGTGATTATTACAAATATAGATTAGGTTAATTATTGTGACATAATACTTTATGAAGGTTTAAATTCAAATAATAGCAATGTACTTTGTATTGGTTGATTATTATAGCACCCTACTTTTATTTTTATCAAAGTACTTCCATTTTATTTACGGGGCTGTTTGGTATTATATTTCTATTCATTGGTTTTTATGGTAATAAAGTATATTATTGAAAGTACATTACTATAAAATGGCTTTTCACAAGGCAACATGTGTTTTATAAGAACATGAAAGTACAATGTTATAAATTGAATACTTCTAAAAGTAATATACTTACATAACAAACAATTGTATTAAAGGGCTTTTTGGTATTAATTGTAAACTCATGGGCTTTTTTGGTAAATAATTATATATTTACTGGCTATTTGGTAATATAGTTTACCCTAAAAAACAATATATATATATATATATATATATATATATATATATATATATATATATATATATATATATATATATATATAAATTAATCTTATCCTTTATTTACTAAAATATTACTATAACCAAAACATTTTAAAATTTTGGATTTTTTCATCATTACAAACTTTATTATTTTTAAACATTCGACCAATGCATCAAATAACATCTTAATATCATAAATTTAATTAAGTTTCTATTTGTTATGGGTAAATTAAAGTAGGTTGTTATTTCTTGGGATAATTTATATATATATTTAATTTGGTTTTCTGGACAACACGTGTTATATAAATACTTTCATTATAAGGTTGTACTTTAAACTTTTTCGTTGTAAAATGTGATTACAAGGAAAATGAAATTCTAATGCTATAACTTAGAATTATATATTTTAGATTTAAAATATCCATCTTTTAATTTTATAAATTTTGAAATTCAGATATTTAAAAATGGATATTACATAAACAAGAAACAAAATGAGTATATTTGACATTATCCTAAGTTTAATTTTGAAAAACATATCCTAAAACTTTCAACAATATCGAACCTATCCTAACTACATAAATGTTGGTTGTTACATTGATATTATCCTACTTTTAAATTTATAAATCTTATCATACTTATCTATCCAAACAAGTTGTAAAATTCAAATATAAAACTTATATAGTCGAATATTAATCTTATCATATTTATTTATCCAAACTAATTATAATATTTAAAATTTAAAATTTAAATAATACATATTTTATCCCTTAATAAAAAACAAACTTTATAAGAAAATCATTATATCTACTTAAGTACTGCCGCCATATTCCAACCTATATATCAGTCAAATTCAATATCCCAAAAATCAAAAAGTATGTTAAACTATTTGTTATTGTTTTGCTTTTCATTTCAACTTGTGAAAAACAACTTTCTCTCCTCCCAAAAAAAATGTGATTTGACACTTCAATCTTGGAAATGGAATGAACTGGTGGGTCTTGTAAGTTTTGATAATCAACAATAGTTGACTGATGAAGATGTGGATATAGAAGATACAGCTGACTCGGTAAAACCATTGAAAACGCCCTGAGTCACAATTCAGAGACGAAACAGGTTCTCTAAGCTTAGTCATCTACCGTATGACAAAGATTACCAGTATGTCATGATCATTTCAGTTGTATTTACACATTTATTTCATAACTGAATAAACTAATTTAGTTTATATATTATATTTTGTTAATTTTAATCACTTAATTGCTAAATTGATTATTTCTAAATATGTTCAACTTTTATGTCTATTATTATTACTTTCAAATAAATTTTTGCAGATATGGGTTGGAGTTACCTGTAGATGTGAACCATCCAATACATGGTGAAGATGATGCGCCACATCCCACTGAAGATGATGTAGGTGTGATCCAACCAAATCCGGCTGATAATGATGAATCAGAATCGGGTGAAGACTGATACTAGCAAGAAAGATCGTTAATTTATTTTTTTAATAATTTGAATGACTTTTTCTTATAGTAAGTTGAATAGTAGGTATTTTATCTTTACGACTCTATGGTTTTAGATGTTTTGATGTTGGGATTTTATGTTTCTTATGATTATTATTGAATTTTATGGTTTTTGAATCATACTTTCATACTCTATTTGTTTATTCGTTATTATTTATCATGGCATTCTGCTTTCATTTCTTATTACAACATTCTAAAATTTCTTTAAATAAATACAATGTCTTATTTAGAAAAATATTGAAAGTAGAATGTTTTATTATAAAGAAATGAATGTAAGATGTGTGATTTTCAGGAACCTCATAAGAGATCCACTTTTTAAAATTATAAAAGAAAAAGTAAAATAAACTCGAATAAAATGTGTTTTAAACAGAAAATTCAATTCAATAACATGGCTTTTCCAAATGAAATATGTTTTTAATAAGGAAACGGAAGTACAAAGTTATTATTTAGGCTTTTCAAAGTAAGCATCTTACATATTAAACAACATGTACTAAAGGGTTGTTTAAAACTAATTTTAAACTCAACAACTGTTTTGAAATATAATTATATATTCATGGGTTGTTTGGTAATATAGTTTACCTCTTGGCCTGTTATGGTAAAAAAATATTGATTTAATAATCTGATAAATAAATGCGAGAATACAATATTTCAACCTAAAAATTAATTCCATAGTCATTCATGATAATATATCTTTTTTTCTTTATTATCATGCATTTTATTTTGAAAAGTTAATTGAAGTCCATTTTAAAAACCTCAGGGGTTGTTTTGGTAAATAACTACATATTTATTGGCCCTTGGTATTATTGTTAAAGTCATGGGCTATTATGTTTATTATAGCATCTTACTTTCATTTCTTATTACAACATTGTATATTTTTTAAAGTACAATGCCTTATTGAAAAAAACATTGAAAGTATAATGTCGTAATACATAGAAATGAAAGTATGAAATGCAATTCGAGAAACAAAAACAATATAATGGTAGATACTATTAATACTTACATATTCCTCTTTATGCAAAATCTCATCAGTCTCCTGGATAAAGCATACTTGCAATGACAAACAAATAACTGAATAAAGTACATGGTTTTTCCAAATGAAATGTGTTTTTAATAAGAAAATGAAAATACAATGTCATAAGTTGAAGACTTTTCAAAGTAAAATGCTTACAAAAGAAACAATATGTATTAGGGGCTGTTTGGTATTAACTTTAAACTCATGGATGGTTTTGGTAAATAATATATTCATGGGCTGTTATAAAAATTATCCTTTTTCCAAACTAACTATCAACATTATCCTAATTTCAAATTTTAAAACATAATCCTGAAACTTTCTACATTATCTATCCTAACTACATTTTTAAATTCAAAATTTAACAAATGGATAAAATCATTTTTAACTTATCCCTCCAAAACCAACTTGAATTCAATACTAAGATACATACATACATACATACATACATACATACATACATACATATACATATATATATATATATATATATATATATATATATATATATATATTCCGCCAAAAACCACATTTACTTTTCATTCGCATCAATAAGCATGGATGTGGATAAAACAATGACAAATATGACATCTGGAGTATACACTTTTTGTGTGAATGGAGGAATATATCATAGAATCGATCAGTTAATCCAAAGGTATGGAAAACCTCGGTACTTAAAGTTATATTTTGACGATGCTGATTATGAGATGTCACATAGACTCAAGTGGAAGAATATTGATAAACAAATTTCTCAAAAGTTGATCCGTGTTCTTGCCACAAACCCATACGTGCAAATATTTCGAAGACTTGCCGATCTGGGGCCGCTTGACAATTACAGAGTTACTTTGAATGCATCAGTAGAACTTGACCAAAGGGTATACAACAGACCGACCACATCCAAGGTACCATAATAATTATTGTCTACTAATTATAAAAAAATATATCATGTATGACATACAACTGTATATATTACACACCATATATAATCATATCGTTTCCATAATAAAAATTCCAGGTCGCTGGTATTTGGATTGAAGGTAACAAAAACATAGACGCATATAAACAAAGTATTATCGTGTATGAGAGATCCGAAAAACCACGAACAATTCAATCTTACTTGGGATGTTATGATCCATTGTGTTATCCTTTATTTTTTCCTAATGGTGAGTCTAGATGGCATTCTAATATCCTAAGACATGGATTTCCTATCAATAATATTATCAACGACGGCGAAGACATCCAGGATGATTTAGAAGGTACACATATCATAAATTTTTAAATTTTAGTTAAATTAACAAAGAGTACATGTTTGTACAAATCACTAATTTTTTTTGTTCAAAACATCAGCATTGTGTGGACTCTAATACAAAAGGAAGGCGAAATATTGTAAGTATGCGGGAGTACTATTGCTATAAGTTCAAATCCGGTCAAATTATAATGTAATTTTGTTAGAAGGGAGATTACTACAACAGTTTGTAGTAGATATCTACATCAAGATTGAGACATCACGTTTGGAGTTTTGAACCAGTACAAAATAAGATTTTTCAACGAGACTACTTATATACTTCGCATGAAGTTGACCCTATCCGATAAAAAAAATTCCATTTCGTTTTCAACATAGGCAATTCCCAATAGCAGTTTGTTTTGCTATGATCATTAACGAAAGTCAATGACAATCATTATCAAATGTTGGATTATACTTGCGTAGACATGTCTTCACCTATGGTCAGTTATATGTAGCTGTTTCTCGTGTAACAAGCAAAAAAAGCTTTGAAGGTACTCATATGTGACGAGGAAGGTCGTTCAACTAATAAAACAAAAAACATTGTCTACAAAGAGGTCCTGCAACGTTTATAGATATTTATCGATTTCAGTGTTTTTTCTTTACATTTCAATAATAACAATAGCCATAAAATTTCTTTTATAATTATTATGCAATATATATAAATGCTTTTATATTTTTTTAATACGTTTCCCGCGGGTTATATATATATATATATATATATATATATATATATATATATATATATATATATATATATATATAATCATTTGAATATAGATTTTTACAAATAAAAACTTCGTTCACAATTAAATATGTATAAAAATGATATTTATACGCATAAAAAGATTTAATAATAATAATAATAATAATAATAATAATAATAATAAGGGATAATGATTTGAAAGGGTAACAAACTTTCGACTTTGTTCACATTTAGTCACTAAATTTTTTTCCTAACAACCGGTCATAAGGGTAAAATGTGAACAGTTTCAATATTTCAGTGGCAAATTGATAATGAGAAAAAGTTTAGTGACTGAATGCGAACAAAATCGAAAGTTCGTTTCCCTCTAAAAAGTTCAATGGCTAAGTGTGAACAAACTTCCTCTTGTATAATGTTTGGGCAAATTATTTATTTTTGTTAAGTTATAGCAATATTTGTTGATGAAGAAAGCTATGAAATAAATAAAAAAAACCCCGCAAAATATATTAAAAAAAACGAAAAACTGAAACCGAAATAAATCTTGGAATTTTCTAAATAAAATATCTAAATTTCCAATCTGATTTTGATTTTGGTTTTACAAAAATTCAACATGTGGTAAAGTAGCCTTGTGACATGAGAGAGAGAGAGAGAGAGAGAGAGAGAGAGAGAGAGAAAGAGAGATGTAAACACTTCTATATAAGGCGGGTTCATACCACATGTAGAGGTGTGCTTGAGAGATGTTACACTGAGAGTGTTAGTGTGTGTTAATTAGGTACATTTAGTCATTGAACTTTTTTAGAGGGAAACGAACTTTAGATTTTGTTCATATTTAGTCACTAAACTTTTTTTTATTATCTATTTGCCACTTAACTATTGAAACTATTCACATTTTACCCTTAACAACCGGTCATAAGGGTAAAATGTGAACAGTTTCAATAGTTTGGTGGCAAATAGATAACGAAAAAAAGTTTAGTGACTAAATGTGAACAAAGTCGAAAGTTCGTTACCCTTACAAGTCATTATCCCTAATAATAATGATGAGCTTGCAAGAAGAAATTACATATTACATAACAACAAAGAGATTATCATATCAAAATTCACAGCTCACAAATCAGACAAATACATATCAGAATGAACAGCACAACATATTATAT
The DNA here is from genome assembly GCF_002870075.4 of Lactuca sativa. Taxonomy (NCBI): domain Eukaryota; kingdom Viridiplantae; phylum Streptophyta; class Magnoliopsida; order Asterales; family Asteraceae; genus Lactuca; species Lactuca sativa. The sequence goes on along the minus strand of NC_056625.2, from coordinate 105,519,286 downwards.
ATCAAAAAACTACAAAATCGTTTCGTATGACTGGTAAGCAAAATACAAACATACATGAGTCCTTAAAGTTGGCTACGCCGAAGTGGAGGCTACCTGCTTCCTTGATGCGTCGGTAACTGGTGAGTAGAACAAAACTTGATCGATGTTATAGCAGATGTAATACGAAGACGTGCGAGGGACCTTCGACCGCAACAAGTGACTAGCAATTCTCCGAACAAGTGTGCTTCAATTGCAATGAGCAACTAGCGAGGCTGCGAAGTTTGTTGTCGGCTGGAATGATTCGATTTTGCGATTAGGGATGGAAGTCTTCGGTGAAACGGAAATGGAGTGAGCTTACACAAAGGATGAGAGGAATTTTTTATTTTTTTTTTTAATTTGTAAATTTCGATGTCGGCTAAAAGAGAAAGGCGATTTGGATAGTGGTAATTGGAAACGTGATTTTAGGGTTGGAGTCTTTGTGGGGCTGAAATGTGTATATATATATATATATATATATATATATATATATATATATATATATATATATATATATGTGTGTGTGTGTGTGTGTGTGTGTGTGTGCGTTCAATCGAAAACATTTCTTATTTTCTATAATTTACTAGGTGACATTTTTGTAATTAAATGAAATACTCTAAAATAATATTCATATAAATCAAAAAATAGTTAAAATAATTTAAAAAACCTACCACCAACAAATCACCAGCCACCAACCACAACCACCCACCACCAGCCGCCACCATTACCTACCACTCATCACCACACCGTCACTCTCACCACCATCACACACCGTCACCACCACCAACAACAATCCGCTACTACCCACCACCCACAAACCACCAACCACCACTACCAACGACCCATCACCACAACCTATAACCCACTTCAACTACCCACCACTAAAACTCATCACCACCACCCACCTCTACCACTCACCACCACCACCTACCACCGCCACCACCATCACCATTCCCACAACCACCCGCCACCATAACTACCATCATGATACCCGCCACCACCACCATACCCACCCTATCACCATCATCCTGTCACCACCACCACTACCTATCAACACCACCACTACTACCACCTACCCATCACCACTAACCACCTCCACCACTTGTCACCACCACCCCACCACTATCACTGCCACCCGCCACCACTACTAACAACCACCCCCACCATCACCACCACCCGCCACTACTACTAACCAACACACCACCACCTACCCACCCTTCACCATCACCATCATCATTACCACCACCCCACCCTCCACCATAAAGCTTACGGATTAGGATTTAGCGTTTAGGGATTATGTCTTATGTCTCGTGATTTATCGTTAGCCTATGGATTAGGCCTAATGGCTAATGAGTTACGACTTATGACTTAAATCTTAAGCTTGTAGTTTAGGGATTATTTCTTATGCTGTATGGCTTATGTATTAGGTCTTAGGTTTATGACTTATGGCTTAAGGACTAAGGCTTATGACTTTTAACTTAGGTCTTATGGCATAGATATTATGTATGAAATAAGTTGAAGCGTGAAAAGTTTGAGTTAATGAAAGATTAAATGTGCAACTTTTAACTACACGAAGGACGGTCCAAACTATTTTTTGAAAACAAAGACGAAATGTATCTTTTAACACAATGTATGATTACTCTACAATTAATTTTTTTTTATTATTTGTCCTCCTTATAATCACCCACTTAATTTCATAAAAATTCAAATCTCCTTCCTATTCCCTCCATATGATTTGAACAAAATTTGAATTTAAGGTAATTTAAACAAAATTTATTTAACTTACGTTTTTCACAATCGACTTAGGGGTGGTGTTTTACATTTTCACACTATATGCCTTAACCTAATAATTTTGGTTCCTATGCTTCACCAGACAAGAAAAACACATAGCAGCCTCCATTATTCTCTTGTCGCTTCGTCAGGTGATACCAAATTTCTCGTCGTCAATTGCTCGTCACCAACTTCAATCGTTGGATACCATCGCACCCAACAGCACCGAAGACCAGCGCACACTGCATATTCGATTAAGGCACAATTTTCTTCATCTTTCGTTAACTGTTCTTGCTCTCGATTTCCCTTACCCGGATTTCAGTTGAAATCGAAATTATGTGCTTGTTGAAATCGAAATCTCTGTTTGTCTACAAATTTTAGATGTATATCAATTGCTACTGTCTTCGTTCAACTGCATTGCCTCGATTTTCCTTTTCCTCTGATTTCAGTAATTGAAATCATATGTGTTTGTTTCCTTTTGTCACTGCAATGGTGTATTTGTTCATTTTCTGCCTAGTGTTTGTTGTATACTATTCATAATTATTCAATTGTTAGTTGTTCATAACATGAAATACACGCAGGAAATACATGTTATGAACATACATATTGTTTTGAGTGATATCGGATCTACCCCGCCAAGATCTAAGGTCAAGTGGTTTAGTTCCGCTAGCAATGAATCAAGATTTATCAACACCAATCACCTTTGACAGCAAACATGATTCTCCTACTCTTGTAATGGTCTGTTGGTATGTAACTTCTTAAGGTTTCTTTTTTTAAAAATGCAACACTCTTGCCAAACACATTGGTATTTGATGTGATTTTATTCTATTTTTGTTGCTGCTGTGAAATAGATACAAATGCATCAAGCTCAAAGGGAAATAGGGTTGATGGCTGAAAATCTCTTTGAATATTCTCCATTTATTTTTCTTCTATATACACTTCTTTTATGCCATTTTAGATTCATGTGTTTGCAATTGTTTTTTTTAAGAGTAAAAAAGGCATAAGGCTGTTATTATCGAAATTCATAGCCCTGGTGGTGATGTTCTTGTTTCTGACTTGTAAGTGCTTGTTAATATTAGCCACAAGTCAATTAACATTAACATATTCATTTGTGATGTTGTTAAGGTTTATTTTTGTCATGCAAGATGTGGAAGGAAATCAGATTATTGGGTGAATCTAAGCCCGTGGTTGCATCAATGGTTTATGTTGCAGCTAGTGGTGGATACTACATGGCAATGGCAGCACAAACTATAGTCTCAGAGAAACTTACTTTGACCGGTTCAATTGATCTTTTTTTTCAAGTATTCTATAAGGACATTATATTTTGAACATTCTACCCAATAATATCCATTATACTTATATATTTTTTCTTATAAGGATAATTCAATAATAGGAACAAATGAAAGTGTAACATCCGAAAAACACAGTCTAAAAATTTCGTTTAATTTAATAATAAAAACCATAGTAATTCCTAGCGTCAAGTCATTCAAACGTACAAAAAGGGTTTATATGACACATCATAGTTTCATTTCCAAAACACTTGTTTAATTATAAAAGTAAAACATCCTAGACTGACTAACTATGGTGTGTGCCATGCGACCATCCTGAGCTCTTCCCTCCGCTACCAGAAGTACCTGAAACCAAAACTGAAAACTGTAAGCACGAAGCTTAGTGAATTCCCCATCCTACCACACACCCTGCATAATCACATATTGCAAATACTGGGCCACGCCCGCTACTTCGGGCCTAGCCCACTACCTCGGGCCTCGCCCGCTATAACAGCCTCGCCGCTCCAGTCCCCGCCTGGCTTCGAGCCCCGCTCGGATACAAATCTATTTCACTTAGGCCCCGCCTGTCTCTGGGCCTCGCCCGCTAACATATACTAACACATAAACATACCATAACACATAACTAAACATATACTTCTGAATCCTGTTCTAAGGCCCCGTCTATCTTGGGCCTCGCCCTTATCCTGCTACTGATGAGTCATGGAACCCCGTCCACACTCCTCCTGATAGTGAGATACGGGCCCTACCCACACTCACTCATTTCCTAACTTGGGCCTCGCCCCTGCTCTGCTACTAAAGAGATATGGAACACTGTCCATACTCTGCTATTGGTGAGATACGGGACCTCGCCCACACTCACCTCCCTACCAGGCACATACATGTATCACACAGACAATAAGTATAAACTATCGTATAAACCATTCCTTTGGCACCCACCCGCTAACATTGGACCTTGGTCCTGAATACTATACTAGCATACTATGCCTAGGGCTAACCCCCGGGTCTTCCTACTCATAACTACATGGGCCGACATTGTGGTCGTAGACCCATTCACACAAAGGGAAACTCACCTGCACTGTTGAACTTTGCTGATAACCCTCTGACTGCTGTCCGACAACTCTCCGAACCGCTACACCACTAGCTCCCCGAGCTACTAATATCAATATAACACTTCGCTCCAAACTAAACTCTAGAAGTCAAACTAAGTCAACTCTAGTCAAAGTCAAAGTCCTGGTCAAATTCAACCTTCCAGTTGACTCGACTCGCTGAGTCAAATCATAGACTCGTCGAGTTCTTAAACTCAGAAACTCTCAAAATACGACTCAACCCGCCGAGTCACCCCAAGACTCGTCGAGTTCAACGATCTCTGAGTCCCATCCTGTCCACCTCACTGAGTCACCACTCAACTCACTGATTTGCGTCTTAACCAGAAAAGGTTGGGGTTTTGCGACCAAAATCGCTGAGTCCAAGAATAGACGCGCCGATTCCAAGGAAATCTTCAACAAACTCGCCGATTTGTTCTTCCAACTCGTCGGGTCCATGCTCATGTTCATAAAACTCACCGACTACATCCATGTGACTCACCGAGTCTCTTTACCTCTCAATCCATACAGTGGCTTTTCGAGCCATGTAGGGGCTCCAATCCATAGATCCACTCTTCTACAGTCTATCCCTCACGTAAAGTGACAAACTTTACGTGAAACCAAGGAGCTATAGGCCCCAAACACTCTAGGGCTAAGGTTTATGACAAAGGGGCTTCACCAACAACTTATTGACATAAGCTTTATGACCTTCTGGGCCATCACAAGTCTAGATCTAAGGTAGCAACCTCAGATCTTCGCCTCTAACTCAACATAGATCTCAATCATTCCCAAAATGCCCCAAATCTCAAACATAAGATAGATTTAATTGCAATAAAGCCAAAGCAGGAACTTATTACCTCAAGGATGACCTCCCACTGAAGAATAATCCAAATCTCTACAAAGCCCCTTGATCCAAGCTTCTTTATCTTCAATATCTCTTCACAAAAACCCTCTTGTCTAGGTCCCAATTTGCTTCCAAGGGCTCTCACTCACGATTTAGGGTTTCTGGATCTCACAAGGGGAGTAAAGAGGTTGGGGAAGGGATGTATTGTTCTTTAAATAGGGCACAAACCCCAGGATTAGAGTTTTTCTCGCCCAGACCAGACTCGCCGAGTCCACTAGCCGACTCGCCGAGTCGGTGACTTACTCTATGCCCCGAATCCCGCTCCGACTCGTCGAGTTCCTCCCTGGACTCGACGAGTTGACTCTTGACTTAGAGCTTTTCCTTTATTTTCTTGGTCTTTCTTATTATGGGTGTTACAACTCTCCCCACTTATACTAGACTTCGTCCTCGAAGTCCGCTACGGCCATCTATCCTACAATCCGCTCGCATCACCCTTTCCTGATGAATATAACTCCGACCGACCACTTCCATGGACCGTCCACCCGGTTACCTAGAATAAAAATATTCCTTGTACCTATCAATCCTCAAGTGCACTCTAATCCCACCAATCCTAAGCACACAACTCGCTCAATTGACAATCCTTCCAGTACTCCCCGAGTACTTATGCTGAAATCCTAGGGGTTCACCCCCTCCTTTTTCCTTGCGCGCTTTATGGTCTTCCCAAGTCAACATTCTACCACGAACACCTTCCTCTACCTCTACAAAAGACATATCCTTCAAGGTATCCATTACTCCAGCCACTCCCAGTGCTGGTCACTACTGTCGATACCTACCGAACTCTTCATGCTACAATAACCTAGCGTTGAGCACCCAACCCAGCTTATGGATCAGATAATCCTTTGAGTAAAAGATTCATCCCTGTAACGGTTAGATTCAAACGAGATCTACGCAACAGGGTCAAACCCTTTCCTCTGAGATTATCCAACTCTACTGCGAGAGGCGTAGCACTCCTCAGTCAGCTAGATGTCCCGCACCATACTTCTCTATCGTCACTTCCCTGCCTTAAAGTCCTGCCGTTTCTCATTCGCCTTCCGAATGGACCGAGACCACCCTGGTCCATCTATAGATTCTGTCGATAACTGGGTTACCGGATACTCACCGGTCACTACAACTAGCACAATCTCTTAGTCGCTCCCAGCGACTTCTGAAGAAACTTCGGCTATCTAAACTGCTCTATCTATCCTGCCACTCTGGGGCTACAAGTCTTGGGATCCTCAATCCCCTATCTTGACTCTAAGGTCCCTACTAGGTCCCACCTGCGCTGTTATAATCTCACAGGCCTCGCCCACGGGTCTCACCCGACTATATCCTAGAGCGGTCCTCCCCTCTAGTCTCACCTGCCTAGTTACAATTGCACGGGCCTCGCCCACGGGTCTCACCCAACCCATACTACTGAGCAATCCATCTGCCAGGTCTCACCTATACTGTTGCTAACATACGGGCCTCGCCCACGGGTCTCACTCAACTACATACTCGAGTGGCCTCACCTAACAAGGGCTATGCAGGCCAACTCTATACCAAACCTCAACGACTTAGCCTTTCCTAATCCCCATCGTGTTGTCTAGGAGATACGGGCCTCCGCCCACACTCCGCAAAATAGGAGATAAGGGCCTCCGCCCACACTCCGTGAACTAAACTGCTAATGAACGCTACGACTTACCCGCAGTCTTACGACACTTTCGTCACGACTTGCTGTTGGGGAATGTTGCGGCTGCCCCACAGTCTTATATCCCGCCTAAACTCGCACCTGGTGAAGGCTCTGCGACCTGGTTTTCTCGAACCAGTCACCCGCTAGACATGAATACACAAACTCAAGGTTTGATAGTTTCTCCAACTCCCAACTAACCTGATCCTCCATCCAAACAACCACTTGATCTGCTTCCTTCCTTACTAAGACTGCGAAAACACCCCAATCTTGTACTTACTTCTATCCTTGGCCACACGGATGGCTCTCCCCTACTTCGACTTGACTAGCTCCTCACACCTCACAGCTCAGAAGAATTTTCAATTCTTCCTACCATCCCCTGGTCACTTCGCTGGAAACCCGACTTACCACAATTGGGAATCTAACCGATCCATTTCCAATCGACACCTTCCCGAACTAGCGAGGCACTACCAAGCCCCTCACAGGTATGCTACAGGTAATGCATCCTAAGTAACACACTCTAAAGGAGATGATCTCCAACTATCATTCTAACATCCAAGGTAGGCAGATGGCATAAAAATCAATCACCAGCAGGCCGCAAAATTCTAAAGTATCATTATCAAGACCGATGCAAAACCATAACAATAAGACAACATCATAAGCTAATAGATAAATGAAAGAAGATATGTACCTGACACATCAGGCTGCTCACACCTCATCTGAAACCAACTTACATGCCCTGCTCCTCGCTACAGGCATCTCTGCCCGGCCCTGACGACCGTCGGTGATCCTTATGGTTGTAGGGGCAGGCGCTATCACCTGTCCTGCTGAATGCAAACTCGAATATTGGGCCTTCTTGTGGCCCCTATGACTGCAATGGAAACATAATAGGTCTGATCCCTGGGTGGTGGTAGCAGTACAACCTCTGCTGAAATGACCAATTCGGCCGCACTTGAAGCAACCAGAATCACCACCGCTGCCACTCCTACACGCACCCTCGTGCGTCCTGCCGCACTTGCCACAGCAGCCCCGGTCTTGAGGACCTCTTGATCTAGAGTCTGATGTCTTGGGCCTCTTGCCCGATCCCGTAGATACCTGAACCTCCTCCGACTTCCTCTTCCTGAGGTATTCCAGATCGATCTCCCTTTCCCTGGCCCGAGCAATCATATCCTCCAACGTCTTGCAGCTGGACCGACTCATAAACTCTCTGATGTCGTCTCTCAGCATATTGTGATATCGAGCCTTCTTCATCTCCTCATCCGCGACATACTGCATAACAAGAAGAGTCCTTTCCCTGAACTTGGCGGTGATATCCGCCACTGTCTCGATCGTCTGCTGTAGATCCTGGAACTCCCGGGCTAACTATTAAACCTCAATAATCGGTGCAAACTCAGCCTTGAACCTGGCCGAGAAGTCACTCCATGTCATCGCGTCCAACACAACATCATCCCTGATAACATGAACAACCTCCTCCCACCAATCCCGTGCTCTGTCCTTCAGAAGACAGGAGGTGAGTCGAACCTTGTCCCCCTCGGGACACCGACTAGAACGAAAAGCGTTGGCGACATCAACCATCTGCCACTAGCAATGGGGTCCCTAGCCCCATGATAATCTGGAGCTCCACTAGTCATCAAGAACCTCAACATCCATTACCCTAAACATATAACTTGCAAAAAACCCTAAACCTGGAAAAAATACCAATGTTTCACCTAAAACCCTATTTTTAGAAAGAAAATTATGAATAATGAAAAAATTGTAAATAAAATTATCCAATATATTTGTTATGCATGAACCGAGAAAGAGAGGAAATATGTCTGCTACCTGTTTATGTATATGTTTCTGGACATGTAAACAAAAAATACAATCATTCAATTAAAGAGAGTTAGAATGTATATTAATCACATTTCACAAAGAAATTACCTAATAAAATTTATGTTTTATGCAGGAACCGAGAAGGAAAGAGTGGAGGGAAAAAAAGAAGGCTAAAATGTTGAGTATTCGGTCCTATTAAAACAAAAAACACACAGAGACACCATTAAAGATAAAAGAGAGAGAGAGAGAGGGAGAGAGAGAGGGAGTTTGTATATATATATATATGTATGTATTTGTTTTGTATTTTATTAGAGAAAGAGAGTATGTGTGTGTGTATGTGTGTGTGTGTGAATTATATTGTGTTAGTATGTAAACATAGGCACAAACACCATTTAACATACCTGCTATGTTTGTTTTTTCTGCAGGAACCGAGATCAGATCCTGTTAACACAAAAAACACATAGACAACATTAAAGAAAAGAGAGAGATAAAGAGAGAGAGAGAGAGAGGAGTTTGTATATTTATGTTTTTGTATTCTTTTGTATTAGAGAGAGAGAGAGAAAGAGAGAGAGAGAGAGAGAGAGAGAGAGAGAGAGAGAGAGTAGTCATACATAGTCATAAACACCATTGAACATACTTGCTATGTTTTTTTTGCAGGATCCGAGAGAGATTAAGAGTGTGTTTATGTATTGGCTAAAAAAACACAAACACACATACAAATTATGTGAATTCACAAATAACACATACCTGTTGCAGCTGCAAAAGACACACATACAACCAATTAAATTCACAAAGAACAATTATTATTTTTCTTCTGTTATAATCGTGCAAAAGAATGAATTTTAGATATTAGGGTTTTGGATGATCACATATTTATGGTTTCAAGAATTATATGATAGGAAGCTTTGGTATCTTATAGTGGATTAGATCACCGAAAATATAGGAAAGGTAAGTATACATGGGACTTAGTCAATAAACCGTGATTATTATTTTAACTTTTTCTAATATTGACCAAACCAATATCCAAGATTACTCAATGCTTAAAATGTTTGTAAACAATGCCTAAGGGCTTGTACGACTTAAAATTCAGCATTTGACTAAAAAGTCAAAGATCAGATTTTGAAATTTTAAATTTAAGATAAGATTGATTATGTGTATTCATTTTGAAATTCAAGTTTGTTTATTCTTATCCCTTAAATATCGAATGAGATTCTTATCCCTTAAATATCAGATGTGAAGCTAACGAAACTCATCTCGAAATTGAATTGGTCAAAAATTGAAACCATATTCTCTCTTATCACGCCTAATGAAATAGTCACAATGTCTTCGCTACTTCTTCCCACTCTCCATCTCTACGGACCCAATCGACCCTCATTGATGCCCTACCCCATCGCGTTCTTCCCTTCAAACCATCGAACCCAGGAGACTACATCGGTTTGCGAAACCGACTGACGAAAAATCACTGCTTCTCCCTCCCATTTGTTCGGCCTCATCGACCACGGACGATGCTCCCTCTGACGAAATTGCCACCACCGGACCAAGAACCACCAGTGTCACTTTCTTATTTCCTCAAATCAGATCCTAGGGTTGAGATGAATGAATGAAACCCAATAAATGGCCCTGATTTTTACAAGTGATGTCATTAGGTTTCCGGTTTAGTATATATATATATATATATATATATATATATATATATATATATATATATATATATATATATATATGAAAGAATGATTTTATATTAAATATAAATATATTTATGTAAGTTAAATACAATTATCTATATATATATATATATATATATATATATATATATATATATATATATATATATATATTTAGTGTATAAAATTCGTATCTGAAAGTATTCTTATGATTTCAATTATATAACTTTATATATACGTATAAGAATATTTATTATTCATTTAAAAAGTATTTTTATATGTAAAGTTAAACTTTTAGATGTATAAACGCGTATAAAATGGATTTATACAATTAAAACCGTATATAATAAGAACAATAACAATAATAATAATAATAATAATAATAATAATAATAATAATAAATATTAATAATATTTATTATTATTATTATTATTATTATTATTATTATTATTATTATTAAAAAGAGCACAACGTTTATTTCGATATATAGAAGATCTTTAAGAGAATAGGAGATGAATTGATCATTGCCTAGTGGAAAAGGCGTTTCAAAGTTTTGCTGGAGGTTTGGTTTTCGAATCTCGGCAGCAACGTTTTCCTCCTCCTATCCACAAAAAATTTGAAAACTTAAGGACTTTTAAGTCAAAAGGCGGGTTTTTTTGTTTGTTTGTTTTTTCTTTTTGCAAAAACTGTTCCAAAGTTTAATAATAAATTATGCAATTTAGTTGAGACTCAATGGTTTTATATCTGCCAAATGGTTCAAAGGATATTTTGGTGAATACTATTATTTAAATTTAGACATAGACTAGTACAAAAAATGCCATTACATATTTATAATCAAATATTCAATGACCAGACTATAATTATACTGATCTAACATTATATTTATTCTTTAACTAGATTTACTTATAGACACACATAATAATTGTAACCATAACCGAATGTTACTTAAACTCATAATATTCGTTTTTTTTCAAAGCCAATTAATCATATTTTGACACACATAATAAAAGGCACATGTATATAGCTCACTAAAAATAACTTGTTGAATTAATATTATCAATAAATGATTATTGTTGAGGATTTAGGTTATGAAACACAAAATACATTAATAAGTTACTAGTAAATACTTACAGTAAGATTTTTTGTTTTATCAAGACTATTCTTTAAATTTAGAAATACACTAGTACAACAAGAATGACCATTATATAATTACATTGACACATTCAATGACCATACTATAATTATACTGATCAAACGTTACATTTCTTCTATAACTATATTTACTTATTGACACACATAATAATTATAACCATAACCAAATGCAACTTACACTCACAATATTTGTTTTTTAAAGCCAATTCATCATATTTCAATACACATAATAAAATGCACATGACCATAAGCCACTAAAGGTAACTTGTTTTCTTGCATTTATTAAGTCATTACTAAACATGACCCTATGGACACACAAATATTTAATATGACCATATGTATCACCTGTTAGCTATATTGGATATGATGTGTCTAAAAAGGCACCAAGATACAGAAACATATACAATTGCCTCATGTCATCATATATTTATCTATTATCTCATATAAAAAGTATCATAATGTTAATCAGTAATCGTGGCAGATGGTAATATATGGCCATAGTGTTCGAGTGTGGCTAATAATTGTCTTATTTTGCATAATTAAGTGTGGTTAAGTTTTGATGATCTATACAATGGACACACAAACTAATTTAAATGTATCCAAAAATAGTCTTTAAATTTTTTTAGTGACCTTTGGCCACACTTTTAATAAAAAGTGTGACAGACCGTTTTTCAAAAAGTGTAACCATATGTCATTTTGTACTAGTGCAACCAGAAATTAATTTCTAAATCAATTTTGCATAGATATTTCTAAGCTCATGATGATTATAAAAATGAGATTTTTATGCTTCTAACATGCCAAAGGGACTAAGATCTAGCATTTCTAGTCTCTGGACTTGCCCAAACTCACAAATAAGAGACCATGGACCAAAAATGAACTTATAAACAAACCGTAACTCTAAGTATCAAAAGGACTAACAAGGTAGGAGCTTTTTACCTCCTAAAGCCTCCTAAGATGATGTAGATTCAGGATCTTGAAGCTCAACCACGTCCAAGGCTTGCCCACCAACGTTTTCTTCTTGCAAACACACCAAAAAGGCCACCAAAGTCACTTTCAATCTCAAGGATCACACTCTCAAAGGGGACTAGGGTTTTTAGGGACATTCAAAGGCAGCGGAGGCTGATAAGAGTGAGGGTCCAAGATCATAAGTGAGCTTAAATAGGGCTCTGCCCTAAAATTAGGGTTTTAGAGAATGGCTACGTACGCCCCGCGTACATGGATCAAGGTCCCGACTCCGCATGCCCTTGTACGCTAAGCGTACATAGAGATATGCCAACGTATGAAGGAACTCTTTTTGCAATAAAATCAACAAACCAAGGACTAAAAGGGACATACTAGAATCCAATTGTTACACCACGCAAAGGAATGGGAACCAAATCAGCCATATATTGCTCCTTGAATAATTGAAGAGTGCAACCCCAAAGAACCCTCGCAACCCGAACATATCTATCATCTGCAATCTTGACATCTAGAGGACAATCCAACTCCCTAGGAGCTCCAAAAAAACTCTTGCTAAGCGGAAGTGATACAAAGGATCGGGTAGCCCCCGAATCAAACAATACCAAAGTAGACATAACGTTCACAAGGAACAATCCTAAAATAAAACACATAAATATAAGCATCAATTTAATATAAATAAAGAGATAAGGAGAAGATATATACCCATCACCACATCTGGTGTCGTGCGAGCCTTCTCGGCCATTAACTGAAAAGCCCTGCTCTTAACCACAGGTGCATCTGCCCGACCCTGGTGGCCATCAGTAATCCGAAGAGTTGTAGGATCGGGTGCTGACATCGATCCCGCTGCAGCCAAAATCTCACAATGGGCCTTCTTGTGGCCCCTCTGATTGCATTGAAAGCAAATCAGATCAGATATCATGGTCGTGGTGGTGGTAGCAATGTAATCCCTACTAATATGACGAGTTCGACCGCACTTAAAGCAGCTAGAACCACTCACCATGCACACCCCATCGTGCATCCTACCGCACTTGCCACAACGGCCCAAACCCTGATAGCCCTTTCCTCTCACATCAATAACCTTGGGCCTTTTTCCTAAACCCGCCGATACATGAGCCTTATCCGACTTCCTGTTCCTATCCATCTTGAGATTATTCTCTCTCTCTCTCTCTCTCTCTCTCCTTAGCCATCCCTATTATATCCTCCAATGTCTTGCAGCTAGATCGACTCACAAACTTCCAAATGTCACTCCTCAATATCTCATGATACTGAGCCTTCTTCATCTCCTCATCCGCCACATAGTGCGGAACCAAAAGTTCCCTCTCTCGAAACATCACGGTGATCTCAGCCACCGTCTTAGTAATCTGGCAGAGATCTTGAAACTCTTGCGCCAACTGTTACACCTCAATCATCGTTGCGAACTCAGCCTTGAACCTGGTCACAAAATCATCCCAGGCCATCGAATCAACCGCAACATCACCAACTGTACACCCGACCTCCTCCCACCAATCCCATGCCCTGTCCTTCAGAAGACAGGAGGCAAGTCTGACATTTACCTCCTCGGGGAAACTGCTGGTGTGGAAGGCGTTAGAAAAATCTGCTAACCACCTCCTGCTCGCTATCGGGTCCTTCGCCCCATGATATTCCGGAGATCCCCATGCCTGAAACTCCCTGAAGGTCAAAGAACGTGCTCCCACCAAAGCTACCATCTCAGAACGAAAACGAGCTCAACCGCTCATCTAGAATCTCTAGAATATCCTCCTTGATTGTACCAAATATCACACGAGTCTGCTCAAGAATGCAACACATAATCTCAGATCAAATAAACTCCCTCGTTTGATCATACAACTGCCCGACTCTAGAACCTGAACCCGAGCCATCTCTAGCACCAGAACTGCCAACACGTCTGCCTCGCAATGTCACCATACTGAAAATAGACCATATGAATCATCAGAATAAGAATCAGAATCGAGGGATCAAAAACTATTCAAGCTTCCTTGTTTAATCGCAACTCTCCTTAAATTGAGTATGGATCATTTGCTTCCACTAGTACGGTGTAACACCAAAATTTTGATTTAAATTCGCTTATTTCTTTAACACTTTTCATAAAAATCTCATTTTTATTTAAATTACAAATCATGACTCTTTTGTTCAATCAATTAATAAACCAGGATCCTCTAAAACAAACGCTTCCTCTGGTGTGTACAATCGAGTCGGTGTCGTCCCGTGATCCTGAGAAAACCTGAAACATATAACACAACACTCTGTAAGCACGAAGCTTAGTGAGTTCCCCAAAATACCGCATACAACACATACGCCACTCGAGGCTATAGCACGACCCTCCGGTCGTTGTGTCTCAGCGGGACCCTCCAGTCCCGTAGCTCGTCGGACCCTTTGGTCCGGTCATAGCTTGTTGGGACCTCTGGCCTGGTCTGTATCGTTGGACCCTCCGGTCCGGTCTGTATCGTTGGACCCTCCGGTCCGGTCTCTATCGTTGGACCCTCCGATCCGGTCTATAAAATTATACAACATATATATATCACATGGCACATAATCTCATACGTAGCACATAAGACCCTTTGGTCAACACATAATACCACTCTAGGTAACTTATAGTGAGAAGACTCACCTCAAACGAAGTCGGATGAACTCTCGTGCTCAACGTCCCGACCTGGCCTCCTCCTATTATTCAAATAACATCCCCGATCAACACTCTCTCATTGTCTCAGCTCTAAAGATTGGGTAGAAGACCATTCTACCCTTCCCTAAACTCTCTTAAGTCAGTCTTGACCAAAACCTTAAAGTCAACGAAAGTCAACGGTCAAACTTTGACCCGACTCGTCGAGTGCACATGGGCGAATCGGCGAGTCCACACGTGTCCACGAAATCCTCCTTCTAGCTTCGCTTGAAATGTCGAGCCAACCCCTTGCTCGACGAGTTACACCTGGTATGAATCGCGGGGCAACCCCGACTCGACTCGTCGAGTCCTCTCATGAACTCGACGAGTTGCTACCATGACAACACTCATATGGACTTCTGAGGTCAGATCCGTTCCTCTAATCCATAGATCTGACTTCCCTATGACCAATAACCACGAAAAGGTCGAATCTTGGTACACATGCAAGGCTCTCTATGCTTATTTTGGTGAAATCCTTCATATCATGACAACCCTAGCTCATAACTCCAAGGAAAAGGCATAAAGCAGAATGGAAGGGACTCTCTGGACCTCTTAAGGTCCAGATCTTGGAATCATTTCACCATGGGACCTCTCATACTATAGATTCAAGCTAAAAAAGAATGAAGAAACCCTAGATTCATGAAATCAAACGAATATGGACATGAATCCTTACCTCTCATAGCAGCTCTAAACGAAATGATGGAAGATTTGAGTCCCACAAGACAGCCCAACTCGAAATCCTTCCTTACCTTTGCTAAGACACCCCAAAGGATGATGAATTAGCCCTCCTCATGCACCACAAGCTTCCTCTCTGCTCTCTATGGTTTCTTAGGGTGTAGTGGCCGCAAATGAAGGCCATAAGGACCTTTAAATAGGTCCCAAACCCGAGAAATTAGGGTTTCTCTACCCAGCACCTACTCGGAGAGTTCCTCCCCTGACTCTTCGATTCCACTCACTAAATCCGCGTGAGAAACCCGACTCAACTCGGCGAGTTGGATCCTCAACTCATCGAGTCTCTCCTTTAATCAAAATATTAAACTACACAACAATAACCCTGAAAATCCGGATGTTACAATTCTACCCCACTTGAATTAAATTTCGCCCTCGAAATCATTCCTTAACCACACATAGATTTAATCATTAACCTGAAAGGCACTACCGAAAAGTTCTTCATACCACACTGATATCTTTCTCTATTGACATCCGTGTAACGCCCATGTTTCTAGGCTAGGCATTAATATTGACATAATGGTCTAGGTTAACCTTTGTAACTCATTTAGAAGAAATGAAAAGGAATTATGTGAATTTTATGTGAATTATGTGTTTTATGCTTAATTATTAGGGTTTAATTAATTAAAAATAAAAATAAGCGTCAAAATTAAAGTGTGAGATAAGCCCAATATCTTTACATAAAGTTGTAGTGGTCGAAACAAGGATTTCGGGGATATAAAGAATACCAAAATCCGAGTTATAACGAAGAAGTTATGACCTATTGAAGTTTCGCGACAAAACCGGTACGGTGCTGAATGTCATAAAAAGTGAGTTTTTGATAAACTACTTTTTAGCCTTAGTAATCTAAACGAAAGTCGTAGTATTCGTTAAACCGAGAAGTTCGATAAAAAGAACGCCCAAATCTGACTTCGTATGAGGAAGTTATGATTTTTCGAAGTTTCAGCGTAGCAGTAGACAGCTAAAAACTCGAATTTTAGATCGAGCGATTTTTAACCGACACAACCTAAACGAGAATTGAAGGTCTCGTCATTAGGAGCACAACGGTAAAAAGTCTGACAAAAACGGACGTCGGATGAAGAAGTTATGAATTTTTAACGAATTTCCTATCCCGGTCTGTTAAGAATAATAATATAAAATTTAAATTCAAAATTAGCCGACGAAGTCTAAACGGAAGTTGTAGATCGTAATTTTAGCTACGCGTGCATATAAAGAACGTCAAAAACGGAACTCGTATGCGAAAGTTATGGATTTTAGAAGTTTTGGCACGAAAACCGAGAAATTTCGCATAGTCACACACACAATTGCCACGTCACCCTCGCTTAGAATGTGACACGTGTCCTGCTGAGTCACCTGGCTGCTGAGTCACCGAGGCTGCTGAGTCATGTGAGCCACGTGTCCTCTTCTGATTCGACCGAGGAGGAGACCCAATCCGAAGCAGCCAGCTCCCCAGCCGAAGCTTCGCCCAGCTGCCGCGTGTGTCCGAGCCTCGTATAGCCTAGCTCCGAGTCTCGTAGGTGCGCCAGCAAGCCACGGTTCACTTAGAAGCCGCCAGCGAGCCCTCGCATGTGCGAGCCAGGTGCGAGCCATGCGAGCCATGTGCGAAGCCACCCCCTGCAAGCCGTCGGATCTCCGAAGCGTGCCATCTTCTCAACCGTTGGATCAAACTTCGGACCCTATAAATAGAAAGGTACCTGCGAGGGTTCCCGGTTACTTTTGGAATTTTGCCACTTTTAGCCCCTTTCTCCATATTTCCTTCATCTTAACATCCCGCAAAGCCCCGGTATCGATTGTAAAGCCCGGAATACCCCACGAAGTGCCCGAGAAGCCCGGAAAATTTATCTTTTCGGTTTCAAAGCCCGACCTTTCGCAGAGCCCGGTTTCTCAATAAAACTCCCGGTTTTATTAGAAACGATCGTTTTAGGAAACGAATTGCTGCCCGATTTTCACCAAAATAAGTGAGTGTGTAGTTACTTTCAATTTACACATAGATATGAAGTATTTACCTTGAAATACGTGTTATGTGTAAATATATTAATTGTTTGACTGAGGTGACTGTTGAATTGATGTTTTATACAAGTTTTAAACTGTATATGCTTTTTATCTACAAAATATGTTGGGTAGAACATGGGTAGATGAAATAGTGGGTATGATGAAAGGTGAGTTGGATAAAGGAGATGATCAATAATATTGATCATGAGTTGAGGGTGAGTGGTGAAAATTTGAGAGAATCACTTACCCAAATTGTTGGCCCCCGTCATTCAGCAGAGTATGGATGACAACCATGGACTATTCTAGACAGTCTATGGAACACTAGCAGGCTCGCAACCTGTAGGTGTAATGAACTATATGTTCATTTGTTGTACTCTAAAACCCATTGACATGTATTGCAGGAGAGAACACCTGTAAATAATATTGTCGATAAATGAGAGCTATGGACTTAGCACATGTTGAATAAACTTTGGCAGCTATGGAATTAGTGCTCGTTGTATAAACCCCGGTCACGCGGTGACTTTGTGTCTATTCCTTAGGATGAATCCTTAAGAAGGAGTGATAGTTGATTCTTAGGGTAAACCCTTAAGAAATAAATAAAATAATGGGGTTTGGGGTAGTTAGGTTGATTGATTGATGTATAAACATAATAAATTTATGTATTGTGGGTTGAAAACCCTATATGCTCACCAGGCTTCCAAGCCTGACCCACTCAGCTGTTTATATTACAGGTAGAGGACCCCGAGCATAGTCGGATGATGATGATGAGTGAATTTTGGATTATAGGCCAGTAGTTACAAATAATTGTCGTAAGGCTTATAATGTCTTGTTTATGCTTTTGATCTGTATTGGAACATGACATCCCGAGGTTTTGATATAAAAAGAAATGATATATTTCTTAAAGAAAGGTTTTGATAAACTTTTATCATATTTTGTTTTGGGGACCAACTCCGCAACATCTTTTATAAAGATTTCTCTGATTTGATTTTTAAAAAGCATAAATTAAATCGGTCTTTTCTGGCCGAGAAATTTGGGGATGTCACAATCCAAAACCACATAGAACCTCCAAAACCAGAGTTTAAACCAACTCTTTCGCCGCTAAAAATACCCCTTCCCAATAACCGGAAACTCTAGTGGCCTGATCCGCCGCCAGACCGCCTACTTGAGCGATCACCATGATTTTTTCTCCTCGAATATCAACCCAGTTTCCTCACTGGCTCTCTAATTCGCATAAGACCACGTCCAACAACCGACTATCTCTCCTCCAAGCCGATCATGCAAAACATATGAATCACGCCGCACGAATAAATAGGTTCACACTCCACCGGGGCACATCTACTAGACTACTATCAGAAACCCTCCGAGGAAAGAATCCTCTACACTCTGTCCTTAGACACAAAAGCATAACCATGCTCGCTCAGAAGTGTCCTCAAACATCCCATTCATAAGCCTCAGCTCCAAATTCCATATCTCTTTTTAACGTCACACGAGGTCTGACCGTCGTCTATCCGCATAACTCTTCTGACGGCTCTGGGCCGTCAGCAACCTCTGTCTGACCTGCTGAATTTGCTTAGTCGTCTGAAGCACCATCTCTGTACTACCCATCACACGCTGCCCTACCTCTCCCCAGCAAATGGGAGTCCGAAACCTCCTCCCATACAACAGCTCAAAGGGTGGCATACCAATGCTCAAATGATGGTTGTTATAATAGGAAAAGTCAGCCAAGGGTAAGTACATGTCCCAACTCCCTCCGAAATCCAATACACATGCCCGAAGCATGTCTTGAGCGTCTGAATCGTCCACTCACTCTGCCCGGCTCTCCGCAGAAGAGCTTCCACTGACTTCCCCTTCGCATCAACTATCTCGGCCCTGTGACACACAAGTCACAAAATTCTCAAATGAAAACTACAATCCAACCGGAAATCGACTTAGCCCTCACAGAGACGGAGACCCCAGTCTCGCCCCTGGTTCAACCACCAGGCTCCAAAAACTCAATACTAAGGCTACTCAAGCCTAAAACTCTTCTGCATCATACACTGATCGGAGAACACTCCAACATCACACTCTCTTGCCGTCTAGTTAGTACTATGGTTCCCTGTAACATCACGACAGCCTCTGACTAGTGAGTACTACGGCTCCCCGTAGCACCACAACACCAACTGACTAGTGAGTACTACGGCTCCCCGTAGTACCACGACTCCCTCTCTCTTACTTGTGAGTACTACGGATCCCCGTAGCATCACAACACCCTTTGACTAGTGAATACTACGGCTCCCCATAGCTTCACCCCATACTCTCATTCTCATCACAACGCCACACTACATCCACTAACTCATGCTCCATAGACTATCATAGATAGCTACACACACTTGTCCCACATATGCATCCCAGACTCTGGCGGCAACCGCCATAAGAAAATACCTACCTCTGCGGAGATCCACTTTCTTAAATAATCCCTCTTGATGTCAATACCCGAAGGGCTCCCACTGGAACCCTAGATACATGATACACCACTAGTAGTCTCAAACTCAAGATTCTAAATAACTCCGAAATCGGGACATTATACCCGGGTACCACGGAACACCATTACGGAACATCATGATGTCCTGCCTCAACCACTGATCTCCTACTCCCAGCACCATACAGATACAACAATACATTTCCTCTGATCCCCATAAATAATTTTTCATTTTATCCAATGCGCAATTTCAGTGTATCCAAACACTCAATTGGAATACAAAGAAAGCGCTAACGCTTCAGAACACGTTGATGATCCTCCGAAACCCTTTACCCTACTGATCAAAATCCAAGCAAGAATACACATACCGGACCGGGAGTTGGCTGCTCGATAATCTTCTATCCACCCCAAAAAGGGGCATATACAATCCATACTTCGACCCAGAAGTTCTCAACTGCCCATACCGTCATTACGAGTCTTCCACTTGAAACAGCCCTGACCACCACCAGATTCCTGACAATTGGCCACCTGTCGTGGAGAAACCCCTCCTTTCTTAGACATATACCACATGCATTATCTCGCTCTGCACCTTTCCTTGATCACCAATGACCCTGGTCTCATGAATTCGAGCCGCAGGTTTCTGTATCCAACCCCTAACCGCTCCTGCACAAATCTATGGTTCCCTCAATAAAATACCTGGTTCTCCCCCACTTAGGGTTCGAACCATCACCAATTGATGCGTCAACACTCTACCCCACAGGCGGTTTCTTCTAGAAACATCGCACCCACGCTTGGAAGGTGGCACACAACGCCCCATGATCTCCCCACGTAGAGATCAAGAAACCTCAAATACCCTAAATCTCCAAAGAAATCCTCAGGAACTTTTCATCACGACTGCCTCTAACCATTTGAAGTCTCATACCATCCCAATACTGGACATCCTAACTGTTCAGTACTATCACTGAATCTTAGACTGAAACAACAAAAAAAATCATCATACTCCTCATCCTCGACTTCTCAACCCCCGTTACAACACGTGAATCATCACGAGAATAGGGACTCCACTACCATACTCAATGCCCATCATAGACAGAAGAGCCACTGCTCTGATATACTCGACTGGATTACCCGTTGATACTGCTACCACACGCCCTACTATACTCAATTAGGGTGTAATGTGGTCCTTGACCATCTCAGTTCCCACTGACTACCTGCTCATGGTAGATCATTTCCTCGTGGCAGACATGCTGCTTGATACTCTGGTGGGAAAATCGTAATCATTGTCAACCCATAGGGTTTACTCCTAAACCCTAAACTGAAATCTCACGCCTCTCCTACTACCCGTAGGAAACATAAATAGCACCCAACAAGTCACAGAAGGTGACATCTCCTCCATCGGCTGATTGGTCACTCAGACCGCAATCCCCCATAAAAGCCTTCTCTACTAATCCCTGAGTCTTGCGACTACATCTGACATCTTACCAAGGTACTCTGAATTGCTCTCGACCTCCATCTGAAGGGATCCCTTTTCGAAATCAATCATGGCCCTTAGGCCTAAAACCCCATCGCGTCCAAACTCCACCAATCAATCCTGATCGGACAACCGAGGAATCACAAGCATCATTTGCTAAGAACTATGGTACTCATCCCCTGACATCTCTTCTTAATCTGCTACAATGCATGGCACCCGAACTATACCATCACCCCTTAGTCTGCTAAGATGCATGGTACTCGAACCATGGCATCACTTCCTAATCTGCTCCGATGTATGGTACTCGAACCATGGCATCACTTCCCAATCTGCTACTTAGAACCTTCAGAATACTCCCTGTTTTGAGTATGGGTCCTCTGCTTTTGGTAGTACGGGCCCATACTACCTGCCACATCTACCCATACTTTCCACACGGACCATTCCAGAGCTCCTAAGTAGCTGCTTAACCTTCTCGTTCACTAATTCCGCCACGTGTGCTCGCTCCTCAGCGAAATTGATAGTTAGTTTTGTTTACTTCGTTTTATAGTTTATTTTAGCATATTTCATTCATAATTTAGATAATTTCCATGCATATTTTCCCTTTTGTTATTTTATGACTATTTCGGGTACTTTCGAATCTTGTGAGCATAATTGCAGGTTTTCGGGTCTAGCGGAGCGGGAGTGTTCGGGACGTATGGGAAGCGATGAGATTTGGTAGACAAAAATGATGTTAGGCTTGGTGATTGTGGAGATGATGCATGGAGCGAGCTTGATGGTTATTTGAGGGCTTGGAGAGAAATAAACTTTAAATTTGCAAGATGCGGGAGTTTATTCAAGCGTGCGTAGATTGTTAATCGGGAGAGTGCACGAGCTTTGGAGGATTTGGAGAGGTCAAATTGGGATTAAAATGAAGAAAAACTTGAAGAAAATGGGCTAGGAGGTGATTGGATTCGATCTAGGCTAAGTGGGCTAAGCTATGGAGGCCCAAAACCTCAAAGATGTTACATCCAGGGACCACCCGCGCAACATCACGCGGGTCGCGCAACCTCCTGCAGGGGCAGTTTCGGAAATTCTTCTTTTGAGCTATTTGAGGAAGGTTGGTGCCCATCTTTTGGAGACTCTTGGACATCCGACTTTTGGAGATTCTCTCTGGAGTTTTGAAGACTTCGGAAGGCCAAGAACACTTGAAGAACATCATATTTTTACCTCTTGATTCTTGCTTAATGTTTGGTACAATTTTCTCTAACTTTGTTTCTTTGAGTTTAGCCATGCTTGGCTAAACTAATCTTAATTGACTTTTGGTTAATCCTTTGAACTTTTGTTGAATGTTGAAGAATCCATGAACTTGTTCTTAAATCTTTATGGGAATGTTTTGTGTTTTAACATCTTATCACTACTTGTATGTTTTAGTTCATGAGTTTAAATGTGTTTGTGGTGATTAGTTGGCTAATTTCTTGATTAAGTAAAGGATCCTCAAATTAGCAAGCAACAAATGATTTTTGTGTTGTTTTTGCTTCACACAATCATAAAAACATTTCCTCCAACATGGTGGTGAAAGCATTTGACCCCTCTTGGATTTGGTGACTTTTTGGTTCTTAATGCTAGTTGACTTTCACTAATTACATGCTATTTGGAATTAGGTACTTTGACTAAGGAAATTGTTATGAGCTTCTGTAGCCATTTCAACAATTAAGAAAAGTCTAGGTAATCTCAAGCTCCTTGGATTACTATAGCCAAATTAAGGATTCAAATCAAAGTATTGCACCATTGGATTCTAATGACATGTTCATCAAAAGTCAAAGTGAGGAAACTTTAAGTCAACCATCTCTCCCTTATTGATTTTACATCAAAATCTTATTTTTGTTGCATTTGTCTATTTAAATCATAGTTAATTCTAGTTTGTTTCAAGTATTTCAAAACACCAAAACCCCCCATTTTATTTTTATTGTCATTTTACAAGTATTTTTACAAAGAGATTTTTCATAGAGTTATAAATTGAACCAATCTTCGTGGATTCGATCCCTTTACCACTATACACTATTTTAGTGTGTAATATTTAGGGTTATTATTTGTGTTGGCCTCGAAAACCACCAGAAATGCTCTACTCCGCCAGCGTACTCATCTTAATAAGGTTACTACCTAGGCTCTTTCTTGGTTCGACCACTTCTCCGCCATCAGCTGCTGAAGAACTCCTAATGATGCCAGCCATCTACCTCCTGAATATCGTCATATTCACTTAGTAGCTGACTCCTATCATCGAGAGCTCCATAAAGCACGAAGCAAGCAGCAATCGGGCATCGAAGCATATCCTTCAGCACGTAAAACCTCCCAAGGTTATTATCCACTCGCTTTCCTCATACTCGAAGGATATCACCGAAATCTAACATCTTCGCCCCACATGGCCTCTGGCTACCCTCTCGGAAGACTCTTCATATGCTCATATAGATACCTCTTCTAGATTACTCCTCTATTCGAATCCCCAAAAAGGATTCCCACTGAATACTCTCACTCATACTCAAAAGAACATCACATATGACAACAACTCCTAGGCTAAGGCATCACAAATCAGGCCACTGTAGTCCTAAGATATGAAATACCTAGCCTGTCTCTAGCATGCATAATATCTCATAAAATGTATCATAAATATCTCATAACACAAAAGTGAGGGTATTTTGGGAAATCACCGTTCGGGCTCTGGCTGATTATACACACTGCTCTTTCTCGCTTTCTCTTTGAACTCTTATTCACTTTTAGAAAATCATTTCTTTGAAAACTTTTCTTACTTCCTCAGTTTGAGTCCAGATTTACCCAAAGGTGCATCCGAATCCCTCAAACCAAGGCTCTGATACCAACTTGTAACACCAAAATTTTGATTTAAATTCGCTTATTTCTTTAACACTTTTCATAAAAATATCCTTTTTATTTAAATTACAAATCATGACTCTTTTGTTCAATCAATTAATAAACCAGGATCCTCCAAAACAAACGCTTCCTCCGGTGTGTACAATCGAGTCGGTGCCGTCCCGTGATCCTGAGAAAACCTGAAACATATAACACAAAACTCTGTAACCACGAAGCTTAGTGAGTTCCCCAAAATACCGCATACAACAAATACACCACTCGAGGCTATAGCGCGACCCTCCGGTCGTTGTGTCTCAGCAGGACCCTCCAGTCCCGTAGCTCGTTGGACCCTTTGGTCCGGTCATAGCTCGTTGGGCCCTTTGGCCTGGTCTGTATCGTTGGACCCTCCGGTCCGGTCTGTATCGTTGGACTCTCCGGTGCGGTCTATATCGTTGGACCCTCCGATCCGGTCTATAAAATTATACAAGATACATATATCACATAGCACATAATCTCATACGTACCACATAAGACCCTCTGGTCAACACATAATACCACTCTATGTAACGTATAGTGAGAAGACTCACCTCAAACGAAGTCGAATGAACTCTCGTGCTCAACGTCCCGACCTGGCCTCCACCTATTATTCAAATAACATCCCCGATCAACACTCTCTCATTGTCTCAGCTCTAAAGATTGGGTAGAAGACCATTCTACCCTTCCCTGAACTCTCTTAACTCAGTCTTGACCAAAACCCTAAAGTCAACGAAACTCAACGGTCAAACTTTGACCCTACTCGTCGAGTGCACATGGGAGACTCGGCGAGTCCACACGTATCCATGGAATCCTCCTTCTTGCCTCGCTTGACACGTCGATCCAACCCCTTGCTCGATGAGTTACACCTGGTATGAATCGCGGGGCAACTCCGACTCGACTCATCGAGTCCTCTCATGAACTCGGCGAGTTGCTCCCATGAAAACACTCATCTGGCCTTCTGAGGTCAGACCCATTCCTCTAATCCATAGATCTGACCTCCCTATGACCAATAACTACGAAAAGGTCGAATCTTGGTACACATGCAAGGCTCTCTATGCTTATTTTGGTTAAATCCTTCATATCATGACAACCCTACCTCATAACTCCAAGGAAAAGGTATAAAGCAGAATAGAAGGGACTCTCTGGACCTCTTAAGGTCCAGATCTAGGAATCATTTCACAATGGGACCTCTCATACTCTAGGTTCAAGCTAAATAAAGATTGAAGAAACCCTAGATTCATGAAATCAAACGAAGATGGACATGAATCCTTACCTCTCACAGCAGCTCTGAACGAAATGATGGATGATTTGAGCCCCACAAGACAGCCCAACTCGAAATCCTTCCTTCCTTTTGCTAAGACTCCCCAAAGGATGATGAATTAGCCCTCCTCATGCACCACAAGCTTCCTCTCTGCTCTCTATGGTTTCTCAGGGTGTAGTGGCCGCAAATGAAAGCCATAAGGACCTTTAAATAGGTCCCAAACCCGAGAAATTAGGGTTTCCCTACCCAATACCTACTCAGCGAGTCCCTCCCCTGACTCGTCGAGTCCACTCATTAAATCCGCATGAGAAACCCGACTCGACTCGGCGAGTTGGATCCTCAACTCGTCGAGTCTCTCCTTTAATCAAAAGATTAAACTACATAATAATAACCCTGAAAATCCAGATGTTACATACGAGCCCATACTACCTTCCACATCAATTTGTACTTTCCTCAAGGATTACATTGAATAAACAAAGTCACTTTATATCCATATATTTAACCCTCCTCAAGACAAGGCTCCCAACACTAGATCTCTTCCTAGGTTTTCCTAAGGCAACTCCACACCACTCTCCGGCATCAGCTGTAGAAGGAACTCCCGCTAACTTCCACTAACTAGCTCACGATTACAATTACATATCACCAAAACCAAATAATTCTTCGAATGCAAGGTCTCACACTACAACAGTTGGACTCAGACAAGAGCTGCGCAATAGATTTAAAACCTAAGCTTCTAAAATTATTTAGTCTCAGTAAAATGCAACTTAACATATTCTCTCACCAGTTAGCTAAGGCTAGTGAGAACTCCTAAAAGCACAAAGAGAACAACACTCAAGCATCAAGTAATTAGAACCAAGCATTACCTAATCAGGACATCCTATCACTGACTGATCAGTACTAGCATGCAGGTCTACAAGCTCATACAATAGGCATACAAAGGCATCTCTCTTAGCATTCTATCATGTAAATCTTTAGCAGATTCACAAATCAAATCATATCAGATATCATGTATAGGTATTTTGGGAAAACTTACTTGAGCTCGGTCGATTGCATGCACCACACCCTTTCGTGTATTATAATCTTTTTTTTTTCCATTTTTAAAACATTTCTTTTTGAAAAACTTTACCAAATCATCAGTTTAAGTTCAGACACACTCGAGAGAATGTCTGAATCCCTCAAACCAAGGCTCTGATACCAACTTGTAACGTCCTAACAATAAGACCATAAATTTTTTTCATTTTTAGATTAATAAAACAACAATCCATATCATTGTCATAAAACCAAAGTTATCAAAATGTATCGATACATCATCAATGTCAGAGTAAATCACAAAATGCGAAATCGAGTGGTATGTGCTCTACAATCATCCCGAGCTCTTCCTATTGGAACCAGAAGTACCTAAAACATAAATTGAAAATCATAAGCACGAAGCTTAGTCAGTTCCCCAACATACCGCATACCATCACATAACAGGCCCTGCCAAATGAGTGTAAAAGGCCCTGCCCACACTCTCATAACGGGCCCTACCTAAACTAGCATAACAATCCCCACCCAATGAGTATAAAGGGTACCACCCAAACTCGCATAACGGGCCCCGCCCAATAAGTATAACGGGCCCCACCAAAACTAGCATAACGGGCCCCACCCACATACAATTCATATAAGTATAACATGTAATAGCATACAGAATAACCATCAAGCCCTGCCCAGTAGGAATACAAGAACATACACAGATAAGAGTCACACTAATATCTAGTATTCTAACATAACAAATCATGGGCCGGCATTGGTTCCTTCAACCCGCTAAACATTGTGAGGAAATTCACCTCAAACTGCTGAATCACACTGATAAATCTTTGGCTGCTGGTCCGACAAATCCCTGAGCTATCAATACTAGTAACATCCAATTAATAACTGGACCCCAACACATACTACAAGTCTAAACTAGGGTAAAAGACATTTTTATCGTTTACCCAACTTGGCCCAAAGCCTAGGCCCAATCTAATTGTCCATAAGCCTAAAATTCCAAAATAATCATTCCAAGCCCAATTATGGCCCAATTTTCCAAGTTGGGCCCAAGTCTCTTTCATGGGCTTTCAACCCAAAAGTCAAATAAAAAATCAACAGCCCAACACTAGAATCCTGATGGCCCAACAAGGCCAAAGAGAACTATGACCCAATACCGAGAAGCCCATAACACCAAAGCCCACTGTTGAGTATGCAGGGCGTACTTAGCCTGTACGCTAAGCGTACTCGCTTAAGGGCATGTACATTGTGTGTACCAGCTTGTACGCCTAGCGTATTCAACTAGATTGGCCAACTTACTCATTCAGCTCTTAAATGGTGAAGACTTCACTCCAAAGATTAGATCTAACTTCCTTGAGGTGGTTTATCACGTAAAGTTGCCAAATTTATGTGCATGCATAGCTTAAAGAGACTTAGAGCTCAAAAGAGCTTAATAAATGACCTAATGCATGCATGAGACCATAAGCACCATAAAGTTTGCACCTTTAAGCTTAAAGAACCCTCCAAACATCCAAATCTACAAGATTTAGCTTCTAAAATGGCCTTAACCCATCAAGACCAACCAAAAAGGGACAAAGAAGCATAAAACCATAACATGAAGAGATCTAAGCAAAGAGTAGAGAAGGTATGAACTTTATACCTCAAGAGTCACCAAAAGATGGAGTTAAATCTGGATCTTTAAGCTTCCCCCTAATGAATGAGTCTTCCAACTTCTTCCTCTATCACTTCAAGGAGTACAAACCACCAAAAATCATGACCAAGGCTCAAGAACACTCAAGGATTCTATTAGGGTTCAAGATTAGGGTTTAAGGACAATGGAGGTTGATAAAGAGGCTAGCCCTAGGGACTTAAGGAGCTTATATAGGGTGCAACACCCTAAAACCAGGGTTTCATTAACCCCTCGTACGCCGAGTGTAACCTCGTACACCAAACGTATGAGGCTCAAATACGCGATCAGACCTCCCCTTTAGTACGCTAAGCGTACCATGTGGTAGGCCACGCGTACTAACCCCAAGGACTAAATTGCAATATTTTAAATAAAAAGGGCTAATAGGAAACATACCAAATTCAAGTGTTACATTAATACCATCAAAATGTGATCATCACATCATGTATTAAGAGTCTATGAATAAGAACTTATAAAACAATGGAGTCAGAAAAAGGACGTACCTAAAGTAGAGTCACATGACTTGACTTTATTATCTCTAAGATATTTCAAGTATTTTGGGCAGCTTTGTTTCCAATGTCCCTTCAAATGGTAGTAAAAACAAATGGACTCTTTAGGGTTAACACATGGAATGATCCCAAAACTAACATTTCTCTTTACCATATAATCAAACGATTTGATATTGGATGACCCTTTTCCATTGGGAAGAGAAATCTTTTCTGGATCACCATTATCACCGATGTTAATGTCCATGGAAACCTTGGAATTAGACCTTCTAAGCATATCTGCTTCATATTTTCTTTTAAGCATTTCTACATTAGCAACCATAAACATTTGGGTCATATCAATTAGGGTCAAGTCGATATTCCTCATATAAAATTTCTCAATTAACTGATCATATGACTATGGAAGCGAGATAAAAACCAATTCAATGGCTTGATCACTTGGTAAAATGAAACCCAATTTATCCAACTTTTCAATGTATGATTGCATTTTCAGAACATGCACACACACACACAAAGTTTATGTCTTGATGTTTACATGCCAATAGGGATTGAGTAGTCTCATATCTTTCAACTTAAGGAAAAACGTGATGTTGGGAGACTCATAGGGGGAGAAGGTGGAAGAGTTGAAGAAGCATGGTGTCTAGTTCCATCATTTCTTAAGAAATAGAAAACAATTTCACCTTGACTTAAAATTGGAACACCATCTCTAGAAGATTGAGGAAAACCACTTCCATAAGAATGAGTAAGACCATTTCTATCTTCATCAGACATCAAAAAATGCGATAAAAGAGAATTCAAGTAAGTTGATTTTAATCATTAATTATTAATCCATAAATTTAAAATAAGGCTAGGATCCATATTTTTTATTCGAACTTTGAAGAGAGATGTTGTAATTAAATTCGAATCTATTTTAGGTAGGTAAAGCTTTTACCAATTCCAATCTTATGAAACTCCTAGATCCTATGAGATTCATTGAATCTTATCAATGGCATGTTTAATCTCGGTTTATGCTCTCACTTTTGTGACTAGGGATGCCGAGGATCACAAACAAGATGTGAATAACCATGCAAATCTACTTGACAATCTCGATGTCATTTATCATCTCTCATTGATGTATCGATTAACCACAAACACTCCATCATCAATGATAATTTTCAAGATGCCCATCATATCCCTTTATAGTCCCTATTAGTGTGCCAGTTAACCATACACGCTCCACTCACGACATATAAAGCATGATGTGCATTTTCATGGATTAGCATACTTTTTACATTTTTCCTAAAGTAACTAAGAGTAAGATTTTTAAAAATTGTTTAGTTACTTTATGTGATTACACTTATTAATTAGATTATGTCGTATCAAATCCATTCAGCTAACAACCCTCCATTACAGTCATTTTATGGGTTGCTTCCTTAAACTCCTCTTATAGTATAGCTTCATGAATGAGGCATACTAGCAATTTGACCGACTTTTATTATACACATAATATGTTTATATTTTAATTATATATATATATATATATATATATATATATATATATATATATATATATATATATATATATATAGAATAAAGTGTATTTTAAAACCTTCCTAAAATACTAGGTTTAAATTTAAAATTTTGAAATTAATAAAAAAAAATAATTTAATTTAAAAATAAACCAATTTTGAATTAATCTTTATCTTTTCATTAAACAATTAATTTAATTAATTAACTAATTAATTAAGGATTAGGTAATTATTTACAATTAACCAATAAAATAATTCAAATTTAATTCAACTCCTAAGCCTTTTAATTTTCAAAAATTGGCTAGGGTTTATTCGGTTTTAATTGTTCAAATTCTAAGGCTTTTAAAATAACAAATAAGGAAACATGGTAAACCCTATAAAGGATACCTCAATTTTCAAAAATGGGTAATGGAGGTTAGGGTTTCTAAAACCGTTGCGAAAAACGAAAATATAAGGGTGGAGGCTAGGGGTTCAAGAACCCAAGTAAATTTCAAAAATTTGCCTCCTTAGGGTTTAGTTTCTATAAACCCTAATTTTGATCTATTTAAGTTTGTGCAAGATCATTGAGAACAATGATCTTGCAACCTAAAGGATCTATGTTCTCACTATGATTTGCAAACAACTATTGAAAATAAGAACCTAAACGAAAATATAAGGCTCTGATCCCACTGATAGGTTTTATAGGTTACAAAAATCTTATTTTGGTGGAAAAACTTAAACCTTAAGTTCACATGCAACCTAAAGGATCTATGTTCTCACTATGATAGACAAACAACTATTAAAAATAAGAACCCTAAAAGTATGTTCATTTTCTAAATTAAGAAAGGGTTGTTAGAAAATACATAACTTTAGTTTATTATAGCAAATAAACTAATATTCCCTCTTTGTTGGTCTTCAGAAAGCAAGCACCAAAAGTTTTGTGCCTTTAATGACTCACACCCAAACCCTAGCAATTAGAAGCTAAAGAGCAGCGAGGAGAAAAAAAGAAGAATTTCAAATCTAAGCTCTTAGAATAAGATGATTTTCGAAATTCTAAACCCTTACGAGTTTATATAGGTGTTAGGTAGGTTGTATGTAAGACATGTTCCTTTTAAATAACCCTTACCCCATTGTTTCCTCCCTAAGGCATTCCAAGCATCCTTAGAGCTCAAGAATACCTCTAGAAACCCTCTAGCAACCGTCCCTTTTATGGGAAGTTCTAGAATTAGTCAATTTTCAATTTTTGAAAATTGTTGCCTTTAGTCCTTCTACTTTTAATTAATCCAATTAATTTCTGATAAAATTTTAATTAAACAATAGTATTTCTAATTAACATATTATCTTACAGTATATTAATAAATCATTTATTTGTATTTCCAATTAATTTGTTAATTATATAATAAATTAATAAATTAGTATCTCTCTCCAAAAAGCATTGCAGACAATCACTAGGTTTGAGGGCAACCCAAAACGACTCTGCTAATAATTCAAGATTATACTTATTTAGTTATAGGCTTAGACACCTAATCTAACAGCTACATGGTATGTCACAAGCAAACTTGATCTCAAAATGCAAGATTTTATTGATGTATTTATGTTATCTCACGTGGAAGATGTATATTCCAACAAAGAAGACTTTAGGGTGTTACAACAAATTCTTATATTCTTGCTCATAGTGTTGTTAATTTTAGTGAGATGGAACAAATGTTATAAATGTCTATAGCCAATAAGTTTATGAATTATCTTTGGTAGATGGAAGATAAAAGGACTACAAATGCCCTTAAATATCTAGATTGCATAAGTTACACCCTCAAATCAATCCTAAATCTCTAGCAATATTATGAGGATTTTTTCCATGATATGGGCATTATGGATGGTCAAGAGGTCCTCTAGTTCAAAAGACTATTTACAACTACCAGTGTTCTAAAAGGCGCACCATGGCGGGCGCCAAGGCGCGCCATGGCGTGAGGAACGACATTGCCGTTACGAAATGCTTCATAACGTTGCTGTTAGGCGTAATGCGTGGCAAGGCGTGATATGGCGTGCCATGGCGCGTTATGGCGCGTGTTTTTTCGTTTGAGACACGTTTTTTGCTCTTTTTTATACCTTTTCTAATCGGACATACAAGTATTTTGTTTTTTATTAACTTTCTGTTATTAGTTGTTGATATAACACTTCTAAAAACTAGGTATATTTGATAGAAATTTATATTTATGCAGTAATATAATTATAAATTAATACAAAATCGCCGCCTTACATCACGCCTTGAAAAACGCCATGGCTCGCCATAACTCGTTAAGCTTGAGGCTTGGCCTTGCCGCCACGCCACGCCTCACGCCTTTTAGAACCTTGACAACTACCATAATAATAATATTATTCTGTTGGCACTAATTGTGAAAAGTCATAGATTATGCCAAGAAACTCAATATAAGGCCTACACGCATCCTTATGTGCACTCCTACAGATCTCCTTTATAGATGAACTGATCAAACAAATGATTTTTTTTTATCTCAACAACATTGATATGAAGCTACATGGTGTATTTTAAGATCCTCCTAAAGAAAAAAAAATCAAGACCCATAAGGAATTTAAGACCATCACCAAGGACCACAAATGACCTTGAACATAGGATCATCAACTTAGTTGAAAAGGATAGGATAAGGCTCATCTTCAGGTTAAGGCACAAATATCTATATGCGTATTTTTTCTTGAAAACATGGCTTTGATAACTTGAAAATCGATGAATGCCTCTATGACACTGAAGAAACATATCATCAAAGAACTTGATTTTCTCTTGAATGGTGGTTAGTTGTGTGAAAATGGATCACTCTTACATACAATGCATGATGATTGTTGGTACAACAAAGACCACTAAGGGGGGCTATCGTTGATGCGCATTCAAGTGAACCTTTTGAACTACTGTATGAAGGTCATTCACTCTGAGGAACTGGTCTCCAAGGATCTGCCTATCCGAAGGGAGAAATCATATGAAGAAGCATTATTATGTTGACTATAACTAATAGTGTATGATATGACATATTAGATATGACACGGTCTTATCACAATGTACTTTCTAACCTTATGACATATTCTTATCCTTTTTGCATATATTATTCTAACATAAATAGATGATATCATTATCCTTTAATCAACATATATCAATAAAACAACAGTTCACTCTAAATTACCATGTTCTTATATCTTATTAGTTATTGTTATTGTACTTCGTATATTGTTTATATTATTCCATATTTTTTGGATTTATTGATACATGTTAATGATACATATTATTTTGTATGTATTTCTATATTGGTTTTGATATATTCGGCCCATTAGTTTTGTATCAAACCCTTTACATGTATATTGTATGTATTTATTCTATTGGAATGAGAAAGGGATACTCATGCATTAAATTAGTCTGTTACATGGTATCAGAGCGAATCTAACATTTCTTTACCCTAGCAACCGTTTCCCTTTTACTGGCGCCAAACCCTTCTCTTCCATCTCATCTTCCTTCATTTTTTGTTCTCTAGATCATCAATGTGTGGTGTGCATCAAACAAAGTTGAAGTTTCTAAAAAACCATATGACATTACTAACATCAAGGCATCAATCCCGCTGATTGTTGAGTTAGACAAGCTTAACTATGATGCCTGTACTGAGTTATTTGAAACCCATTTTAAAGGCTTTTGTGTTTATGCACACTTGGAACAATGAGTAGAATCCGGCTACCTCTGATCAAACCGAATGGGATAGAATCGACAATATCATGAAGATGTGGGTGTATAATACGATCTCCTAATCTCTTCTTCAGATGGTGTTGAAGAAGAAATCTCTTGTGTGGGAGATGTGGAAGGATCTGTAAGTCCTTTTCCAAACAAATAAAGACGTAAAAGTGTAAGATAATAGATTGTTTCATTCCTTAATAGTGAGGTTAAACCTCATATGAATAGGGTTACATAAGAGACCTAATATAAACCCTAAAGGGCTTGGGCCTAAACCCTAATCACTAAAATCCCCCTGCAGTTTGATCGGGAGGGGAAGATTAAACTGAAAAAGTAAAAACATAAAACATAACATAAATGAAGACAGTAGCAATGGCGGAGGCAGAGCTATAACGATGACGTCTAACAACTGCTTGTCAGAGAAGGAGAGAAAAGAAGTGACGGTCAGCAGTAGTTCCTTTGTATAAGAAGAGAGGAGCGGCGGCGACATAACGATCATGCAACCAGTGGTAGAGGTATCCAGAGAAAGGCAACGAGAAAGAAAGAGGGCTTGAGCTGCGGCAGATGGAGCCAATACCGGTGAGATCGGCGACGGATGTTGATAGAGAAAGAAACGACTGCTGATCAGAGGCTGTCTGGCAGAGAAGGTGCCATCGGAGAGTGTTGGGTTTTGAGCATTCTAACATTCCTATGGTGTACATGCAACCCTATATACCTTGGATCTATGTTTTCTCTATTATACATGCAAATATCAATTTTTTCCAAGGTATCATCCTAACTAGCATATTATGGAGTATACAGAATATAAAATATAGTTGAATGACATACCTTTTGTTGTAGCTTGATTCCTTGGACCTTAAAGAGCTTAGTGCCCCAAGTGTTGCACCTCAAATGGTTCACACAACACCACCAACAATTGGAACAACTTGAGAGAAGATTATTCACACTCAAAATCGGCTAGCCCTCATGTGTCTATCAGTAGTCACACCTTAGTGCCAATTTCGTGAGCTATCAGGCTTCTTATATAGTGTGTACATTAGGGTTACACCATGTAACTCATTAATTTCCATATTCCTCATGATCCATGGGTTTTAACCTCCATGGAGTATCCATGGGTCACCATATGGGTTTAGCCCAACACGAGGAACTATGGATCATAAGCCCACTTTATAAGAATGAATGATTTACCAAATCAATCCCATTTATTTAACTAGTCTCTTTTGATCACAAAATTAATTCCAAACTAATTCTTGATCAATACTAATTAAATAATATTATTTCATATTAATATATTAGAACTTATAATATATTAATAAATCATAAATATCCAATTCTCACAAAAGTATATCCAAATTGTTCCGATGCCATGCAACCCAAATGGACCATGCTACTCTCGGGTCAAGTACATACCTATAATAGTTATGGGATTAGACACCTAATCCAACAGTCTCCCACTTGGATAAGTTTAATAACTATTATCGTAAGCATGACTCCAACCTGACTAGCAATCGTAGCTCTTAAAAGCCATTGTCGAACTCTGATCTAGTCAATGATGTGTCTATTAGATAAGGGATCATATATTCCTCTATTCTAGATATCATATGGACTAATACATGGATTATAATCATTCTCTCTATCCATCTGTTGTTTCCCAATTTCCGATTTAAGACGACTGACTAATTTAACAAATCAAATCAATCCAGGCCTGAAGTCATCACTAAATCATCGAGGGGCCTACATATATCGCTTTTATCCACATGGGATAAAAGGAATGGATAAACTTCAACCCAAATGCTCGCTTGTACTTACTCATCAAATTACACACAACGATATGTTTTATAACATCCAAGTTACTGGTGTGTTTACATATGTCAATGTACAACTGACTTGCAACTACAACTCACATGTCTCTGTTTGAAGAATATAAGATATTATCGTCTCATGATCACTCGTGATAAAATCCATGAAGTGATTCAAATGAGTGTGGGTTGAATCCAATACTCGAATCTTATTCCAGGAGCACTCATGAACACTGCAGCCACTTTGTCCTAGACAAACAAAAAACTCATTCATGACAGTCTTGCTTCAATACCTACTTCCAAAGTATGATCGACTGTGGATGGTTTGAATAACCTAGTTATTCGGGAAGTCAAAACATGCAAAGTGAAACACAATAATAATACTAATCCTATATGGCCCAAAAACTTTTGAGTCATATTAATTACTCATTATTCATTTTATAATGTTTCAAATAATCAACTTAATACTTGAATTAAAATAATAGTTATGCCATGCTCCAAGCATGCACACTATGTTTGTTTCAACGATAGTTATGCCATGTACCAAGCATGCACACTATGTTTGTCTATGGTCCTTAATTTGTGAAATATATCAATTGAATAACATTTCAATGATGCTCATTTCAAAATTCCAAATCCTTATTGCAAGTGTAAGAATTCCAAATTCTTGTCACTGCTAGGAAGTGTTAGATTCTAAACTATCATGCAATGATTCCTTTGTAATGTCTAGGTACCAAAAGTCACAGAGCCTTGACCGATGATATTACAAAGTATTCCTTTGGAGATTGTTACAAGAAAATTTCATGGAAATGAAGTCTCAAATTCAAAGTACATTCCTTTGAACATCCTTCTTGCATAAAAGTTTCTAACTTTCTCATCTATTCTTTAACTCCCAATATGGACACATTCCATATTTGCCAAACGACAATTCATTATTAACAGACTCTTGTCTATATTCTATTCATAATAATGTCAATATGTTCCATTTATTACTATACTTCCAACTGTCCTTAGGCAACCAATCCTTGGCGATCCTTAGATTGTCCTTTATAATTGCTCAACC
Organism: Lactuca sativa; assembly: GCF_002870075.4. NCBI lineage: Eukaryota > Viridiplantae > Streptophyta > Magnoliopsida > Asterales > Asteraceae > Lactuca > Lactuca sativa. The sequence goes on along the minus strand of NC_056625.2, from coordinate 105,482,260 downwards.
ACTTTAGTCATGACCAGGTCTACTCCTTTTCCCTCTTAATGCCCTAGGCATTTGGAAAAATTTAGAACACGAGAATATTATAACATATGTAATCGATCCTATACCCGAAGCATATGGGATATGATTCATAATGTCTACCATAAATACATGATTCTTGATCAGTCTTTTGATACAATATTTTTTTATTTTCTATAACTCTCGTGTTTCTACGCTAGGCATAAATCATGATGTAATAGTCTAGGTTAACCTTTGTAACTCGTTTTAAAATGATAAAAAGGAATTATGTGAATATTATGTGAATTATGTGCTTATTTACTTAATTATTATGATTTAATAAGTTAAGAATAAAAAATAAGCGTCGAAAATAAACATTAGATAAACCCGATATCTATGTAGGAAGTTGTAGTGGTCGTGACAAGGATTCCGTAGATATAGAGAATGCCGAAATCCGAGTTATAACGAAGAAGTTATGACCTGTTGAACTTTCACGATAGAACCAACACGACGCTGTATGACGTAAAAAGCGAATTTACGATAGAGTGCTTTTTTATCCTTAGTGGTCTAAATGAAATTCATAGAGTTCGTTAAACCGAGAGCGTGCATAAAAAGAACGTCCAAATCTGACTTCGTATGAGGAAGGTATGATTTTTCTAAGTTTCGACTTAACAGTATGGAGCCCAAAACTCGAAATTTAGATCGAGTGATTTTTAGCCAAAACAATCTAAATGAGAATCGAAGATCTCGTCGATATTAGTGCAACGGTAAAATGACAGACGAAAAACGACATCAGATGAAGAAGTTATGAATTTTTAACGGACTGTTCCTGCCCCGGCCTGTTAAATATATAACTTTAAAAATTAATTCAAAATTAGCCGACGGAGTCTAAACGAAAGTTGTAGAGCACAGTCTCACCTACACGTGGATATAAAGAACGTCAAAAATGGAGCTCGTATGTAGAAGTTATGAATTTTTGAAGTTTGGAAAATGGGAGCACGCCCAGCGTACCAGAGTACGCCCAACGTACTTGTGTACATGACCCGGAGTCTGTCACCTTCCCTACTCCGTTGCATGAATTCCACGTGTTCGTAGCTTAGACACGTACGTATTTATCCCATAATACGCCCAACGAAGAACCTCGCGAGGCAATACTCTCCGCGTACCTGAGCATTACGCCCAGCGTACTAAGGAGCTTCAGCCTCCTATAAATAGGGACCGATGCCATCCGGATTTTTGTTACAAATTTCCATTCACTCACCTTATACTCTCTCCTAAATTTCAAGAAATACCCCCGAAGCCTAGTGTATCATCCTAGCACCTGAAGTAAGTTCCAGAGCCCCGAACATCTTGAGAAAAAGAGTTTTCGAGTCGAAACTCTGTCCACGTGAAGCCCGATTTTTGAGAAAACACCCCAGTTTCATCGAAGAATATTATTTTAAGAGACGAGGTGCTGCCTAGTTATCGTCTTAACAAGTGAGTGTATAGTCACTTTCTTCTTTCACATAGATATGAAGTATTTTCTTTAAAATACGTGCTATGTGTAATTATATTGTTTGTTTATTTGAGATGGGTGTTGAATAGATATTTTATACAAGTTTTAAACTATATATGTATTTTTATCTACAAATATGTTGGGTAAAACATGGGTAGATAAAATAGTCGATGTGTGTTAAAATGATGAGAGGCCTCGATATTGTTATTGTTTCAGTCATCTAGTGGAGTATAGATGACGACCACGAACCTTTCTAGACAGTCCAGTGGAACGCTAGCAGGCTCGCAACCTGTAGGTGTTTGTGAACTTAGTGTTCAATGGTATACTCCATCCCCCACATGGTTGCCTTATTTGACATAAATTGCTGAGGAATTCCCTAAAGCAGTGTTGTCACCCCGATGAAAATCCTTAGGCTAGGTCCCTTATGAAAGGTGTTTAGGGACGTAAAGTAAGGATAACGGGAATGGGTAATCAGGGTTATTGTTGTTTCATGAAATTAATAAATTTATTGTTGGTTAATGAAAATTAATAAATTTATTATTTGTGGGTTGAAAACCCTATATGCTCACCAGGCTCCCAAGCCTGACCCACTCAACTTTTTATATTACAGGTAGTGGACCTAGAGCATAGTTGGATGACAACAAGGGACTTTTTTGATTATATGCCAGTAGTTGTAAATAACTATTGTAAAGCTTATAATTTACTGTTTATGCTTTTTGTCTGTATGGGAACATGACATCCCGAGGTTTTGTTATATAATGAAAATATATTTCTTTAAGAAATGTTTTGATAAATTTTTATTATATTTTGTTTTGGGAACAAATTCCGCAACATCTTTCGGAAAATTACTCTGATTTTATTTTAAAAGCATAAACTAAATCGGTCTTTTCTGGCCGAGAAACTTGGGGATGTCACATTTTCCATATATAGAATTTCCTTATGTTGAACCATTCCAACATAACATTCATATATATATTTGACTAAATTGATTAAAAACTCAATCTAAGCTTTTAGATTTGAAATGAAGTATGTATTCCTCTCCCTTAATTATAACAAAACAACTATTCAAAAACACAACTTTGCGAATTGAAACTTTTGTTTTCTATAATTAACATTTCTAACTTGAAATGCTTATAATAATTATGCTCCCACTTGCATAATAATTATTAACTTACCAGCATAACAGTTATGCTCCCACTAGCTTTGACATGTACTCAGAAATCAGTTGGACTTCCAGAAATCAATACTTATTGACTTTCTTACCAAAGTTCAGATTTTTGATACGAGATGCTTTGATAACACTTTATCTAGGCTTCTCAAACACATACACCTTTCCTTAGATAGCTCACATGTGTGTCTAAACTATTTAAGAACTTACAACAATAAGTCTCCAATGTTTAGACCTTTTTTCTATTTTTCACAATTTGAATTATGAAAACGGATGTTGTAATCATAATTGAATTTGAGAATGCAAATATCATAATTTCTATCTTAAAATCTACTTAGTGAATCGAAGAGAGACCTTATGACACTTAGATTTTATGGTATATGTGTTCCTATCCATGTGATTTTGTCATAACCATAATCACAAGTCAAGGTTAGTGACAAATCCAAACTCCTATGAACTGAACTTGTTCAATCTTAATTTCATGCCACCTGACAGCACAAGGGCCTAGCATTGCTTCCAAGTTGTTATTTAAACGACTGAGAACTCATAGAACTCACACGCATAGTCAACTTAACTGGAATGGGCACAGAAACAAGAATATATCAACACGATAGGTTACAAACCTCAAGTCGTGTGCTGGCGTTTAAAATAGGTTTACTCTTAATTAGTTCTTGAACCTTTCAAGATCTTTAAGACTCCCACTGACCTTTTGACATATAAGATTCTCTTGTCATAAACCATTCCTTGACTAATTAAAATATTCAAGAGTTAGTGCGGATTCGTATCAAGACATACACTTCACACAATTGGCCTTATTTGGTCATTGTTTTATCCAAAACATCACAACTTATCAATTTCAAATGTACAAGAGTAGAAAACTTTTACTCTACATTTGATAAGTGTTTTAAACCTTTCTTAATTTAATGTCACTCAAGGCACAATCTTGGAGTATGACTCTAAGATTTGGTTTGGAACGAAGTATGACCCATCTTCTTGATTTAATCCTTTTAACAATTCACGATTCCTCTTCTTAGCCATACAAATGCACTAAGATATCCTTAGAGGATCAATTGTGACATGGTTTTCAACAATCATTAAGATGGTCATAAAACACGATACTATAGTACTCTCCTATCTTTTCAGATTGGAGAAACTTTTATCTTTCTGCCTAATTTGATTTTTCTCATTCGCTCTGCCATACATTGAACCTTTTCCAATGTTTAGAATTATACTTAAACTTGTAAGCATAACCATGTTTACTAAACCTTAGTAAATCATGACAAATAGTCTTACCAATCTTTGTGGTGGATCTTGACCAGCGCACACCCAGTATACCCAATCCCCTAGTCCTTCACTTGACTCACATATACATGTGAACAAGGAATTAGTCTCAATTTACGAAAGATGAAAATTCTCATTCATCATATAATAAAACTAGCATGATTCCAAGTTTCTGTCCAATTAAAACTTGGGTGATGAGAATCTTTCCTTATTTGGTAAATTTAGACACTACCACAAATAAAAGAATCAAATCCATATTGCTAACCTAGAAACATACAAACATCAATTTTCACAAAAGCCATTGCAAGGATATATAAAATAAAACAAAATTTTATTTATTTATAAAATGTGGAAAAAACTTTTCCTTACAATGCAATTACAAATGAAAACTATGTTATTACATATTTCCTAGAAATCTATCATAACTCCTAAGCAGCAGCTCAAAAAGCGAATCTTCGAACCATGCGATTGAAATCTATCTTCGCGATCAGATTCAACATACTCTTACTTTTAAGCTTCATTGCCTTTGCTTGATCCTACAAAACATCAAAATGCAACCTTGTCACATTATGTATTAAAAATCAACAATTAGGAACTTAATAGAGTTAGACAATAGACTTACCTGAAGCAGAATCATACAATCTAATTAAATTTCTCAGGTAGTCAGGGCAGCTTCGCTTCCAATGTCCCTTTCCTTGGCAGCAAAAACAAACAGGCTCACATGGAATAGTCTCAGAATTAGCCTTTCTCTTATGATCAAAACTTTTGACCATGGTCAATTCCTTTCCTTTAGGAGAAGGAATCTTTTCTGGGGTGTCCATGTCAGCTTGGGATCACAAACAAGATGTGAATAACCATGCAAATGTGCTTGGTAACCTCATTGTCTTTATCATTAACTATTGATGTGCCGGTAAACCACACACGCTCCATCAAAATGACAATCATGAGATACCCATTACTACTCTTTATTAGTTCCTTTTAGTGTGCCGGTTAACCACACACGCTCCACTAACGACCAATAAAGCATAATGTGCAATTTCATGGATTAGCATACTATTTCACATTTTTTTAAAGTAACTAGAGTTGGGATTTTGTAAAATAATGTTCCAGTACTTTCTTTAATAACATTATACTTTTAATGAGATGTAGTTGTCCTATCAAATCCGTTCTGCTAACGACCCTCCACTAATCAAGAAAGCGGTGGGTGAGAGTGGACACCCATTCAACTACCATTTTGTAGGCAGTTTCCTTATACCCCCCCTTATAGATTAGCTTCGTGAATGAGGCATACTAACGATTTGACCGACCATAGTCTTATACATATATAATATTTAACTTTTAATTATAATATATATATATATATATATATATATATATATATATATAAGGTGTGTTTTAAACTTTTAAAACTTTAGGGTTTATATGTAAATTTCAAAAATTAAGCCATTCATTTTAAATTTAAAATAAACCAAATAACTAGATTTAATATTTATCTATTAATTAAATATTAATTAATCAATTAAATCTTGTAAGGGTTATCTAATTAAATTAAAGAATTGATTTAATCCTAATCCTTATCCTTCTAAATTTCGAAAATTAGGGTAAAGGATAATTTCCTTATTCTTCTCAATTATCCAATTAGGCAATAATTATCCAAAATAAGATAAAACCCTAAAATAACTAGCAAATTTCGAAATTAAGGGGAGGAGGCTAGGGTTATCCAAAACCCTAACCCTAATTTTGATTAGGGTTCATGGAGGCTAGGATTTTTCGAAAACCCTTTGAATCAATAACCCTAGAAATCGAAAATTTGGCCTTTTAGGGTTTAATAGCTATAAACCCTAGTTTTCAATTCAACTATTATAGCAATTCAATTTAAAACAAACAATGGCTCTGATACCACTGATGGGTTTTAGGTAAAAAACATAAGCTAGAAAAACAATTCCTAAGTTCACATGCAACCTACTTTGGATCTATGTCTTAACTATTGAACATATAACTTTCAATTGCAAAATAAGAACCCTGGAGGAGAGACGCTATTTTTGAAAATAACTAACTAGGGTTTAGGAGTTACATACCTTTCAATTGTTATAGCAAACAATTGACAATCCTCTTGATCTTGATCTTGATCTTGGAAGCTTAGCACCACAAATGTAATGCCTCTAATGGAATCACACCCAAGAACTATCAAGAAGGAAACTAGAAGGAGAGAGAGGGAGGGAGTATGCAATTCTCGGCCTAGGGTTTTTCAAAAGAAGGAGTGCCCAAAATGTGAACCAGGAAGCTCCTTATATAGCTGAGGGATCTAGGGTTTAGGGAAAAACCCTAATGCTCCTTGCTTAGGGCCTAAGCAAACCCAAGGGCCTTATCCAAGCCCCCATGGACGAAATCATTAGGGTTTCCCCTATAGATTTCGTCCACCCTCTTCCAAGGGGGTTCTGGAGCCTTCCACTCAACTATTAGATAATTGCAAACTAGTCCTTGCACTTTATAATTAATACTTTTAACCCCAAAACTAATTCTGATTAATTTCTGGCTAACTATTAATTAAACATCATGATTCCTAATTAATATATTAATCTTTTAACATATAAATCATTTATATTAATTTATTAATCTTATAAATTAATATCTCTCCTTTTATAATTTCCTTGTTCGGTTGCTAGGATTGAGGGCAACCCAAAAGGAGTGTGCTGCTATCAATTCAAGTACATACCAATTATAGTTATGGGCTTAGACACCTAATCCAACAGTTCCCACTTTGTTATATATTCAATCTTAGCTATGTCAACTATAATCCTTTCTTGGTTAACCACATGACCCAAAAATTGGACTTCTTGAATCCAAAAATCATATTTGGAGAACTTCACATACAACTTCTCCTTCTTTAATACTTCTAACACTTCTCGCAAGTGTCTGCCATGCTCCTCCTGGCTTTTTGAGTAAATCAGAATGTCATCTATGAACAATATCACGGATTTATCTAGGAATGGTTTACAAACCTTGTTCATTAAATCCATGAAGGCTGCTGGAGCATTGGTTAGTCCAAATGACATAACCAAAAACTCGTAGTGTCAATATCTTATTCTGAACGCAGTCTTCTCAATATCCTGCTCTCTTACATTTAGCTGATGATATCCTGGCCTAAGATCAATCTTCGAGAAATAGCTCGAACCTTGCAACTGATCAAACAGGTCATCAATTCTTGGCAACGAGTACTTGTTCTTTATTGTTGACTTGTTCAGCTCCCTGTAATCTATAGACATTCTCATGCTCCCATCTTTCTTCTTCACAAATAACACCGGAGCACCCCCAGGGTGATGAACTAGGTCTAATAAAATCATTTTCCAACAACTCCTGAAGTTGCATCATAAGCTCCCTCATTTCTGTTGGTGCTAATCAATATGGAGCTTTTGTTATTGGTGTTGTTCCTGGTAACAAGTCTATTCTAAAATCCACTTGTCTATCAGGGGGAAATCTAGGAAGATTCTCAGGAAAAACTTCCGGATAGTCATACACCACTGGTATACTTGGCATATCCTTTTTCTCCTTCTTAGCATCAATCACGAATGCCAAGTATGAGGTGAATCCTTTAGATAAACATTTTCTGGCTTTCATTAGGGAAATGATTCTAGAATTTACTCTGCGCTTATCTCCACATACCATAAACGATTCCTTTCCAGGCGGGTTTACCCTTACTATCTTTTTCTTTCACGGTATTTCAACATCATTGGCGCTAAGCCAATCCATTCCCAAAATGATGTCGAAACCATTTAACTCGATGGGTAACAACTTCTGTTGGAATTCGTTTCCATTCAGGTCGATGACGATATTCCTAATACAATCGCTAACTGGTATGAATTTTCCACTAGCAACTTCTACAATTAGGGCATCATCTAGCTTTTCTATAGGCAATGCTAGTCTTTCACCAAATATATGTGATATAAAGGAGTAATTCACTCCGAAATCAAATAATAAATTGGCATGCAATCCATTCACAAGAAAGGTACCTGAAGCGACATCCGTTGTATCCTTTGCGGCTTTGAATGTCATTTAGAAAGCTCTGGCTTTTGGCTTTGGGAGGAGATTAGGCTTCGCTACCTCTATCTTCTTCGGGCAATCCTTTAAAATGTGCCCTTCTTCATGGCATCCATAGCACACCCTTTTGTTGGTTGTGCACTTGTTGGCATAGTGCCCTGACTTTCCAAATTTAAAACAAGTGACCTCCTCATCACATTTCCCAACATGTTTCTTCTTACATTTATCACACCATTTTGCTTCGCCTCTTCTTCCTGTCGAATCGGACTTCGAGAATTTACTTTTCTTATTGGACCTCAATCATCCATCGAACTTTCTTTTCTCACCAACCTCTGCCCTCTCCTGATTCCTTTCTTTTAACCGGGTTTCCACATTTTTAGCTGCTCAGACTGCTGTCTTTAGAGTAGCTGCCATCTTGATCGTTGGGCCAAAGTTTACTGGCAGTCCGTTCGCAAACGTCCCAATTTTGAGAGTTCAGTTGGCACTAAGTATGGAAATAACTTCATCTTTTCGGTAAACGCAGTAGCATAGTCGTCTATGCTCATTTTCCCTTTCTTCAAGTTCTGAAATTCATTTTTTATATCTATCAAATCTATCTCTGAGCAATACTACATCTTTAACTGCTCCAAGAACATTTCCCAAGACATTTTCAAGGCTTCTCCATGTGGCATCATGTCTGCCAACAACTTCCACCAGCTTAAAACTTCGGTCTTTAGTTGTCTGACCGCAAAAATAGTTTTCTAATTATCGCTACAGTTGTAGCTTTCAAATACCATCTCCATTTTAGAGATCCGGTCCGTAATTTCGATAGGCTTGGGGCTTCCAGAAAGACTTGGTGGTTTGGCGCCCAAGAAATTCTTATACATACGCCCATCTATGTGGATTTTCCTCTCCAGGTTATTCCTTTCTACCACTGTAGGTTCCGCTTGACTGACAGTACGACTGTAATTTCCATCCTCTGACCGTTCGTCATTTAATTCATGTTGTTCAACCGGCATTGAAGGTTCACTCCTATTGTTTAGCAATAGTTGCCTCATTTCCTCCCTTTGTTCAGCCATCATTGCCTGAATCATGGCTTGTACTCCAGCCATGGTGATGGGTTCTGGTGCAGCTCCTGCTATCGGCACCTGTTCCACCACTTGGGGTTGAGGTTGCTGGTTCTATTTTCATTTCTAGCTCCACTTCGGGTTCTCTCCATTTGATATATACACCGAATTAGGCGATTTTAGATCTTTATTCATGATAGAAATTTAAATTCTCCTTAATACTCCGAAACGTTTACATGGTAGTTCTAATATCGTAGTAATACGTTTAGAATCCTAAACATATAAGGTTTCCAGATCTGGTCAGCAACAGACCATAGATCTGAACAAATAATGGCATATACGACAAACATATAGCATTTAGCACATAAAAGTATTTTAGGTAGCTTCCTAAAATATACTAGTGCTCGTGTCTAAAATATGGTAGACACTCATCTCAAGATCATCACTTAGAATTCTAAGTTTGAGTCTAGAAATCCTACAAATTCCTAGTTCGCTTAAACTAATGCTCTGATACAAATTGTGACATCCCCAAATTTCTCGGCCAGAAAAGACCGATTTAGTATATGCTTTTAAAATAAAATCAGAGTAATCTACCAAAAGATGTTGCGGAATTTGTTCCCAAAACAAAATATAATAAAAATTTATCAAAACATTTCTTAAAGAAATATATTTTCATTATATAACAAAACCTCGGGATGTCATGTTTCGATACAGTCCAAAAGCATGAGCAGTATATTATAAGCCTTACAAGAATTATTTACAACTATTGGTCTATAATCAAAAAGACCCTCGTTGTCATCCAACTATGCTCTGGGTCCACTACCTGTAATATAAAAAGCTGAGTGGGTCAGGCTTAGGAGCCTGGTAAGCATTTAGGGTTTTCAACCCACAAATAATAAATTTATTAATTTTCATCAACCAAAAATAAATTTATTAATTTCATCAAACAACAATAGTCATGATTACCCGTTCCCGTTATCCTCAATTTACGTCCCTAAACACCTTTCATAAGGGACCTAGCCTAAGGATCTTCATTGGGGTGACAACACTGCTTTAGGGATTCCTCAGCAATTTATGTCAAATAAGGCAACCATGTGGGGGATGGAGTATACCATTGAACATTAAGTTCACAAACACCTACAGGTTGCGAGCCTGCTAGCGTTTCACTGGATTGTCTAGAAAAGTCTGTGGTCGTCATCTATACTCCACTAAATGACTAAAAACAATAACAATATCGAGGCGTCTCATCATTTTAACACACATCAACTATTTCATCTACCCATGTTTTACCCCATATATTTGTAGATACAAATACGTATACAGTTTAAAACTTGTATAAAACATCTATTCAACACCCATCTCAATTAAACAAACAATATAGTTACACATAGCACGTATTTTATAGAAAATACTTCATATCCATGTGTATGAAGTAAGTGACTATACACTCACTTGATAAAATAGAAATCGGGCAGCACCTCGTCTCTTAAAATGATCGTTTCTAATAAAACTGGGATGTTTTCTCAAAACCGGGCTTCACGTGGACAGAGTTTCGGCTCGAAAACTCTTTTTCTCGGGATCTTCGGGGCTCTGGAACTTGCTTCGGGTGCTAGGACGATACACTAGGCTTTGGGGGTATTTCTTGCAATTTAGGAGGGAGTATAAGAGTGAGAGATGTAAAGAAAGTAAACAAAAATCAAGCAGCCTTGAGTTTTATTTATAGTGGCTGAACATCGGGGTTATGTTGGGCGTAATGTCCTCGTATGTTGGGCGTACTGTGTTGCTGCTTAGTACGTTGGGCGTACACCGAGTACGATGAGCGAACAGGTGGATCATCTCGGACGCATCAGAGCTACGTACACGCGTCGACCATGCGATGTAGTAGGCTATGTGGCCCAACTCAGACCATGAACACAAGTACGTTGTGTGTACTCCCTTACGCTGGGCGTACTACGAATTTCCAAACTTCTAACATTTGTATCTTTGGCATACGATCTCCATTTTTGATGTTATTTATATCCAAGCGTAGGTGAGACTATGCTCTACAACTTTCATTTAAACTCCGTCGGCTACTTTTGACTTTATTTTTTAAAGTTATATTTTTAACAGGCCGGGACAGGAAAAGTCCATTAAAAATTCATAACTTCTTCATTTGGCGTCCGTTTTCGTCTGTCTTTTTACCGTTGCACTAATATCGACGAGATCTTCGATTCTCGTTTAGATTGTTTCGGCTAAAAATCACTCGATCTAAATTTCGAGTTTTGGGTTGCATACTACTAAGTCAAAATTTAGAAAAATCATAACTTCCTCATACGAATTTGGGCGTTCTTTTTTATGCACGCTCTCAGTTTAACGAATTCTACGACTTTCGTTTAGATCACTAAGGCTAAAAATCGTTCTATCGTAAATTTACTATTTAAGTCACGCAGTGTCATACTGGTTTTGTCGCAAAACTTCGACATGTCATAACTTCTTCGTTATAACTCGGATTTCGGCATTCTTTATATATCTGGAATCATTGTCACAACAAATACAACTTCCTTCATAGATATTGGGTTTATCTAATATTTTCTTTTAATGCTTATTTTTATCGTTAACTTATCAAATCACAACAATTAAGCATAAAACACATAATTCACATAATATTCACATACTACTCAAATAATACAATTTATTATTTCAAAAAAAAATACAAAGGTTGACCTAGATTATTACATTATCATTAGAGCCTAGCCTAGAAACACGAGCGTTACAGAGCTTGTGGGTCAAGGAGAATAATTGGAGGAGGAGGAGGAAGTGAAGTATGGTTTTCACTTCCATGATCCAATCGTGGAACAACATCTTCGGAATGAAAACTTGTTCTAGAAGATTTGGGAAGACCATAGTTGTCCGAGGTAGACATCTACGAGGGAGAAATTCAAGTTAGTTGATTTAGTCCTTAATATAACACTCAAATGAAATATTAAGGTTAGGACCCAACACAATATCTTACAATTTCGAAGAGGGATGCCGTAATCCAAACTGCAAAATATTTGAAAGTAGGTAAATGACGATTTACCAATTTCCACCACGAAAAACGAAAAAGAATTTTAGGTTTTGAGTGAATTGAAACTTCTAGATCTTTTGAGATTCATTGACAATTCAATGGCATGTTTAAATATCGATTGTGCCCTTCAAGTTTGTGACTGGGATGCCGAGAATCACAAACAAGGTGTGAATAACCATGCAAATTAGCTTGGTACACCCAATGTTACAACCACCTAATCAATGTGTCGGTTAACCACACATGCTCCATTGATCTATGATTAACATAAATCTACCCTGTGCCATGCACTATCAGTCCCGATTAGTGTGTTGGTTAACCACACACCCTCCACTAACGGTTTAACAAGGTGCAAAGTGCAATTTCCTGGGTTAGCACCATATTCACATTTTCCTAAGTAACGAAGATTGGGAATTTATAAGTGTTTAGTTACTTAGTATTTATCATTATACTTTTAATGAAGGGAGAACTAGAGTCCTATCCTACTCGTTCAGCTAACGACCCTCCACCAGTCAAGGAAGCGATGGGTGATAGTGGACACTCATTAAACTATCATTTTATAGACAGTAACCTTATACCCCCCCCCCCTTATAGACCGGCTTCGTGAATGAGGCTTACTAACAGTAAGACTGACTTTACTCTTATACATACACACACACACACACACACACACACATATATATATATATATATATATATATATATATATATATATATATATATATATATATATTAAACCTATAAGATTATAATAGTATAAGTGTTGAATTTTAAACTTTTAAAATTCTAGGGTTTGGAATTAAAGTACTCAAAAGTGAAACTTTACAAATTCCAAAACTTGATGGCATGTTTTGAACTATTCAAAAACTTTTGGAATCCATAACTTATGAGTTTAATATAAGTTTTAAGAAAAAGACTTCTGACATTCTATAACTCGAGGATACGTTATGGAGTTCATAAAACCATTTATGGGAAAAGACTCTTCAAGTTTCTATAACCTATGAGTTTAATGACTCTTTTAAAGGAAAACTTTTCATTTCCCATAACTTGAGGACAAGTTATGGAATTCATCAAAATCATTTAGAAAAAAAAATTCTAACAAGAAAAACAAACAATTTGTCTATGATCTAAATTAAACTCATAAGAACAAGACAATTCATATCAAACAAATTTCATGTAATTAGCCTAACCATATAAACTAATACAAAACATGAAACTTTGAAAATTATCTTATAAATTGGATAAGCATGATCATTACCACATCAAAAACATGTTTATAAATTCAAAAGCAGCTTAGGGTAATAATCCTAGTCCAATTACAACCAAAAACATTGAAAATCTACACTGAAGGGCTCCAACTCGTCGAGTGCAAGAACAAACTCAACGAGTTGGATGAGTTTGTGCATGGACTCGGCGAGTCCATCAGTGGAATTGGCGAGTCCACTGTCCAGAACAATAGAAAATCGATTTTTACAGCATTTCCAAGCAAGTAGCATCAAGTATAATTGAAAACAAGCCTAGGCTCTGATATCACTTGGGTTTTGAGCATTATAACACTCCTTTGGTGTACATGCAACCCTATATACCTTGGATTTATGTTTTCTCTATTATACATGCAAATATCAATTTTTCCAAGCTATCATCCTAACTAGCATATTATGGAGTATACACAATATAAAATATAGTTGAATGACATACCTTTTATTGTAGCTTGATTCCTTGGACCTTAAAAAGCTTAGTGCCCCAAGTGTTGCACCTCAAATGGTTCACACAACACCACCAACAATCGGAATAACTTGAGAGAAGATTATTCACACTCAAAATCGGCTAGCCCTCATGTGTCTATCACTAGTCACTCCTTAGTGCCAATTTCATGAGCTATGAGGCTTCTTATATAGTGTGCACATTAGGGTTACACCATGTAACTCATGAATTTCCATATTCCTCAAGATCCATGGGTTTTAACCTCCATGAGTATCCACGGGTCACCACATGGGTTTTGCCCAACACGAGGAACTATGGATCATAAGCCCACTTTATAAGAATGAATGATTTAACAAATCAATCCCATTTATTTAATTAGTCTCTTTTGATCAAAAATTAATTCCAAACTAATTCTTGATCAATACTAACTAAATAATATGATTTCATATTAATATATTAGAACTTATAATATATTAATAAATCATAAATATCCTCTTCTCAGAAAAGTATATCCAAATTGTTCTGATGTCATGCAACCCAAACGGACCATGTTACTCTTGGGTCAAGTACATACCAATAATAGTTATGGGTAAAGACACCTAATCCAACAGAGAGAGGCAGCTGCAATATCAGAAGCGGCTGAATCGGAAAAGAGATATGAAGAAGTGGCCAGCTGAGGAGGAGGCAGAAGGTGAGTAGGCAGAAGTAGATGAGGTAGTAGAAGAATCCGATTAAAGGGCTTTGGTTTGGAGCCTTCCGGCTGTTTTATTATTTAGGCGGAGAAGAGTAGAAACGGAAAAATAAGAAACATAATGACGGCACCTCCGACAACTATTAGAGAAAGTCGTCGGAGGTGGAGGGCGGTGGCTACGAGTTGTGGTCAGAAGTAAAGTTTTAACCTAGAGCTCTGATACCATGTAAGATAATAGATTGTTTCATTCCTAAATACTGAGGTTAAACCTCATATAAATACGGTTACATAAAAGACCTAATATAAACCCTAAAGGGTTTGGGCCTAAACCCTAATCACTAACAAAAAGATATGGAGGCAGATAATGAACTTTGTAACGCCCCGATTCTGAGGTATTGTTTTAAATAAAATTTCTTGGGTTAGGCCCTACTCGACGAGTTGGTTGCCCTACTCGTCGAGTAGTAGTGGGGTGGGATCGCGAGGTAAGTGACCTACTCGACGAGTCCATATTGGGACTCGGCGAGTAGGAGCTGGCAGATGAAACCCTAAATCCCGTGGTTTTGCACCCTATTTAAGGGAACCTTAGCCTCCCTTGGGCCTCTTTACAGTTCTAGAGAGTCCTTGAGAGCCCTAATACGTGTGTGTGTGTGTGTGTGTGCCCATTGTGTGTTTGATGCTTGAAAAGAGGATCTTTGGAGGGAGGAGGCTTGGAGGAGAAGGAGATTGGAGAAAGTAGAGTGTGCGAATCAACACTTATCTCAGTTATCATCTTCCAGAGGTACCCAAATCGCCATCTTTCTTGTAGATCTCTTGATTGGTTAAGTTTTAGGGTTTTGTGGAATATTAAGTTGGTAAGATGAGCTATGGGATAGATCTGAGGTTGTAACTTTAGATTTGGACCCTCCTTGGATTCTAGAAGCATAAAGTTATAGTTTTCGTCATGATTGAGGTCCTTCTTGAGCATGAAGCTCCGTTAAGAACTTAAAATAGGCATTTAGAGCCTTTATAGCCATGCATGCACGTAAAGTTTGCAACTTTACGTGATAAGCATGCCCTAGAAGTTTGGATCTATGAGTTGGAGCCGTTGCATGGATCAAAACAAGTTTGTATGGAAAAAGGGCTGAATGGACTCGGCGAGTCGCAAGGTTGACTCGGTGAGTCACTTGAAGATGGCCGTGAACTCAACGAGTTGGATGAAAAACTCGGCGAGTCCAATGATGATTGCCATAGACTCGACGAGATTAAGAACAACTCGGCGAGTCGGATGAGTTTTCTCCAGGACATGTATGCGTGTGTATCCGTCGAGTTGCAAGGAGGAAACTCGACGGGTGGATTTAAAGTTTGATCGAAAATCGAAGGAACTCGACGAGTCACCCCAATGACTCGGCGAGTTGGAATATGATTCAAGGAACTCGACGAGTAGCCAAGGGTACTCGGCGAGTCGAGGTCAACATGGACTATTGACCTTGACTAAGGACCTTCACTATGATCAGGGGTTGACTAGTGGGTTATGGAGTACCTTATAAGGTTAAGGACTTAAGAGTGTATTCTACTATGATCATAGGTGCTGGAGCCTGTGTCAAGTGATTCGAGAGTTGGAGTTTACCTTCCGAGTCGACATCTGCGAGGTGAGTTATCATAACTATATCGATAGGGTCTACGGCACCAAGGCCGGCCCTTTAGTTGTTGTTGTTATGGTATGCTACATGTGGTTATGATCTATTAGATCGGAATCAGGGTAGACAGTATTGTTGGATTAATGTTTAAGTCCATAACTATAATTGGTAAGACTTGACCCGACCCGGCATGATCCATTTGGGTTGCATGGCATCATGCACTTGGATAGACTAAAATGAGAGAAATAACACTTAAGGTTTATTAATATATTATAAGTTCTAATATATTAATAAGATTATTTAATTAGTATTGATCAATAATTAATTTAGAATTAATTATGTGATCAAAAGAAGACTAATTAAATATATGGGTTGATTGTGTAAATCATCCATACTTATATAGTGGGCTAATGCTCCATGGATTATCAAGTTGGGCTCAAACCCATTGGATGCTCCATGGATGCTCCATGGTGTATTTGAACCCATGGATCCATGGAAATGGATAGCCATGACATAGGGTTTACCCTAATTGTAACACACTATATAAAGATCTCTTTCTTGGGAAAATTGGCGACTATGATATGCATGGAGGGCAAGCCGATTCTTGAAGTGTTCTAATTTCTCTCTAAGTTATTCCAAGTGCTTATGGTGTTGTGTGAACCATTTGAGGTGTCACACTTAGGGCACTAGGCACTCAAGCTTCATGAAGACAAGCACCAACAAAAGGTATGTTATTCTAACTTGTGTTATTCAAAGTTTTGTATGCTAGAATAGAACAATACCTTGGAAAGTTGATATTTGCATGTATAATAGAGAAAACATAGATCCAAGGTATTTAGGGTTGCATGTACACTTAGGAGTGTTAGATTGTTCAAAACCCAACAGTGGTATCAGAGCCTAGGCTTGTTTTCTTGTTGTACTTGCTTAAACTGCTTAAAAAATCGACTTTTGGTGTTGTCTGCCCAGTAGACTCGCCGAGTCCATGAAGGGACTCGACGAGTCCAAGGCGAAATGCATCCAACTTGCCGAGTTTGTTCATGCACTCCACGAGTTGGACCCCCAGACAGCATATTTTCGAGTTTTGGTGCTGGAATTGGTCTAGAATCATTACCTTTGACTGTTTTGGGCTTATAAAACTTGTTTTGAATGTGGTAATGATTATGTTAAACCAATTTCAATGCTATAATAAAAGTTTCATGTTTATATGTGTTCATGTTATTCTTGAAAATTGTTGATTATGAATGATCATGCTTATGAGTTTTGCTAGATCATAGGAATTCTGTGCAAATTGTTTGTTAATATAATTCATGATCTTGTTGAAAATTGTATGGAGTTCATAACTTGTCCTCAAGTTATGAATTTTCAAGAATTTTATGTTTCCTTGATTTATGAGTTAGTTTAGATTGATGATGAAAAAATTATGTTTTAATTGTTTTCAATCCATATTAATCTAAAAGAAGTTCATAAAATATGTTTTTGTAACATGTATTCAAGTTATGTCAAAAGTCATATTTATGAATCTTAAAAACTCATAAAAGTTTTGTAGGTTACATAAAATGTAAGAGTTTTTTCCATTAAATAGTTTAATGACTCCATAACTTGTCCTCAAGTTATGGATGTTGAAGAGACACTTCTTTAAGGTGTTTTTAAAGAATAAGGGGTTACATTAAAATAAAGAGTCTTCATTTTAATGAACCATTAAACTCATAAGTTATGATTTAAAGAGTCTTGAAATAGTTTCAAAACTTGCCCTCAAGTTTTGGAATTTGAAAAGTTACTCCTCATGTATACTTTAATTCCAAATTGAACATTGAAATTTTAAAAAGTTTAAAATTCAACCCTTATACTATTATTATAATTTTAATTATATAGATATGTATAAGAGGAAGTCAATCTTACCGTTAGTATGCCTCATTCACGAAGCCAGTCTATAAGGGGGTATAAGGTTACTGCCTAAAAAATGGCAGTTTAATGGGTGTCCACTCTCAGCCACCGCTTCCTTGACTGGTGGAGGGTCGTTAGCCGAACGGCTAGGAATGGACTATAATTCTCCCTTCATTAAAAGTATAATGAAAAATACTAAGTAACTAAACACTTATAAATTCCCAATCTTAGTTACTTAGGAAAATGTGAAAAGGTGCTAGCCCATGAAATTACACTTTGTACCTTACAAAGTCGTTAGTAGAGCGTGTGTGGTTAACCGGCATGCTAACAAGGACTAGTAAGAGTGGCAAAGGGTAACTTGACTTTATTATAGATCGGTGGAGTGTGTGTGGTTAACCGGCACATCGATTAGGTAATATTGTTAAGGGTACCAAGTCAATTTGTATGGTTATTCACACCTTGTTTGTGATCCTCGACATCCCAGTCACAAATTTGAGAGGGCACAATCGAGATTCAAACATGCCATTGAAAAGTTCAATGTATCTCAAAAGATCTAGGAGTTTCAAAACTAATAAAACCTAATAATAAAATATTTCGTTTTCATGGTGGAAATTGGTAAATCGTCCTTTACCTACCTTCAACTATTTTATAATTTGGATTACGGCATCCCTCTTCCAGTTATAAATAGGTTGTTGGGCCCTAGCCTTAATATTTCATATTGGGTGTGATATTAAGGACTTTAAATCAACTAACTTGAATTTCTCCCATTATAGATGTCTAGTTTAGACAGCTATGGTCTTCCCAAATCTTTAGGAACAAGCTTCCTAATGAAGATGATATCCCAAATGGCAATCAAGGTGAAAGATCAATCCCTTTGTTGGGCATTTGTGGGACTAGAAATCATACTTCACTTCATCCACCTCCTCCAATAAATCTCCCTATCCCAAAATTTTTAAGACTTGATAAGTTCTAAGTCACTCAATCCCTATTGGCAAGCAAAGTCTATATGTGCTTAGATCTTGGGGATTAAGCCACATATTGACAAGTCGGGAGAGTTGGGTGTCGAAGTCTCGAGGTAGCTGGCTGCTGACTTGGTTCTTCAGTCACTCCCTGATGACAGGTCGCGACAAGACCCTTAATGATCTTACCTATTTGCTTGATGATGCTAAATCAGTAGTGATTTGTAGCATTAGTAAATCAAACTGGATTGGAAGATCTAATTTCCAAACTTATTTGGACATTAAAAATGGTGACATTGGAGGTCCAGGAAAAACTTTCTCTTCCCAATGGAAAGGGATCGGCCATAGTCAACTCAGTTGAACAAATGGTAAATAGAAACGTTAAGTCTGTGATAGTCCCATGTACCATTTCCAAAAAGTCCATAAGATTCTGTTGCCAAAGGAAAGACATTGGTTGCGAAACTGCTAAATTTACCTGAAACATCTTAAGGATGGTAAAGTCAATAGGTTTGACTCTACTTCAGGTAAAGTCCATTGTCTAACTCTATTAAGTTTCTATTCTGAGATTCTTATTGCATAAGGTGACGAGGTCACATGTTGATGTTTTAAGAATCAAAGAAAAAGTGAAGAAACTTAAAGGAAGTATATGTTGATTCTGATCACGAAGATGGATTTCGATCGCATGGTTCGGTGATCAGAATTTTGAGTTGTTACTTAAGAGTTATGATATATTGCTTAGGAATATATAACAACAAGTTTTCCATATGGATTGTAAGGATAATTTTTTCCGCAAAGTTTTAAAATAAAAGGAAAATGGTTTTGATTTTATTTATTTGAAGTATCCTTACAATGGCATTTGTGGAAATTTGTTGATTATATGTTTCCATTGATAAGCAATATGGGTTAATGGATTTGATTCTTTCATTAGTGGAAGTGTCATAATTTACCAAATAAGGAAAGATTCTCATCTCCCAAGTTTCAGTTGGATAGAAACTTGGAATCATGCAACTTGTATTGTATGATCATGAGAATTTTTTTTATATATTTGGGAAATTAAGTCTAATTCCTTGTTCACATGTACATAAGAATCAAGTGAAGGACAAAGGGATCGGATACACTTGGGTGTGCGTTGATCAGTTCCACCACAAAGTTGATAAGATTATTCATTATGATTTACTAAAGTTTAGTAAATATGGTTATACCTACAAGTTTAAGTATAGTTCTGGATCATTGGAGAAGTTTCAATGAAAGACATAATGAGTAAGAAGAATCAAATAAGGCAGAAAGATAACAGTTTCTCTAATCTGAAGAGATGGGAGAGTACTTGAGTATCTTGCTTTATGATTATCTTAGTGATTATGAAACCATGCCACAATTGATCCTCTAAGGACACCTTAGTTCATTTTGTTTGGCTAAGGAGAGGAATCATGAATTGTTGAAATGGTTAGATCAAAAGATAAATTATACTTCGTTCCAAAATTAAATCTTAGAGTCATACTCCAAGATTAAGCCTTGAGTGACATAATCTTAAGGAAGGTTTAAAACACTTGTTAAATGTAGAGTAAAATGTGTTCTTACTCTTGTACATTTGAAATTGGTAAGTTGTGATGTTTTGGATAAAACAAAGACCAACTAAGACCAATTGTGAGAAGTGTTTAACTTGATAAGAATCTGCACTAACTATTGAATATTCGTTTTTGTCAAGGAATGGTTCTTGACAAAGAGAATCTTATATGTCAAGAGGTCAGTGGGAGTCTTAAAAGGATCTTAAGATAGATTCAATAACTAATCAAGAGTTTTGTTAATCACTAGACCACGACTTGAGGTTTGTAACCTATCGTGTTGACATATTCTGTGCCCATTCCAGTTAAAGTTGGTTTTGCATTGGAGTTCTGAGAGTTCTCAACTGGTTGCATAACAACTTGGAAGCAATGGCAGGCCCTTATGCTACGAGGTGGCAAGAAATTAAGACTGCACAAGTTCAGTCCATATGAATTTGGATTGTCATTAACCTTGTCGTGTGATTATGGTTATGTCAAATTCACATGGATAGGAACACTTACACCATCAAAATCTAAGTGTCATAAGGTTTCTCTCTGATTCATGACAATGATAGTGAGGAAACTCTTTCACTAAGTAGATTTAAGTGGATAAAAAAGTGTGAAGTTTGCATTCTCATGTCGTTAGTGGAGCGTGTGTGGTTAACCGGCACACTAACTAATGAGAATGGCAAAGGTTTAGACTCACATGTGAGCTATCTAAGGAAAGGTTTAGATTCCAGGTGTATGATTTGATAAAGTCTTATCAAGGCAATCTAGTATCAGAAATCTTACTGATTTCTAGGTACATGTCAAAGCTAGTGGGAGCATAAAGTGTTATGCTAGTTAGATAATAATCATTCTGCTAGTGGGAGCATGATGATTATGTTGCAAGTTAGCAATGTTAATTATAGAAAACAAAAGTTTCAACTCGCTTTGAAAAAGTTGTTTTACTATAATTAAGGGAGAGAAATTTATACTTCATTCCAATTCTACAAGCTTAGATTGAGATTTTAATCAATTTTAGTCAAGAATATATATGAATGTTATGTTGGAATGGTTCAACATAAGGAATTTCTATATATGTTGCTTTCTCAAAATTCGATTATGATTACGGCATCCCTTTTCATAGTTCGAATCATGAGAACATGGCAAATAAAAATTTTATAGCATGAATCGTATCCCATATGCTTCGGATATAGGATCGATTGCATGTGTTATAATATTCATCCATTCTAAATTTTCCTAATGCTTAGGGCGTTAAGAAGGGAAAAGGGATTAGAACTGGATATGACTAAGATGATTAAGCAATTGTCGAGAACAATTTGGGGTTTTCCAAAGTTTGGTTACTCATGGACAATTAGAAGTATAGAGTAAGGATCGTATTGACATATTTTGGAAAGAGGCAACTCTTGTTCAAAAGTGATGGTCAAGATGGGAATATGGAATTGTTTCCATAGGTGGAAGTTATTCTTTGAATCTGTGTAAGATTAAAGAACTTAATGCAAAGAAGGATGTTCAAAGGAATGTACTTTGACTTTGAGACTTCATCTCCATGGAATTGCTTTCCATTGGAATACTTTGTGATGTTTGTTGCCAAGTCTTTGTGACTTGTGTGAATATCATTACAAGAGGATCATTGCATATATTACGGTAAATGACAAGAACTTGGTATTCTTACATTTACAATAAGGATTGGGATTGTGAAATGAGAATCATTGAAGTCATGTTCAATTGATATACATTTCACAAAGAGATGACCATATGTAAACATAGTGTGCATACTTGGAGTATGACATAGCTATTGTTTAGAGAAACATAGTATGCACGCTTGGAGCATGGCATCACTACTGTTTCAATTCAAGTATTAAGTTGATTAATCAAAACATGAATAATGAGTGATCAATATGGTTCTTAGATAAAAGGTGTTTTATTTACGCTCAAAGTGTTGAGGCCATATAGGACTAGTATTATTTTGTGTTTCACTTTGCATGTTTTGACTTACAGAATAACTAGGTCATTCTCCTGAATGACCAAGTTATTCAAACCATCCACAGTCGGTCATATGTTGGAAGTAGATATGAATCAAGACTGTCGTGAATTTGGCTTGTATGATTTATCTAAAGTGCTTTAGACAATGAAATGGTTGCTACAACGTTCATGAGTACTCATAAGGGCTGAGTATTGGATTCAACACGCTCATTTGGAGTCACTTCATGGATTTTATCACGAGTGAATCATGGGACGATAATATCTTATATTCTTCAAACCTTGAGATATGAGTTGTTGCCTATGAGTTGGTTATACATTGATTGTATGAAAACGCATTAGTAACTCGATGCTATAAAACGTGCCTTTGTGTATGATTCAACAAGTAGTCAGTACAAGCATATGAGTCGAAGTTTATCCATTCCTTTTACCCTCAAAGGGATAAAAGCGATATCTGTGGGCCCCTCGATGATTTAGAGATGACAAAAGTAAGTGCTCGGCCGAGCCTGGACTGATTTGATTTGTTCAATTAGTCAGTCGTTATAAATCAGAAATCGGGAAACAACAAATGGACAGAGAGAATGATTATAATCCATGTCTCAGTCCATATGATATCTAGAATGGAGGAATATATGATCACTTATCTAATGGACAAGTCATTGATAGAGGTCAGAGTTCATCGACAAGGTCAGAGATCGACAGAAGCTTTTGAGAGCTACGATTGCTAGTCGGGTTCTGAAGTCATACTTGCAATAATAGTTTTAGACTTATCCAAGTGGGAGACTGTTGGATTAATGTCTAAGTCCATAACTATAATTTGTAAGACTTGACCCGACCGGGCATGATCCATTTGGGTTGCATGGCATCATGCATTTGGATAGACTAAAATGAGAGAAATAACACTTAAGGTTTATTAATATATTATAAGTTCTAATATATTAATAAGATTATTTAATTAGTATTGATCAATAATTAATTTAGAATTAATTATGTGATCAAAAGAAGACTAATTAAATATATGGGTTGATTGTGTAAATCATCCATACTTATATAGTGGGCTAATGCTCCATGGATTATCAAGTTGGGCTCAAACCCATTGGATGCTCCATGGATGCTCCATGGTGTATTTGAACCCATGGATCCATGGAAATGGATAGCCATGACAATTAGGGTTTACCCTAATTGTAACACACTATATAATGATCTCTTTCTTGAGAAAATTGGCGACTATGATATGCATGGAGGGCAAGTCGATTCTTGAAGTGTTCTAATTTCTCTCTAAGTTATTCCAAGTACTTATGGTGTTGTGTGAACCATTTGAGGTGTCACACTTGGGGCACTAGGCACTCAAGCTTCATGAAGACAAGCACCAACAAAAGATATGTTATTCTAACTTGTGTTATTCAAAGTTTTGTATGCTAGAATAGAACAATACCTTGGAAAGTTGATATTTGCATGTATAATAGAGAAAACATAGATCCAAGGTATTTAGGGTTGCATGTACACTTAGGAGTGTTAGATTGCTCAAAACCCAACAAGTATGCTATGCTCTTATGATTCTTAGGGATTGGTATGTTAGTGACCTGTTAGGTCGGTGCTCTAGCTATGAGAGAATTCTATAACTGATGATCAGTGAATAGATATATTTGATGTTTGTATATGACAGTATATGATAGTATGCACACATGGTTATTTTCTTGTTCGTTGGGTTGAGGCGGTCCTACTTTGTGCTGAAGGCCAACATACCCTATGAGCGGTCCCGGGAGACTGTAGACCCACGTGGCGGACCAGTCATGCCGAAGGCTCGGGATAGATCCAGATAGACTGTAGGCCCTGTAGGGCGGTCCAGTCAGGCCGATGGCCCAATATGCATGTTGATTGATTGATTATTACTGATATGGTATTGTTAGTGTGGTATTGGTATTTTGGGGGTAGCTCACTAAGCTCTCGGACTTACAGTTTTCAGTTTATTGTTTCAGGTACTTCAGGAGATCATGGCAAGGTGAAGGCGTGACCGTACCGCTCTTCATCCTTATGTTATGATTTTGAGACACTCTGATGGATATTGATTTGAAATTTTTTTTTTTGTAAACAAACATTGTTTGATTTTATTTATGATTGAAAAAGTTTAAATTTGGCGTAAAATTTATGGATGTTACAAGTTGGTATCAGAGCCTTGGTTTGAGTGAATTCGAGGACCACTCGTGTGAATCCAGTCTCAAATGAAGGAGATTTTTTGAAAGTAAGTTTTAAAATGGTTTTTAAAATAAAGGATGGAGGGTGCAGAGGGTACGATCAGTCGGAGCCTGTAAGTAAACCCCAAAATACCATACAGTTATTTGACATTCTGATATGATAGAACAGCATGCTAGTGCTAGGCTAGGGATCTTCAGGAATCACATGATAGATTTGCCTGATTATATGATGCCTATTAGCCTAGGGTTTCATGTATGTGGAATTGACATCATAACTGTAGATGTTTAGTGTATGCATCACGGTTGAGCATAATAAAGACCTTATAGCCTGAGAATGTTGATCTGGCCTTCAGGTAGGATTGGGTATTCGAAAGTCTATTAGCTCCAGCGTTATGTGCAGCTAGCATACACTAGCGTTGCAAGGGATGATGGAAGTTTCATGGATGTGTGAGTTATGATAAGTAGTGAGACTAGGTGTGAGATAGGTGGTATTCCCTTAGAAGTGAGGGTTGAGCGCATTTATATGTTGATGATATTGTTAGGGCGTTGTGGTGATACTTCAGATAAATATGGGTAAGTGTGGAAGGTAGTATGGGCCCGTACTACTAAAAGCACAGGACCCATACGCGTAGCAAGGAAATCACAACCCCTAGGATTTGTGGGTTTTGGTCTCCCGACATTATGTTATTTATCTGATGACTTGTATATATATATTTCAGTATGGTGGTGACGAGACGTGTTGCTTCTGGATCCGGATCAGGATCAGGATCGGCATTGGGAGACGGAGGGTTGGAGGTGCCGGTAGCACCTGAACCGTGGTACAGATAGGGACTGAGGAGTTGGAAGCCAGGATTCGGGAGATTATGCACAACGAGATTGCTAAGAATCGTTATCCACTCCCGAGGATAGATGATCTTTTCGATCAACTGCAGGGTGCATCTAGGTTTTCCAAGATTGATTTGAGATCAGGATATCACCAGGTCAAGGTGAGGGAGGAGGACGTGGAGAAGACCGCGTTTCGAACTCGTTATGGTCATTACGAGTTCGTGGTGATGCCGTTTGGGCTCACCAACACGCCAGCAGTGTTCATGGATCGGATTAACCTAGTCTGCAGACCGATGCTCGATCCCTCAGTCATTGTGTTCATAGATGATATCTTGGTGTATTCCAAAACTCGAGTGCAACATGAGGAGCATCTTAGGGAGCTGCTGGAGGTTCTGAGGCGAGAACGGTTGTATGCTAAGTTCTCGAAATGCGAGTTTTGGTTACAAGAGGTCCAGTTCCTCGGACATCTCATTAACCAGGAGGGGATTTTGGTCGATCCGGCCAAGGTGGAGGCGGTTATGCAGTGGGAGACTCTGAAATCTCCCTCAGACACCAGGAGTTTCTTGGTTTTAGCAGGGTATTATCGGAGATTCATTCGTGATTTCTCCAAGATTGTCGTACCCCTCACTTGTCTAACGAGGAAGGGGGTGGATTTCCGGTGGGTTCCTGAGCAGCAGAGGGCGTTCGAGACCCTTCGACGATGTTTATGCGAGGCGTCGGTGTTGACACTCCCCGAGGGAGTTGAGGATTTTGTGGTATTTTGTGATGCGTCCATCACATGCTTGGGGGCAGTCCTCATGCAGAGGGGACGAGTGATAGCCTATGCGTCGAGGAAGTTGAAGCAACGTGAGACGAGATACCCCACACACAATCTTGAGTTGGTAGAGGTGGTCTTCGCTCTCAAGATTTGGAGGCACTATCTATACGGGGTTCGTTGCACTATATACACGGATCACAAGAGTTTGAGACACATCATGGATCAACCGAACCTGAACATGAGGCAGCGCAGGTGGCTGGACGTGGTCAAGGACTATGATTGTGAGATCATTTACCATCCTGGTAAAGCGAATGTGGTTGCGGATGCTCTGAGCCGCAAGTCAGTTGGGTCCTTTACCTCAGCCAAGTGTATGAGGATAGCGGTGGATTCCCTGCTGGTGGGTTTGGTCAGGGATGCTCAGATTGAGGGTATGAGACTAGAGAACTGGAAGTTGGAAAGAATTAAGGGTGAAAGCGCCCGGTTTTTTCAGGATAGCTGCAGATTGTTGACCCGTTATGGTTGGGTTTGGGTTCCGATGTCTGGAGGAGTCTGGCAGACAGTGATGAAGGAGGCTCATAAGTCTCGTTTTTCTATTCACCCGGGAGCCACCAAGATGTACCGTGATTTGAATTCGAGTTATTGGTGGCCTGGTATGAAGCGAGATATCGCTTGGTTTGTTGAGAGGTGCTTGGCGTGTAGGATGGTCAAGGTCGGGCATCAGAGGCCGCATGGTAAGCTGCAGCCTCTGGAGATTCCCATGTGGAAATGGGAACGGATCACGATGGATTTCATCACGAAGTTGCCGAAGACGGCAAAGGGGTTCGATGTTATATGGGTCATCGGGGATCGATTGACTAAGAGTGCCCATTTCCTATCCATACGAGAAAATTCCTCGGTAGAGAAGTTGGCCGACCTGTACGTCCGTGGGATTGTCTCTCGCCATGGGGTCCCAGTTTCCATTGTTTCCGATCGGGATGTTAGGTTTACTTCCCTTTTGGCAGAATTTCCATGAGGAACTGTGTACGAGACTGCATTTTAGTACGGCGTTCCATCCACAGACTGATGGGCAGAGTGAGCGGATCATTCAGACCCTCGAGGATATTTTAAGGGCGTGCGTCATTGATTTTGGTGGGAGTTGGGATTCCCACCTACCGCTTGCAGAGTTCGCCTACAACAACAACTATCATTCCAGTATTGGCACCCCGCCTTTCATGCTGTTGTATGGGCGGAAGTGTAGGACTCCAGTTTGCTGGGACGAGGTTGGGCATAGGGTGATGGGTCGGACAGAGGTAGTTCTGCAAACTACTGAGATGATACAGAAAATTAGACAGTGACTGCAAACCGCTCAGAGTCAGCAGAAAAGTTATGCCGACCGATGCCGATCTGAGCTGGAATTTCAGGTGGGTGACATGGTTCTCCGGAAGGTCTCACCCTAGAAGGGTGTGATCCGCTTCAGGAAGAGGGGAAAATTGGGTCCCCGTTATATTGGGCCATTCAGGATTGTTTCCTAGGTTGGCAGGGTGGCCTATAGGCTAGAGTTTCCGGAGGAGCTCAGCCGGTTCCACTACACATTTCATGTTTCGCAATTGTGAAAGTGCATTATGGACCAGGAGGCAGTGGTATCGTTGGATGATATTCAGGTCGATGAGCGACTGAACTATGTGGGGAGGCCTATGGCTATTTTGGAAAGGAAGAAGAAGATTCTGCGGAACAAGGAAATACCTTTAGTAAAGGTACATTGGGAACATCGGAGTGGATCCGAGTGGACATGGGAGCCGCAGGCGGAGATGCGCGAGCATTACCCGACATTGTTTATTCCAACGGACTTCAAGGGCTAAGTCTAGTTCAAGTGGGGGTGAGTTGTAACACCCCGATTCTCAGGTATTGTTTTAAATAAAATTTCTTGGGTTAGGCCCTACTCAATGAGTTGGCTACCCTAGTCGTCGAGTAGCAGTAGGGTGAGATCGCGAGTTAAGTGACCTACTCGACGAGTCCATATTGGGACTCGGCGAGTAGGAGCTGGCAGATGAAACCCTAAATCCCGGGGTTTTGCACCCTATTTAAGGGAACCTTATCCTCCCTTGGGCCTCTTTACAGTTCTAGAGAGTCCTTGAGAGCCCTAATATGTGTGTGTGTGCCCATTGTGTGTTTGAAGCTTGAAAAGAGGATATTTGGAGGGAGGAGGCTTGGAGGAGAAGGAGATCGGAGCAAGTAGAGTGTGGGAATCAACACTTATCTCAATTATCATCTTCCAGAGGTACCCAAATCACCATCTTTCTTGTAGATCTCTTGATTGGTTGAGTTTTATGGTTTTTGTGGAATATTAAGTTGGTAAGATGAGCTATGGGCTAGATCTGAGGTTGTAACTTCAGATCTGGACCCTCCTTGGATTCTAGAAGCATAAAGTTACAATTTTGGTCATGATTGAGGTCCCTCTTGAGCATGAAGCTCCATTAAGAACTTAAAATAGGCAATTAGAACCTTTATAGCCATGCATGCACGTAAAGTTTGCAACTTTAAGTGATAAGCATGCCCTAGAAGTTTGGATCCATGAGTTGGAGCCGCTGGATGGCTCAAAACAAGTCTGTATGGAAAAAGGACTGAATGGACTCGGCGAGTCACAAGTTTGACTCGGCGAGTCACTCGAAGATGGTCGTGAATTCGACGAGTTAGATGAACAACTCGGCAAGTCCGATGATGATTGCCATAGACTCGACGAGTTGAAGAACAACTCGGCGAGTCAGATAAGTTTTCTCCAGGACATGTATGCGTTTGTATCCGTCGAGTTGCAAGGAGGAAACTCGACGGGTGGCCTTAAAGTTTGATCGACAATCGAAGGAACTCGGCGAGTCACCCCGATGACTCGACGAGTTGGAATACGCTTCAAGGAACTGGACAAGTAGCCGAGGGTACTTGGCGAGTCGAGGTCAACATGGACTGTTGACCTTGACTGACGACCTTGACTTTGATCAGGGGTTGACTAGTGGGTTATGGAGTACCTTATAAGGTTAAGGACTTACGAGTGTATTGTACTATGATCATAGGTGCTGGAGCCTGTGTCAAGTGATTCGAGAGTTGGAGTTTACCTTCCGAGTCGACATCTGCGAGGTGAGTTATCATCACTATATCGATAGGGTCTACGACACCAAGGCTGGCCCTTTAGTTGTTGTTGTTATGGTATGCTACATGTGGTTATGATCTATTAGATCAGAATCAGGGTAGACAGTATGTTATGCTGTTATGATCCGTAGGGATTGGTATGTTAGTGACATGTTAGGTCGGTGCTCTAGCTATGAGAGAATTCTATGATTGATGATCAGTGAATAGATATATTTGATGTTTGTATATGCCAGTATATGATAGTATGCACACATGGTTATTTGCTTGTTGGTTGGGTTGAGGCGGTCCTACTTTGTGCTGAATGCCAACATACCCTATGAGCGGTCCGGGGAGACTGTATACCCACGTGGCGGACCAGTCATGCCGAAGGCTCGGGATAGATCCAGATAGACTGTAGGCCCTTTAGGGCGGTCTAGTCAGGCTGATGGCCCAATATGCATGTTGATTGATTGATTATTACTGATACGGTATTGTCAGTGTGGTATTGGTATTTTGGGGGTAGCTCACTAAGCCCTCGGGCTTACAGTTTTCAGTTTATTGTTTCAGGTACGTCAGGAGATCATGGAAAGGCGAAGGCGTGACCGTACCGCTCTTCATCCTTATGTTATGATTTTGGGACACTCTGATGGATATTGATTTGAAAGCATTTTTTGTAAACAAACACTGTTTGATTTTATTTATGATTGAAAAAGTTTAAATTTGGCCTAAAATTTATGGATGTTACAAACTTCGTAATATTAAACTTGGTGAATCCAACATCACTACTTACTTCACCAGAATCAAGACCCTCGCTGACCTCTTGACAACATTAAATCTACTGTCCCTGAAAGAAACCTGGTAGTGTATGCTATCAACTTTCTTCCTCCTTAGTTCAATCATGTTGCTAGTCTTCTTAGGCATCGATCTCCCTTCCCATCTCTATTGGAGGCGCGATCTATTTTACTTTTGGAAGAAACACAACTTGCTCCAAATCAGACGGGTAATGCTTCATCTCCTATAGTTCTTGTTTCTCAACAAACCGGAAATTCTAATTCCTCTCGTGGCAATCAATCTAGTCATAATATCAAGTATCAAAGGGTTCAGAATGGTGGTTGTAACGGGGGTCGTGGAAGAGGTCGACGTGGTGGCGGTCTATCTGTTCAAACTCCTCCGAGATGGAGTTACGACGGGTCCCCCCTTCAGCCACCTGCTGCTTGTTGCTCTGCCTCACCGAGATTGCTGCCAAACCCGTTATCTCTCACAAATCAACAACCCAACAACAATTGGACTCCTCAGCTTCAACATTGCCATCAGAAAACTAGTCGGCTCAACAGGCTCCTTCTCAACGGGCTTTCACAGCCGCTTCAGACTCTCGTGACCTTCCTTAATGAATACGATAACTAATCATATATAAATACCTTATTTTGGTACTAAATTTATAAAGTTATAGTAATAAAAAGATTTCGATCAAGTTTTATGCAAATTTATATACCTAATAATATATTAGATAAATATGAATATATTTAGAATTTTTTTTTACTGTTAAGCATAACATAATAAGTTGTAGAAAATCTAATATTTATAACTTTTATATTATTTGAATAAATTTAATATAAGATATAATGTTAAAGATTAGAGATTAGAGATGCTACTAAAGTATTTCGTGTGGGTTGCACAAAGACCCGACATTTGACCCATTTTAACGTAAAACTCTGTCTAACCCTCTAAGTTTAGACAAACAACACCCTAATTATAATTATAATCTTAAATAAAATAAGAAAATAAAAAGTCAAAAGATGTTTTATATATTTAAATTTTAAACTATTTAAAAGGAGACATTCAATATCATCCAAAAAGGCGGTATAATGGATAACTTCCTTTGTTGAGTGGTTTGCAGTCTGACTCAGCCTTTTGAGATGCATTACCATTGGAGCAACTCTTCTAGAAGAATACAACAGTGTTTGCTTCCTATTGATCAATAATGTGGGTCCCACAATCTGGCCCACATTATCGTTTACTTATTCTTCCTATTTGTTTCATATCAGTTTATTAATTTATTTCATTATTTGCTTGTCACGTCGTATAAATATACTATTTAATCGCTTTCGTTTTCCTCCCGATTATTAAGTATAACATGATATTTTGTATTTTAAGACATAAGAAGCGGCTAAACTGAATAGGATACAATGAAATATTTTATTAGTAAATTTTAGTGAAGTCATATGTTCAGTTTATATGATTAAATTGAGTTATTAGTGTAATTATTGTTTTGAGAATATAACATAAGTCAGTAAACAATAAATCATAAAAGTGAGATGTTGATGATATCCATTTATATGCACTTGTCAAGTTGTCTATGGAAAATTGTTAGTTTGCCTATATCTATTTGAGTGTCTTTATCAATGTAAGATGACTATTTTGTCCACTACAAATACAAATACAAAGTTATTTCATTTCATTTTTACTTAGTTTTTGGATACAATTGATATAACTTGAACTTTTTTTATTTTAATTTTTAGATGTTATATTTGGACGGGTCGAAATTGGTAGGATTGGGTTGTGTTTAAGATATTTTTATTGAATTTTCATAATAAATAACATGTTAGATATGACTTGCACACTATTATAGTATTATGATAATAATTTTATAATTTTGGTAACCTTGTTTAACAATTATATATATGGATATGTTTTGAACAATTTTTTATTCATTTAACTTTTTTTTTTGTTAACAAAAGTCTTTGATTTCTCATATTACTTTATTCAAAATAAAACACAATTAATGTTGAAACATGATATTTCTATTAAGAGGTGCTCTTTTGTTATTAATTATTATCCTATTTTGACTCTAAAAGTCAGTTGAATAGTTTCAATTTTTAAATGATAAAAATACATATTCTTACGACAAAATCATTAATCCGTGAATATTATATAAGTTATTTACAAAAATAATTCTTGACATGGCTATCTTTTTTAGGGTAATTTTATATTTACCCTTAAATTGCTTTGTGTATCTCATTTGTGAGTGAAATAGTTTATATATACCTTTATATTTGACAATATATATAAATGAACTTATAGTAACATCTCTTTTTATCCCAATAATAACAAAATACCACAAGTCTAAGAAAAAAAGTTTGACAGCCTCATGAATTTGTTTTTTTTTCTAACAAATAACAATATAAACGGACAGGGGAAAGGTTATTTATTCCATGCTAAAGAAGCGTGATAAAATATATTATTTGTGAGTGTCATTTTTATCACTATTTATGTTTAAATTGATAATCACAATGATTTTAGTTTCAGTGAACCACATGAATAAAGGAAGATATTGGTATTATAAGATTGTAAAAGGAATGTTATCACTCAAGTTATGGCTACATCTTGTTAGATTTTGGGTTTTAGAATATCAATAAATTACTTGGATAATTCAAGGATCATGTTTGGATATACTTTTCAAAATCTATGATTTCACTTCTAATGTATTAGGTATCATAAAATCTTATTTAGATCATCCAAGAACAATCGATTTGGAGTACAAGCTTCTTCCAAATTGACATCATGATGATGCAATTATTAGGTTTTAGTAGAACCCCAACTTGGGACTCTTCCCCTTAGGCTTTGCTAGGAGTGTTGCGCCTTGGAATTTGTCCCTCGGGGCGCTAACCTTATACTGCCAAATTCCCAAGCACAAACTTATCAATTTGAGTATGCACCTTACACCTCTAATCTCGCAACATAAACTGAACTCATCATGTCTCGATATTAATCATGACTACACCAAAATATGTTGATAACACTAAAATCGCCAACACATCTCAGAATATGTCTATGAATCATCATTCAGAAGAAGCAGAAGTATCACCTTTATTGATCAAACTAAGAAATGTTGTCAACAACAATGAGCCATACGTATCTGCTTGATTTAACCATTTCGGGCGAGGTTGTGTTCATTAGAGGTTATTTTAAATGACATGGAATCACAAGGATGAGAACCATAATAACCCGAATTTTCTACACATATATCGAGGGAATTATTAGAGTTTTTCTTACAAATGTTGAATTCTACTCTTACAAAAACACTTTACGTCCCAAGGTTTAAATTGGGTTTACAATAAAATCTAACCATAAAAATGAACAAGGAAAATACAAAGAAATAGAAAAATGTTCTAATCTAAGTCCTTGTGCTCCTATCTTCTCATGTACCATGTCTGCTACCTGAACCTACAAAACATTAAAAACATCTACTACATCAGACCACAGGTCTGGTGAGTTATATTCTAATTTGTTTTCATGTTACTATACTCTTCTTTAAACTCTTTCTTTCTTCACACACTCTAACTTTCATTTCTCTTCTTTCTCATTTTTTACAATCTAATTTCTTCTTCTCATAACATACTCTTTTATTCTTTCTCATTCCATCTATCTATTCTACAATTTTTCTTCCACCTTCTCATATCATTTATCTCATACTCTATCTTCTACTCTTATTCTCTAATCTTTTCTCCTCATCCCATACTTCTTCTTAGCCTCTTCTTAGGCTCATCTCATACTCTATACATACTTTATCTTCTTTTTCATTACCTCTCTCATACTCTTCTCACTTTTTCTCCTTTCTGTTTCTACATACTCTATCTCATTTCATTTATATATTCTCTCTTTATGCTCTATGCATGCCTTTATCATACTCTGACTCTGATTTCTTCACATATTATACTCTTAACATGTCTTCCTCTTACTCTACTTATATCTCATCTCTTTATTCTCAACTTCTCATGCCTCAACATTCTATTCTCATCTAGACCTAAATGGTTCATCACATATGATAACTACATTTATCATATAGAGGGACAACATACTTGTAATCTTACCGGGAACATCCATCCAGAGATAGCCCCCTCATCTTGATCCCTCAGGGATCCCATAACATCCTTCTTCTTCTTTCGAATCCCTTGCAGATTCCTTACTCTTAATACTTTTCGGATTATCTCTAAGTTCTTAAAGAACTCTCTTAACTTGTTCCACTCATGGAACCCTTTATATATCTTCTCTTACCATACACAACCTCATTCTAGCAGGAATCATCTATCTACATCACCAAAGGGACCATACTCTTATTCTCGTAGGAATCATACTCTTATTTTCGTATGAGTCTCTCTCTTATTCTAGAAAGAATCATCTTTCTACACTTCTCCAACTCTTTTATGTGACTCATCACATAATACTTTTCCCATTAACAATCTATCTCTTTACCTCATCAAGAGTACTTAAACTCATTAAGTATTTAATCTAATTATGTATTCTACACATTACCATTAACATCTACACACATACATACTATTTACTTATCTATCTTAGGTATTTAATATAATACCCTTCTCTTCTATATACATTCATACATAGCATTATAATGCATATAATCCTACCATTTCTTCCTCTACATATTGTAGGTGTTACTCATAATAACACTAGCATCTATTCATACATACATACTCTGATTATACATACATGGCCATAAACATGATTTTAAGCGTATAATATTCATACACACTCTAATTATGTGTACATGCTCCGATACATGATTTTAAATGTGTAACTAGATTCTATCTCCATCTAATAACTTAAGGGAATTTATTTAGTGCCTCAAGATCCGACACATGCACACACGTGAAAACTAACTACCCTTGGCTCCATTCTTCAATTGATGCATCTTGATCCATCGTCATTGCTCAAGGCCTATTAATAAAACATATCAACTTTCTTAAAACTTGTCTTAGCCTATTAAGAGCATAATCCATATTTATGTCAAAATGACCTCTCAATGGATCACAATTCTAAATTCTTAATTTATACTTCTAAATCTATTCCAGTCAATGAAGTAAGCATCCTATAATACCTAGTTCGTTATCATCTAACCCTAATGCATCAATTATAATCTCAGTAGTTAGGGTTTCAAACCCTAACTCTCAATTGGTTGATTTCACCATGGAAATCACCCACAAAGCTTGTCCAAAGCTTGTATACACTCTTAATAGCATCATACTTAGGCTATAAGTTGATCAAACCAAGCATCCTCACTATTCTAACATATTCACCATTAAAGCTCAAAGTTTAAGAAAATGGATAAATCATTTCATTAGGAGTGTAAGGATATTAAATTGTTGTTAGTCTCCATCTCTAGTTTATTCAATCTCTTTCTCAGCCTCAAAATCGCCTCCCATATACTCTCCCCTGACTATTGGGTGTTTTGGTTCGAAATAGGGCTTTAACTCTATTAAATATGTTCTCTAATAGCGAAACTGCATCGTAGCCTTATTTCCACCATGCTGCGGGGCGGACTCTTTATCCGTGGTGCCTTCCGCTTCTTGCATCCTACTTTTAACACCATGTCGTGATACCCACATACTACATTGCGGGGCAAAGTACATTTCCCTCTACTTATGACGAGAACATAAACCATTCTCTGTCACTCTCACCATGTCGTGGCAAAGCCTTCGCCAAGCCAAGGTGGCTGGAAATTAGCAAATTGCAATGCTGGTTCCATTCCAGCCTTTGGGACAACTTTTCTTCCAACTTCTAACATACATATCTCCTTTGTTTCAAACCTATTTTCTTTGTATCCAAGCAAAGGTGGGTATATATTTTATAACTCTGTTAAGTCATTTCTCACTGACTTAATACAATTCTTAATCTATTATGTCACAAACTTGACCTAAAAACATAAAAATTTCCCATTTTAGCCTTTTTGGCCAAATGCATCTTCTCATATATTTCTTCTCTTGAACTTACTTATCTTATCTCATCTAAGTGAATTAAACTTATCTTGGTCATTTTCAAGAAATCACAACTTCATATACTTATAAAATTCTTATTAATAACCATCTTGCCTTTTTGGTCAATAATTGACTACAAGTCAAATCTCTCTATATTTGGGGTTCTTACAAGAATTTTCACTTTCATCTTGTTTACAATATGAAGTAAGGTTAAGCATATTAACCGAAAAACATAACCAAAATAGAAATAACCGAACCATTACTAAAAAGGTAGCTTAGTTTCTATTTTTGATTAACTAAATATATGTGGTTTGATTATGGTTTTCTTCCAAAATTGAACCAATAGTATTAATAAATATTTTTAATACAATATAATATTAAATATATGATATGTATTTATATATGGAATTGAAAATTTGGAATTAAATGAGATACATAATCTTCTATCATATTAATAAGATTATAAACACTGGATCGTTCACTTTTTATAACAATGTATTTTATGTTTTTCATTTTGCATAACAAGTATTTTTAATTTTTATCTCATTTTCGATGACCATAACAATTAACCAATATTAATCATTAACCTGTAACACCCGATTCAAAGTACTTTTCAGTTTAAACCCATGGTGTGTTAATGTTTTGCAAAATTGGTCCCTGGGGGGCATATTTGCCAACTTCAAAAAAGTTAGGGTACGTTGGGTGTACTCCTTGTATGCAGGGCATACTCCTTGTACGTTGGGCGTACTGGCTCATTTCTTGATCGCGGGTCTTAACCACGTACGTTGGGCGTACGTGGAGTACGCATGGCATACATGAGGCTAACGTAAACCCTAATTTTTAGGGTTTGCACCCTATTTAAACCTCATTATAGCCTTATTTGGACATGTCAAACCAGCCTACACTTCTCCTTGTCCCAAAAAGCAAAAACCTTGAGTGTTTTGGTGAGTTTTGAGCTTGAAGAGTCTTTGTTGGTGGTTTGTGAAAGAGAAGAAGAAGAGGAACACTTGAGGGGAATTGCTTGAACTTGTGGACCCCAGGATCATCTTCACTTTTGCAAGCTTTTGAGGTAAAAAAATCTTACATCTTTATGCTCTTATATGTTAGATCTAGTTCATGGAGCATTTTTTGCAGTTTTTGAGCCCTTTGTGATAAAGGTGAGCTTTTTATTTACTCTAAAGGAAATAGATGCTAGATCTTAGATCCAATCAGTCCCCATGGTCATAAAAATGTCAACTTTATGAAGTATTTGGACCCATGCATGCATTAAGACATTTGTTAAGCATTTTTTGAGCGGTTGAGCCCCCATTAAGCCATGCATGTACGTAAAGTTGTCAACTTTACGTGATAAGTCACATTTAGGGATTAGATATGCGAGTTTGGAGGAAAGGATTAACCAACTAAGTGCTTAATGGAGTTGGATAGAAAACTAGGGAGTACGCTAGGCTTACCCAGCTGGTACATTGGGCGTACTAGCTCCAGAAGGAGTACGCTAAGCGTACGAACTGATTACGCCCCGCCTCCTCAGAAGATGGGCCTTAGGCTTGATGTTTTCGGTATTTGGAAAATGTTTGGGTTTGTAAGTTTGGGCCTGGTTGGGCCGTTAGACTTTTGCTTTGGGCTTTGTACTAACATGTTGGGCTTCAATGGATTATAGGCCATGATGGGTTTTGGGCCTAATTTGGAAGATTGGGCCATATTTGGGCCTTGGGTTGTTATTTAGGTTTTGGGCCTTTTTAATAGTTGAGTTGGGATTTGGATTTGGGCCAAGTTAGATAATGGGTAAAATTGTCTTTCACCCTTGTTATGGGCTATGTAGCTTAGACTCTGGTTATGAGTTGAGACCCAATTTATAATCGGATGATATTGATAATGATAACGCGAGGATTTTCTGGACCAGCAAGCGGAGATTCATTCGAGTGATTCAACAACTTGAGGTGAGTTTCCTCACTGTTTTTAGTGGGTCGAAGGATCAAATGTTGGACCATGGTTTATTATGTTAGGATGCTAAATGTCTGCATGACTCTTGTATGTGTTATGTGTTGGTATGCTTACCGGGCAAGGCCTGATACCGAGTGGGCCTTAATGACTGTACTGTATGCAATTATCTTTGTGATTATTGCATGTGTTTGTATGATTATATACTTATATGTATACCTGGCGGGACCCGATGCCAGGCTGGGCCCAATGACTGACAGATTTGTATACCGAGCGGGGATCGATGTCGGGCAGGGCCCAATGACGGGTGAGGCCCACTATATGTTTGATATGTATGGTAGTGGTAGGGGTGAAATAGAACGAAAGGGATTGCAAGCACCCATATATGATTGGTTGTATGTTTGTATGGTATGTGGTATTTTGGGGAACTCACTAAGCTTCGTGCTTACGATTTTATGTTTACGTTTTCATGTACTTCCGGTTCGAATCGGAAGGGCCCAGCTTGATCACAACGCATCCACCCATGTTTCCGCATTATGATGATTTTGGGATTGTACTCTGATAATTGTTTTCTCATGAAATACTTTTGGATAATTAGAAAACGGATAATGAATGTTTGGCTAAATGATAATTAGTGTTTTGATCGAATAAAAAAAATGAAATATTTACCTCGTAATTTTTGGGACGTTACAAGTTGGTATCAAAGCCTTAGTTTGAGGGATTTGGGCATACTATCGGGTGTATCTGAACTCAAACTGAGGGTTTGGTAAAATTTTCATAAAATAAATTTTTTATTAAAGGATTTTCTAATAAAAGAGAGGGGTGTGATGCGTGTAATCGGCCGAGCTCAAGTAAGCGATTCCCAAAATCCCCATACATGTTTATTATATTATGTGTTATGAGAATTGCATGCTAGGATGAGGCTAGGGATACTTTCAAGAATTGAATGATAGATTGGCCTTATATGTGATGCCGTGTAGCCTAAGAAGCATTGGATGTTATGCTAGATTTGGAATATCTATTGGTATCAGTAATTGCTAAGTGTAGGCTTTAAAAATTATATACGATTAGGATCGTATATCCCTAAAATGATTGATTTGGCCTTATTTCTTGTTCCTCGTTTGGTTGTGGCCCTAGGTAAGAGTCTTTTATTTGACGGTCTATTTAATCTTGTATTGCGTATAATTTGCATTCATAAGGCAACCGACAGTGAGAGTGGAAGTTCCTAACATGAGTTGTAGTATATGAGCTTGAATGTTCTTTGGTTATTCTATGGATTGGAGTGCTACTGCATGAATGCTGCTTACTTTGTGCTTTTTGGATATCTTAAGTGATGTGAGTTAGCTATTATATGAATATGTTAAGTCACACGTGACAAAGGTTGAGTAATCCCAGAGTGATGGATTTGACCCTATTACGTAGCTCTCATCTAAGTCTATCTGTTGTATGGACGAGTATTTTACTCGAAGGATTATCTAAAGTTGGTTGCATGTGATTGTATTCATGAGGTGGGTAAATGACATTATGGGGAGTTCTTCGGCAGGTGAGGGCAGGGTGAGGTTGGAAACCTAGGAAAGCCTAGAAGTGCTTCAGTGGGTTTATTTACGCTATTTAGCAAGTACTTGGAGTATGAATTTAAGAAGGTGACTTAGAGGATTCATGATGATTCTTGAGGAAAGTATGGATAGGTTTGGAAGGTAGTATTGGGCTCTTACTACTAAAAGCACTAGATCTATACTCGAATCAAGGAGAGACACGGAGAATCTAGGAAGCCTATGGGATGTGGATTCTTGGGTATGTTCTGATTATTGGTATGATTGTTTTGTCCCAGTGTGGCGATGAGAACACTAGGAGGCGGTTCAGGTTCTGTTTAAGGCTCAGGTGCAGATACTGAGCCGATTGATGAGCGGATGTGGGAGTTTATCTCGTCGGAGATTAACCATTGTATTTTGGAGAAAACTCTTGTGAACTTTAGTACGGTCAAGGAGGGGATTTTGGAAATTATGGATGAGCATTTGGGCGCATTCCGTACTGAGATTATGGCTATTTTTAGAGCTCACACTCTTTTCTTCCGTGAGTTCCATGCTTGTGGAGCTCCCGGGTCCTTTGGGAAGAAGGACCCCATTTCCAGTAGGATATGGTTAGCGGACAAGGAGATGAAGAAGGTCAGGTATCATGACATGCTTAAGGATGTCATCATGGAATTTGTGAGTTTGTCAGGGTGCGAGAACCTTAATTATATGATTGCTAGAGTCGGAAGCTTGAGATTGATTTGGAGCACCTCGGGATAAGAACGTCATAGCAGACTCTGATTTCAGTGGGCCAGGTGAAGAGGCCCATGACTCAAGATTCACTTTTGGGAGGCCATCAGGGTTGGGGCCATTATGCCAAGTGTGGGAGGATGTCGGGAGACAGGCCAAGGGTGTTTCAGTTGTGGTCAGATGAGTCATTTTAGTAGGGATTGCCCCATGGGTAGGTTTCGATGTGTTTGCACTACAATCAGGTGGGCCACAAAAGGTCGAATGTACGATGTTAAGGGATGGAGTAGTGAGTGCACTTGCTCCTATTACTTTGAGGATCGCTGGCAGTCGTGAAATTAGGGTAGGAGCCCCAGCAACGAAGAGCCAATCATTGCAGTGTTAGTCAGTAGATGCCAAAGTTTCATTAGATGTTGTTGCAGAGATGTTATCTTTTTCTTCCTTCATGCATATTATCAATATTTATATTTGCCTTGGAATCTTGTATTGGTATGGGTAAGCATTATCTTTAGTGCAGCTCTCGTTTATCGTCTAACTTATGTCGCCAAGAATTGTTATATGCCATTTTGCATGATAAGAATTTTAGAGGTTCGTATCTTACTGAGCGGGATTCAATTGTTCGGTTGTTGTTCTGGATATTTTATGGGGTCACTTTAGGGGTATTGTTTGGAAGATCTATGCTCGAATTAGCAAGAATAGTTCATCAGCGAAGTCGGAGTTCGGATGTGATAACATTTGTTCAGGTAGGATCGGCGGTCGTCTATGGAAGGACCTTTGGGTCCAATCTATACTGTTACTAGGGAAGGAGCGGTAACAAGAAGATGAAGGTGGCAACCACATGTGTTTTTTTGTATAATGGAGGTGCCAGGAGAATTTTATAATCACAAGGGTTGAAGATGGTTAGAATTCAGGGATCCTTCTGAGGATGGTAAGTTGGAGTGAAGATTCGCCAGTTCAGAGCAAGGGTTATGGTCTTTTTCACCATAATAAAAGACTTAAGGAGGTGGTGTTGTATCATAGGAAGCTAGTGGGGTTGTCGGATTTTCTGAGGTTTCAGGAAGTGTTCATCTGGATTTCAAGAGTTTGTGCAATCATTGAGATTGGATAGTAATGGAACACTACTATTGGTAAGATTAGGTCATCGACGGTTTGAGTTATAAGGAGGTAAGATAGGTTGGGAATCCATCAAATTTTGTGGGTTGGGAGAGCTTCAACGAATCCAAGTGGGGGAGAATTGTTCAAATTTCTGGGAGCTGAATCATGTGTGAAACTGTGGAGAGTTTCACATCTCAATCGGGAGGGAAGATGACTTAAGTGGTCGTTTGGATTGAAGTTGTGTAAGTTGGAAGTTTAGGAAACTTCTAACAACTGGTTGGTGTCTTCTTTGTAATGTATAGTAGGCATGAGGATGGATCCAGGTTGAGGGTTGTGTTAGAGCCTCGCTGCCTGTTCTTGTTTGATGAAGGCTTTGGGGTTCGAAGCATGACCCGAACACCTGATTGGGATTCAGTTGGATGCAGGTTCGACTCATGATGATTGTGGTGTTGGATTAGGTATCTAAGCCCATAACTATAATCGGAGTGTACTTGACCCGATAGTAGCATGATCCTTTTGGGTTGCCTTCACACTGGTGACTAGGCAGGATGACTATTGAGGAGAGAGGCTGATTTATTGTTAAGAATAATAAATTAGGGCATAAATATGATTTATTAAAATATTAAATGAATAATATATTAATTTGGAATCATATTATTAAATAGTATTTAATCAGAAATTAATTTGGAATTAATTTTGGGATTAAAGGAACTGACTAAAAGTGTAGGGGCTGTTTTGTAATTATTTGATAGTTGAGGCTTTGGGACAATGGATCACCTTATTAGGCAAGGGCCGAAAATCCTAAAAGGCTCTAGGAGTTTTTGTCCAAGGCTAAAGGATAGGAGGTCTATGGACTTGCTTAAGCCCTAAGCTAAGGGATTAGGGTTTCCACCCTGAAACCCTAGATGGCCTCAAGTATAAATAGATCCCCTTAGGCACTAGAATTAGTCCAACCTTGGAGAAACCCTAGTAGAGCCAAATTTTGGAGCTTGTTTCCCTCCCTCCTCTCTCTCTCTCTATCATATTCATCCTCTCACTCAAGTTTGTTTGTGAGCCATTAGAGGTACTATAATTGTGGTACTTGTTCTCAAGGGCAAAGGAACTTCAAGATTTAGTTGTTATTACTTTATAGCAACAAAATATATGTATTCTATTCTTTGAATTGTGAATTTTCGAAAATGGTAGATGCATGCTAAGTTTCTTTTGTGTTCATATGTTGTACGTCTAATAATGAAAACATAGATCCAAATTAGGGTTGCATGCACACATAGGATTGTTTGTATAAAACCCATCAGTGTATCAGAGCCTTTGGTTTTTGTTTTTAATTGGATTTGATACTAAGGTATGAACTTGAAAAATTAGGGTTTATGGATAATAAACATTAGGGCTTGGGTTTTCGAAATTAGGGCTCCAAAACCCTAGTTTTCGAATTTTGTTAGGGTTTCTTAAACCCTTTCCTTTGGCATCAAGATTTCGAAATTAAGGTTATCTAACCCTAGGGTTTTCGAAAATGCCATATCCCCCAAGATAAGATACCAAGATTTTAGGGATTTGGATGATGCCATCTTTTGTAATTATCCCTTTAATTGTTTAAATAGATAATTAAAGATCTTTAAATTATACCATCCCAAATTTTCGAATTTTAGGGGATAAAGGGATTAGGTTAAATTAATTGTTTAATTTAATGGATAATCCTCCAAGATTTATTTAATTTAAATTAATTGTTTAATTTTGGATAATTATTAAATCAAAGTTTTAATATTTAATATTTTAAAACTAAAATGTGTTAGTTTTCGAAAGTTATAAATTTGATTAAAGCCCTAGTATTTTGAAATGTTTAAATACACCGTTATATTATTATAATATTATAAGTTTAATTTATATATATATATATATATATATATATATATATATATATATATATATATAAGATTAAGCTAGTATTACCGTTAGTAGGCCTCATTCACGAAGCCGATCTATAAGGGGGGTATAAGATTGTTTCCTATAAAATGGCAGTTTAATGGGTGTCGACTCTCACCCACCGCTTCCTTGATTGGTGGAGGGTTGTTAGCCGAACGGGTAGGATAGGGCAACTAATTCCTCATTAAAAGTATAATGATTAATATAGTAACTAAATGCTTTTATAAAATTCCCAATCCTAGTTACTTTAGGAAAAATGTGAAATGATGCTATTCTATGAAATTACATTTTGTACCCTTTTCAATTCGTTAGTGGAGCGTGCTTGGATAACCAACACACTAATATGGACTAGCAATGGTGGCAAAGGGTGACTCGATGTTTATCATAGATCAATGGAGCATGTGTGATTAACTGGCACATTGATTAGGTGATTTGTAACATCGATAGTACCAAGTATATTTGCATGGTTATTCACACCTTGTTTGTGATCCTTGGCATCCCAGTCACAAACTTGAAGGGCATATCTAGATTTAAACATGCCATTGAAAAGTTTAATAAAGCGCAAAAAATCTAGGAGTTTTCAATACATTTAAAACTTAATTTCTTTTTCGTTTTTCATGGTGGAAATTAGTGAATCGTCATTCACTTACCTTCAAATTATTTGTT
Organism: Lactuca sativa; assembly: GCF_002870075.4. NCBI lineage: Eukaryota > Viridiplantae > Streptophyta > Magnoliopsida > Asterales > Asteraceae > Lactuca > Lactuca sativa. Next base: position 105,438,288 of record NC_056625.2, on the reverse strand, counting down.
GTTTAGATTACGACATCCCTCTTCTAAATTCAAAATAATGTTGTTGGATCCTAGACCTAATTTCTCATTTGGGTGTTTACTTGGGGATTCTTGTCTAATCAGACTTTGTCACTTTTGTATTTCAGATGTCTACCTCGAACAACAACAACACTTCTGGATCGACCTCTTCCGGCTCATTCTCACTCGTGAATTTGTGTGTGAGGGTGATTTTCGATGGGTCCAACATCAACGATTGGATCTGCAACATTCGAATGGTTACCCATTACGAGGACAAGGAGTATGTCCTCGACAAGGAGCTGAAAGAAGTCAACGTCAACACTGCTACTCCCGAAGAGATCGTTGCCTTTGAAGCTCACGAGCAAGATGCTATGAAAGTCCATTGCATCATGCTCGCGATAATGACCGCCAAACTCCAAAAGTCATATGAGGACTACTAACCCTATGAGATGCATCAAGATTTGATGGATAGGTACCATCAAACCGTGAGGCAGGAAAGGTATAAGATCATCGTTGCGATGTTCACTACCAAAATGAAGGACAGAGAGTCTGTCACGGCCCACCAGCAGAAAATGCAGAGATATGTGGACTGCCTGCTAAAGTTAAATGTTAAATTCGATGAAGAGCTGGCCATATATATCATACTTCACTCTTTACCGCCTTGTTACAACCAGTTCTGCATGACCTACCACATGAACAAGGAGGAGGTTACTCTAAGCAAGCTTCAAGCCTTGCTAAGGACTGCTAAGAGTAGTCTGAAAGATAAATCTATTGCATCAACTCCTACTACCACCCATGTCTTGGCAATTGGGCAAGGGAAGGGTAAGAAGAGGAAGGCTCCTTCTCAGAGCCACCACATGGGAAAGTCCCAAGATGGCACCTCTTCTAGTGGAACCAAAGTTGGTCCCGCTGCGCCCTCTTCCAACCCGAAGGATGCAGAGTGCTTCAACTACCATGACAAAGGACATTGGAAACGAAGCTGCCCGAAGTACTTGCAAGATATCAAGGATGGAAAGTTCAAACCGTCCTTTGCAGGTATTTATACTATTCATTTTAACAAATCATCGCATGTTATGTCTTGGGTCCTTGATAAAGGGTGTGGTTTTCACATTTGTTCTGATTTGCAGGGCCTAAGAAGAAGTAGGGATATGGAGCATGGGAAGATAAACTTGATCATGGGGAATAAGAAAGCGTCACCTGTCACCAAGATTGGAGTTTACTCTTTAGTGCTTAGTAGTGGGTTAGGTTTAGATTTGAATAATTGTTGTTATTCGTCAGAAATGACACAAAACATTATTTCTTTTCATGGTTTGTATAAACAAGGTTTTAGATTTTCGTTTAATAATGAAAAATGTTCTATTAATGCTTTCTTTAATGGTTCTTTCTATTTTGAAGCATTGCCTTGTAATGATATATATGAAGCTGTCATGGTTGTAGACAACTTAGGAAATGATGTGTTGCGTATCGATTCTTCCAATAGTTTGGATAAGGCATGCTTGTGGCATTATCTTCTTGGACATGTTAACAAGAATCACATAGCCCAACTCCAAAAGGATGGAGTGTTGGAGTCATTCGACCTTAGGTACGATGACGTGTGCGAGTCTTGTTTACTTGGAAAGATGAAAAAGTCACCCTTCACTGGTACTTGTGAAAGGGGTGAGGGTTTATTAGATCTCATACACACCAATGTGTGTGGGCCCTTTAGATCCACCACAAGGGATACAAGCCGCTTTTATGTGAATTTTACCGATGATTATATCAGATATGGGTATATCTACTTAATCAAACACAAGTCAGAAACCTTTGAAAAGTTCAAAAAGTTTAAGCAAGAAGTGGAGAATCAGTTGGGCAGGAAAATTAAGATGCTCCAATCTGATCGAGGTGGTGAGTGCCTTACTCTTGAATTCCACGAATACCTGAAGGAATGCAAAATTGTTTCACAATTAACGCCACCTAGGACACCGCAGTTGAATGGTGTGGCTGAGAGGCGTAAGCAAACCTTGTTGGACATGGATCATTCCATGATGAGTCGTGCTTCGTTACCTATGTCATTTTGGGGGTATGCCTTAGAGACTGCCACCCATATCCTTAACCAAGTCCCTACAAAGAATGTTGCCAAAACACCTTACGAGATGTGGACAGAGAAAGCTCCTTCGTTGGCACATATCATGGTTTGGGGTTGCGAGGATATCGTAAAACGAGTGACTCACGATAAGCTAGAACGTCGCAGTGAGCGGTGTATTTTCATCAGCTATCCGCAGAAGTCCTTTGGATATCTCTTCTATAGACCAAGTGACAATGTTGTCTTCATTGCGAGGAGAGGGGTTTTCTGAGAGCGAGAAGTCATAAGCCAAGGGGACAGTGGGAGGCAAATTGATCTTGAAGAGCTTCAAGAAACAAGCGATGAAGGAACCTTTAACAATAACGCTCAACCCAAGGAGGAAACTCCGGTTGAACCGATTGACGAGTCCTTACCTCTTAGACGTTCCAGTAGAGTTAGTGTTCCACCTGTGTTGTATGGTTTTCATATAACAAATGAGGGTGATACGTTTATTAGTGATAGTACACTAGTAAATTTGGATGAACCTAACAACTACAAGGAAGCCATGGCAGGCCCGGAGTCCGCGAAGTGGAAAGAGGCTATGGACAGCGAGATTCAGTGCATGTACGACAACCAAGTTTGGAAATTGGTTGATAATGTACCGGGTCGTAAGACGGTCGAGTGCAAGTGGATCTTCAAGAAGAAGACCAACATGGATAGGAAAGTACACACTTATAATGCACGAATGGTTGCGAAGGGCTTTACTCAAACTCCCGGAGTTGACTATGATGAGACCTTCTCGCCAGTTGCGAAGATAAAGTCTATTAGGGTTATGCTAGCCATAGCTGCGTTTCATGATTATGAAATATGGCAGATGGATGTCAAAACCACTTTCCATAATGGGAAGTTGGCTGAGGATGTTTACATGAGTCATCCATAGGGTTTTGTCGATGCGAAGCATCCTAATAGAGTGTGTAAGCTTGAGAAGTCTATTTATGGATTGAAACAAGCATCTCGCAGATGGAATCTTTGTTTCGATGAGATAGTCAAAGAGTTTGGTTTCTTGCGAAGCGAGGATGAGTCATGCGTATATGTCAAAGCTAGTGGGAGTATAGTTAGCTTTCTCGTTTTGTATGTCGATGACATGCTACTCATAGGAAACGACGTCCCAACCTTACAGGAGGTTAAGTCCTAGCTTGGGAAGTGCTTCGTTATGAAGGACCTCGGAGAAGCTGCTTATATTCTTGGGATAAGGATATTGAGAAATAGGAGTAAAAGACTAATAGGACTTAGTCAAAGTACTTACTTGGATAAAGTACTAAAGCGTTTTAGTTTGGAGAATTCCAAGAAAGGGGAGTTACCGATCCGAAGCAATGCCAAGTTGAGTAAGACTTACAACCTGAGTATCGAAGCCGAGATAGTAGAGATGAGTCGAGTACCTTATGCTTCTGCAGTTGGCTCAATCATGTATGCTATGAGTTGTACTCGCCCTGATGCAGCATTCGCTTTGAGCATGGTCAGCAGATATCAAAGGAACCCTGGCAGAGCACATTGGACCGCAGTAAAGAATGTTCTTAAGTACTTTCGGAGGACTATGGAATGGTTTCTTATCCTCGGTGGGAGTGATGACTTAAGGGTGAGAGGGTATAGTGACGCCAGTTTTTAGACCGACCAAGACAACTTTCGCTCTCAGTCGGGCTGGGTCTTTACCCTGAATGGAGGAGCAGTGACTTGGAAAAGTTCCAAGCAGGAAACCATAGTTGATTCAACGTGCGAATCAGAGTACATAGCAGCGAGCGAAGCGTCAAAGGAGGCGATATAGTTGAAGAACTTCATCGGAGACCTTGGAGTTGTGCCAGCCATAAAGGAGCCTATGGAGATTTTCTACGATAATGAAGGTGTGATTGCCTTAACTAAGGAACCGAGGGATCATGGCAGAACCAGTCCATTCGAAACCGGCCCGGGAACCGAACTTGATGGAAAATAGGAACCGAACCGGACTGCTGGTTCCGGTTCCTACCGGTTCTTGTCATGACTTCAATGTTGAAAATGGTCCTCGAGAAATAGCAACATACGGTTCCGGTTTTTTTTCCAGTTCTACCGGTTCTGGTTCCTACCGGTTCCTGGTTCCAAAAATCCACAAGCATATGATCTCGGTCCTGACCCGATCGGTTCTATCCAGTTCCGGTTGCGGTACCAGTTCCGGCCGGTTCCCCGATCCAAATGCTCATCCCCAGCCTCAAGACCTGGCATTTCTTCCTTGTAGTTAGTCAGCTCATCCAGATTCACTAGTGTTCTATCATTAATAAATGTGTTTCCTTCTGTCATTATATGGAAACCATAAAACTCGAGAGGATTGCTAACTCTAGTGGATTTGCGAAAAGGTATTGATATGGCATTATGCACAACATGTTTCTCAAACTCTGGTTGAGTGCTAGTGTTAACTAAAGGACCATTGTCGGTTGGCTCTTGAATTTCTTTAAGATCAATTGGACTCCTACATACTTCTTGAGATTTTAGATCTCTCTCAAGGAACATTCATTTTCGAGCTACAAACACCACCTTTTTATTGGGTCTGTTAAAATCCTTTTGTGGATAACCAACAAAACAACACTTCTCTTATTTGGATTCAAGTTTATCTTTGGTTTCACACCGAACGAAAACCTCACAACCCCAGACGTTAATGTGATTGAGTGACAAAAAATTTCCAGTCCACATCTCATGAGGTGTCTTTGATACCATATTAGTTAGAACAAGGTTTAAGATATGAGTTGTTATTTCAAGTGCATAACCCTAAAATGTGATTGACAATGAATCTCAGCTCATCATAGATCGAATCATGTCTAACAAATTTCAATTTCTCCTTTCAGAAACACGATTCAGTTGTGGTGTTCATAGAGGATTCAATTATGAAACTATTATACAATTTCTACGATGATCGTTGAACTTGATAAGAAGGTATTCTCCTCCCCTTTCAGATTGAAGAACATTTATCTTCTTGCTTAATAGATTCCCTACTTAGTTTTTAAACTCCTTGAACTTATCAAAAGTTTTCAGCTTATGTTTAATCATATAAAAATGACCATATCTACCGAAATCATCAGTAAACATAACGTAGTAGTGTTTACTGTCCCTTATGGAAAATATGAAGGGTACACACACATCTATGTGTATGAGATCCAACAATCCTTCAACTCTTTTACAAGTCCCTATGAATGGTGATTTAGTCATCTTTACTGACAAACAACACTCACATACATTATCCAATTTCAGGTCGAGTGATTCCAATATTCCTTCCGATTTGACCTTGGGGATGTCTTTCTTATTTATATTTTCAATGCGACAATGCCATAACCATTATTTATCTAACATATTAGAAGAATCAATATTATAGTTGAAATTCCTATTATTAGAAACACACACTGTAACACCCCGTTTATTTATTAGATGAATAAATAAATTAGAGAACGAATAGAAGCCTTAAAATAAATAATTATATAGCAAGGTGTTGGTTTCGAGAGCCAAACGATATAATCTAGACTTTCGGGGGTTAAAAGGGTAATTTCAGGACTTATGTTGAATAGATTTTGGGGCTTAGGGGCTGAATGGTAAGTTATGGGCCTTAATTGAGAAGAATGAGAGGAGGAGGGACTGAAATCGTTAATATGGTTGAAGTTTGGAGATTGGACGGGAGTTTATAACCCGTCACCTTACCACTCTTAATCCCTAATCCTAAATGGAAGTTGCAGCCGCCATCTCCATCTTTATGCTTCCCTCACCAATGCTCTCTCTCTCTCTCTCCACCACGGTTCCCTCCTTAGTCACTGCTGCAAACCGCCATGACATGCTTGTTGCCGGAGTTGTAGTGCGAAGCTGGAACTCAGAACCAAACCTAGCTCACAGTCGCCGCCACCGTTGGAGCCTTCTAGTGTCGCTGCCGTCCTCCTCCGTTGCTGCTACTGCTATCGTTCACTTTACCTATTCTTCTCCCTTAGTTCATAGAAGCACCACCACCATCAGTCATGCCTGCCGCCACCGTCACAACCCGTACCCATTGAAGACAGAGTGGTCGCCGACACTAGCCTCTTGTGACCGTCGCTGTGCCGCCGGACGCTGTGGATGCCGCTAGTGCCGCTGCTGCCCGCCACTTCGTGCAATCGTTGCCGCCAACCGCCACCAGAAGGGTGGCTGGATCTGTTTGCAAGCAAAAGCACGTGTGTGTGCTTCCAGTCGGGTGGGTGTTGTGTGTGATCTGTTGTGGCCGGAAAACCTAGAACAGCCACCGCCAAAGTCAAGCAATTGGACTAGAATAATTTAATGGGCCTAGGGTAAGGCCCATGTAAGGGGTTTGGGCCTAATTTGGAAAATTGGGCCCTAGTTTGGGCCTAGATGGTTGTATGATATTGGGCCCTTACAAGGAGACATGTTAGACTGGACTGAAAAATTGGGCCTTAAGGGAAGTCGATGTAGAGGTTTGGGCCCAATTTGGAAAATTGGGCCATAGTTAGGCCTTGGTCCACTACTATTCTTTTGGGCCTTCGGATTGGGCCTTGGGCTTGAGTCAAGCTAAGATAGGGGTAAGTAGTATTTTACCCAAGTATGGACCTATGGTTATAAGTTGGAACCCAATTATTAATTGGGTGTTATTTTGATATTGACAGATTGAGAATTTGTCATCTAGCAGCTATGGTTTTGTCATCGGGACTTCAGCAGTGTGAGGTGAGTTTCCTTCTAGTAGGAACGGGTCTACGACCATAATGCCAACCCGTTTGTTTAGCAGTAGTTCCGGACTTCGGTCTGATGCGGTAGTTCAGGGTGCTTTCTTTGTGATTCAAGCATGTGTCTGTGTTATGTGTTCTGGACTTCGGTCCGATGCAGTATGTAGTATATGAGTTTATGCTAGTAGCTATAATTATGCCATGCTATGTTCAGTCAGTTTCCGGACTTCGGTCCGATGCAGTTTCCGGACTTCGATCCGATGCAGAGGGCAAGGCCATGGTTAGTTCTGGACTTCGGTCCGATGCAGTTCTGGACTTCGGTCCGATGTAAAGGGCAAGGCCCTGGTTAGTTCCAGACTTCGGTCCGATGCAGAGGGCAAGGCCCTGGTTAGTTCTAGACTTTGGTCCAATGCAGTTTCTGGACTTCGGTCCGATGCAGAGGGCAAGGCCCTGCTCAGTTTCCGGACTTCGGTCCGATGCAGTTTCTGGATTTCGGTCCGACGAAATGGGCAAGGCCCAGTATGTGCTTTATATGTTATTGTATAGTATGTGGTAGTTTGGGGGAGCTCACTAAGTTTCGTGCTTACAGTTTCAGTTTTGGTTTCAGGTACTCAGTTTTCAAAAGAGGAGCTCGAGGAGATTGCAGTGCACACACCATAGTTTATCCTGGGAGTTCGACTCTGATATTTTGATAATTGTTACGATATTTTGAGATACATTGTTTATGATTTTTATATGATGTTCGATGACTATGATTGACGTGATTCAAGATATTCTAAAAACTAGATAAAAATTTAGAATGGGCTAGGCTTGCATGGTAAGTCCATGGATAATCCATGGAGCTTTAACACATGGATCTCATGGAAATGAAAGGTCATGGGTATTAGGGTTTACATGGATGTAACCCAAATCCACCAAGCTATATAAAGGAGTCCTTGGCAGTTGAAATGACACTAGTTTTTATGTTAGAACAAGGGTGGGCCGATTTTTACAAGTGTAATACTATTCTCTCAAGTTTCCAAGGTTTGTGATGATTTGTGACTTCCATTTGAGGCATCCACATTATTGGTGCTAGGCTCTCAAACTCCAAGAAATCAACCACTACTAAAAGATATGTAACTCTACTAGCTTATTAAGTTTCAAAGTTCCCCATGCCATGCTAGTTAGGTTAAGAACCTTGGAAAAAGCAAATTTGCATGTATCATAGTAAAACATAGATCCAACGTTTCTAGGGTTGCATGTACACCATAGGAGTGTTAGAATGCTCAAAACCCTTCAAATCCAACTTTCCAAGTTGACCTAACTCGCCGAGTCAACCTAGTGTCTCGTTGAGTTCTAGAACTCACAAATCCTGGAATCGCGACTCAACCCGGCGAGTCACTCCAAAGACTCGTCGATTCCTATCGAGTTGCTCAGTGGCGACTTAGCTAATCCACTCGTCGAGTCCCCTACAAACTCGCCGGGTTCTACTATAAACTGGAATCGGGACAACATGACTCGACTTGTCGAGTTCCCTTATGGACTCGTCGAGTCCGTCTGTCTGTTTGGACATCTTAACAAATTAAGCCCCTATCTTCTAAATCCAAGGTCCTTGGTTCGTTTGCCCACTGGAAAGGCCATTCTAAGGGTAAAGTTTCCAACTTTACCCGTTCATAACTCTTCTTATAGGGTTTAGACAAAACCCTAATTACATTAAGACATGGATATTGTCCAAAAAGCCTTAGAATCTGAAATCCACACATGTAAACCTAGATCTAGGGTTTTAACATCTGTTAGACACATAAAGTCCCGAGCTTTCCTTCCATGCATGGTCTTTTAGGGCTGAAAAACCCATAAATTTGCTTATAAGCTTGTATAGGGCTTCCATGGTCATAAAGTTTGCACCTTTATGCCATGGAACCCTTCCTAGATCCTAGATCTGAGGCATAAGTCACTTGGGACGTCCTAACCCCAAGGACCAAGGTTCATGAACCAAAACCTTCATAAAATGGAAACAAATAGATCTAAGAGAAGAATGATCAAGTTGGGAACTTGATTACCAGAAAATGTAGCAAATGGAGTGTAATTCCTGGATCTACTCCTTCCCTCTTGATTCTTCTATCTTCTACTTCTTCCACGAGCTTCAAAAGGCACAAATAACACTCAAAATGGCATGAAATAGCTCAAGATCACTTATGGCGGGTTAGGGTTTCGAGATTAGGGTTTGGAGGTGATGGAGGATGGAATGGAGGCTAGATATGATGCTTAAATAGGATGCAAACCCTTAAGATTTGGGTTTCATCCAGTCTGTCCTACTCGTCGAGTAGCTCACTTAAAACCCGCGCGAATACTGCCTTCTACTCAACGAGTCAAGGCTACCAACTGGTCGGGTCTTTCTTTCAAAATAAATAATTAATTAATTAAATGCGTACCAGGGAACCGGGCGTTACATCGGATGTTGGAAGTGGCTCTGGCATTCAAAAGGTCGCATCTAGTTTTGAAATTTATAATTTGAATTTCGAGCGTAACTTGAATTTTGAGAAATAAAAGATGGAAGAGAAAAAGAAAGCGCGAGATGCGAAACAAAAAACTCGTGACGAAAAACAAAAAAAACGTGTGATTTGAAATTCTTAACAAAACCAATCGATCATCTTACCGGCAACAAGCTTAATATGGTTTTGAGGATTAGAGCGGATATCATGAAAAAAATATTACAACTAGTCGTATTTTGTAGTCATTTTATCGTAATCGTCGTATTATCTATGTAGTCGTTTTATTTAAATTATGGTTTTATCATTTTAATTAAATTAATCAAATATTTTCCTTTTCTTAATTTTATAAAATTTCATTTTTATTAAATTATATTCAATTTAGAGAAAAATAAAATAAAATAAAATAAAAGTGTGGTATTACATCCACAAGCTTTGTAAAACTAGTAGAAAATTGATGCGGTGAATATGATATAACACCCCATAATCTAATCTAAAACAATAAAACCCTGCGTGAGATTGATCAATTTTTATGCATATCAGTTTCATTTTGACAAAAAAGGCAAACTCATGAGGTGAGCAAGCATTTTACACAGACTTGGTTGTCCTGTTTCTAATTGTTGGAAAAAAGTGGCCATGTCGAGAAATATAATTTAAAATTTTGGTTATTTTTGTGAATAAATCATATTATAACGACTAAAAGTATGAACAAAAATATCATTAACTAAAAGTATGAACAAAAATATCATTAACTAATGTAAGAACCAGAGTAACTATCAACAAGAAACAATTAAAAGGTTTTAATATTTGATTTGTAGCAGTAAAACAAAATCACTAAAATAAGCATCACACAAGGAGCTAGAAAAAAAAAAAAAAAAAAACAAATTTGATAAGGAGGAAAAAAATAAGGGATAATGACTTGAAAGGGTAATGAACTTTCGACTTTTTTCACATTTAATCACTAAACTTTTTTTCGTTATCTATTTGTCATTGAACTATTAAAACTGTTCACATTTTACCATTATGACCGGCTGTTACCGGTCATAAGGGTAAAATGTGAACAATTTCAATAGTTTAATGGCAAATAGATAACGAAAAAAAGTTTAGAGATTAAATATGAACAAAATCGAAAGTTCGTTTCCCTCTAAAAAGTTCAATGACTAAATGTGAACAAACTCCCTCTTGTATTATGTTTTAGCAAATTATTTATTTTTGTTAAATTGTAGCAACATTTGTTGATGAAAAAAAAAACCCTGAAAATATATTTAAAAAAAAACAAAAAACCGAAACCGAAATAAAAAACCAATGGTTTGACATTTTCCAAAATAAAAATTTCTAATCTGATTTTGGTTTTACAAAAAAAATGAACCATTCTCACTGATGTGAATTATGACCATTGGTTTGGCATGCGGAATTTGTGACATCCCATGAATACGTAGTTACAATATCGTCTGAACTCATAATTCATAGTAAGGGGTTAGAGTATCATCGCATGAATACGTAGTTACAACATCACCTGAACTCGTAATTCATCACCTACAGGTTATGGGTCTACTGGTGTTTCCACTAGGTTGTCTAGAATAGTCTGTGGTCGCCATCTATACTCTGGTAGATGACTACATCGCTACATTGCCGGTTAAGGTTATGGTATCTCCTTTCATCGTACATCACCTATTCATCATCATCTATTTGCCTAATTATCATCACCTTTTTATCATCACCTATCGCTCATCATTTTATTTCATCAGACACCAACTATTTCATCTACCCATGTTTCATCCGCAACATATTTGTAGATATAAAATAAATATACCGTTTAAATCTTTTAAAACATGTATAAAATCGTTCATCCAGCATAGACAACAAGTATTCAAATAATATGCACACATAACACGTAATTTATATAAAATACTACATATCTATGTGTAAGATGAAAGTAACTATATATACCATAAAAATCCCATAAATGCTTCCTAACTTCAAACCCCTAGGTTTACTCTACTAAAGCTTCATATTCTCGACTCTCCGAACCTAGAAGGGTCCATATTCCTAACTTCAAACCCCAAGGTTTACTCTACTAAAGCTTCATATTCTCGGCTCTCTGGGCCTAGAAGGGTCCAGATCTATAACACAAACTTGCAAGAGGGGTTTGAGGCATTCAAAACCCCAAAGATGAAGTGATTCAAGCCCTAACCCTAAAATGGAATCTACACAATAGGGAAGGAAAGGGGTTCATTTTTGTACCTCAAAATGAAGCTCCTTGCTTGAATAACTCAAAACAATAACCTTCCTTGGCCCCTCTTGCTGGAACTCTTCTCCTTTCTTGCAAAATCACACCAAAAAGCTCAAGATAGCTCTTCCTCTCACTCTACACACTCAAGCTCGCTAGGGTTCTCACTTATGGGAAAGGTAGTCGCAATTGAAGGCCATAAGTGCCTTTAAATATGGCTCGAGCCCAAAGATTTAGGGTTTCTGCCAACAGCGCGGACTCGTCGAGTCGCCTCACTGACCCGTCGAGTCCATTCATTAATCCATTCATCAGTCCTGACCTTACTCGACGAGTTGAGGTGTCAACTCGTCGAGTCTCTCTTCTTAACTTAAAAGAACAATACTTATATTATGATACCTGGAAATCTGGATGTTACATTTTGTTTTTTTATTTCATAGATTTCTTCATCAACAAATGTTGCTACAATTAAATAAAAATAAATAATTTGCTAAAACATAATACAATAGGAAGTTTGTTCATATTTAGTCATTCAACTTTTTAGAGGGAAACGAACTTTTGATTTTGTTCACATTTAGTCACTAAACTTTTTTTCGTTATCTATTTGCCACTGAACTATTGAAACTGTTCACATTTTACCCTTATGACCGGTAACAGCCGGTCATAAGGGTAAAATGTAAACAGTTTCAATAGTTCAGTGGCAAATAGATAACGAAAAAAAGTTTAGTGACTAAATATGAACAAAATCAAAAGTTCGTTACCCTTTCAAGTCATTATCCCAAAAAATAAAGGACCTAAAAGAAACATCTAGAGCAGAGTAAAAGAAAAGGACCTCAAACCCATAGCAAAGAACGTCAGACATAAATAGAGACCATTAGTACAACAAAAGTGGCTACAAAAACCATAAGACACCAAAAGAAAACTCATGTTAAATAACACTCGGCAACACTATACAACACTATACCTACCATCAAACCATCATAACAGTAATGATTTTAGAATAAGAGGGTTTCTATCGTAAAAAGATATTAAAATTACTCTTACATTCGGATAACATAAGAGATAGTCTTTAAATTTGTAATTCAAATGGACAAATAAAAATTCGTCAAAATAAAATCTATATCCATCTTTGCAAAACTCATCTTAAAAGTTTTTAAATGACCATAAGCAATTATTCATAACCATCAATTAGGCTGAGAGTATTGGAATAATTAATTTAGAAAATATATGCTCCATTTTAGACTACTACAATTAAGTAAAAGTGTAAAATATATAAGCAGTGGTACCTTGTGCAGTTTAAGTTGTGCTTGTTTTTGTTTCATTAAAGAGAAATCATATGTAATCTTATCCATGAAAAATTTATCAACAATCTATGTCTCAAGCTAAAGAATTAGATAAATTTTAAGAAAATCATCATTCTTGATATTTTGAAGTTATGTTTTCAAAATTTTCATTGCAGCGGATTCTCTTTCAAATGTCATGGTAGAAATAGGGAGATTCAATATAAGACGAACTAATTTGTCAAGCAAATGATAAGTAATCGACTTTCTAGTTTATTGTAGGCCTCTACATAGCTCAGAAAATGTAAAAAAAAAAAAAAAAAAAAATTGTTTGTGGATGATTATGCACATCTAGTTCATAATGTTGTAAGTTAAGATTTAACAAAGACTTTCGTGCTACCTAAAGTCCAAAAGATAATAATATATTTCCAATTTACATGTATCGTCAATATTAATGGATCTCTTTTTAGATCTATCTCAATACTGCGATGAAGAAGCCCTATTACAAACTCATTAAATTTTGAGTTCAACACTTACAAGTGACGTCAATAACATTAATAAACAATTCAAGTCGATACTGATGTTCTGTGGTAATAAAATCTTTGTTTTGATGTAATAGAATTAGACATTTGTGAGTTTCATTCATATCGGTGACAAAATATTATTTCTCTTACAAAATGAACCATTTGATCCATAAGTGATTGCCGACCTTAATCTCTTGAATCAATATTTTTATAGGAAACCAAGGCCAGAACATTAAAATATCTATATATTTTAGTTGTAAATTTTGATAAATATTGTTAGTCATCTTAATTATTTATTTCATCAACTTCATAACAATGAAAAATTAAACGATAACACATGTGTAAGTGCATATGTTGCATTACCTCTTTGAGAAGATGTGGGGCCTTATCTACCAATGTCATTAAATAGTATACAAGATTGACCAAACAATCTCATCAAACTATTATTGATTTGAAATGAGAACTCCACTTAATATCTCTACGCCTTTGGATTGTTTATATTTGATTTGTTCGTTTTACAATCTCAAACTCACCAACATTAGTTATGTAACACCCAAAACCTGGTACGTCTTGAAACCCGCAAGAACTTGCGTTTATGCATAATCACTCCAAACAATTGAGATAACCACAATCTCGTCCCTGATTAGTGCTTGCTACGACTCCCCGTGGCATCATTACAATCTCTCTCTGATCCGTGAGTACTACGGCTCCCCGTAGTATCACTACAACCTATCTCCGACCCGTGAGTACTACGGCTCCCCGTAGCATCACTACAACCTCTCTCTGATCTGTGAGTACTACGGGTCCTCGTAGCATCACCACAACCTATCTCCGACCTGTGAGTACTACGGCTCCCCGTAGCATCACTACAACCTCTCTCTCTGATCCGTGAATACTACGGCTCCCCTTAGCATCACCACAACCTCTGCTCTAAGCCACTGAACTGCGGCTCCCCGCAGTCTTACCGCACCAGCCCTTATCTCTTCATAATCTCATTTTCACGTAGACGCCACAACGTGATCGTGAACTCATGCCTTTCGGACCGGCCATGCGTAGGTGTACACACCTACTCAAACTATGTACTGTTATTTCTGACAGCATCCGAACACACCTTTCCCTGCTGCAAACCATCTTCCCGAATAATCTCATCTGATGTCATTTGGCCATAGGGTTCTCACCGGAACCGTATTCACTTGATACCCACTATCTGCCTCCGCCTCACAATTCCAAATAATCCAAACTTAATGACAGTATATTCCGATACTTCAGGACACCATCACAACATCCCACGATGCTTTTTCTCAATCACTGATCTCGCACTCACAACATCATACACGGATACTGCCTCCCTTCATTAGAATCTTGAAAACGATCCTCATCTTGCAACACTTGCAACCTCTCCTTATCCACCAATGTAGCCCTGAACCCATGAATCTGCCACATAATCACTGTAACCAGTCCTCTAACTGCCTCTGCACCATTCTCAAATCCCTTCAGCAATTACCTGGTTCTCCCCCACTTAGGGTTCGAACCATCGCCAACGGGCCCACTTTCCATCCATCCACAGACTGCTTCCATTAATAACATCGCATCTATTCTCTGATTGAGCTACACAACGCTTGATGACCTAGCAATACCAAATACTCCGAATCACAGACGAATCCCTCATAACTTCTCCTCATGACTTCCTTTAATCATTCAGGACCTCATACTGCCCCATAACTGGACATCCCAACTGCCCCGATTGACCCAAGACTCTCTGTTTCCACTATTGGCTCTATGGTACCAGAAAGACTTCACCACGGACAAACCGCTCAAACATCCTGAAAAGATCACCACCAGTACTACTCCACGGCCTCCAATTTCTGGAACCAGAAACTCAATAGCTCATTCTCCTCCTCAAGAACCGAAACCACGTAACTCTCGCCATAAAAGGTGATGGCTCATCCATCAGCCGATGGCTTGACTCGAACCCTGCTTCTTCAACAACATCATCCCATTTATCCTTAAGTCGTGCAGTTTCCACTGGCACCTCACAAATAAAACCTCTTAAAACAAATCCCATTTCTCTTTCAAGCATACTCCCTCGAACTCATTCAAATTGGCCCTCAAGCCGCATACTCTCTCATACCTGATCTCGGTATAATCAACACAATGGCATAACTGGTAGGACCAGTAACACTAATCATCGTAGCCATGGTACTCGAACCATGTTGCTATCTCTCTGCCTGCTACAACTCATGGTTATCGAACCATGTTATCTTCTCTCAATCCGCTACAAACCATGATACTCGAACCATGACATCACTTCCCAACCTGCATCCAAGCATGGTACTCAAACCATACAATCCCCTCTCATCTTCCACTGATCATGGTACTCAAACCATACGATCCTTCTCATCTGCTATTGATCATGGTACTCAAACCATACGATCCCTATCATCTGCTGCTGATCACGGTACTCAAACCATACGATCCCTCTCATCTGCTACTTAGAATCCCGTGAACTTTCCATGTATCGAGTATGGGTCCTCTGCTTTCAGTAGTATGGGCCCATACTACCTGCCACATCTACCCATACTTTCCACATAAATCATTCCAGATCTCCTAAGTAGCTGCTCAACCTCCTCACTTATAATTTCCGCCTTGCTGGCCGCTCTTCCTACGAATACTCTCCATTATCCGCCTACTCATCTAACAAAGATCACTTCCCAGGCTCTTCCTAGGTTCCCACACCTTCCTGCCATTAGCTGCTAAAGAACTCCTAGTGATGCCAACCGTCTACCTCCTGAATATCGTCATATTCACTTAGTAGCCGACTCTCATCACCGAGAATTCCACAAAGCACGAAGCAAGCAACATTTGGGCATCGAGTAGTCCCCTATCAACACGTATCACCACTCTAGGTTACAACTCCGCTTGCTACAATCGTAATCAAAGACGTCACCGAGCTCAAGCAACTCCACCCCTCGCAGGTATCCGACTACCTTCTCAGAAGGCTCCTCAAATGCTCATCTAGGTATCTCTCCTAGATTACTCCTCTGCTCAAATCCTTCTCTAAATAGGATTCCTGCTGGATACCCATAATCCGCACATACACAAAAGCAGTTTACAAATAACAGTAACTCCTAGGCTAAGGCATCACAAATCAGGCCACTCTAGCGCTAAAATATGAAATACCTAGCCTACTCTCTAGCATATATAACATTTCACATATAACTCGTAACACACAATGTAAGGGTATTTTTGGGAAATCACCGTTCGTGCGTTGGTTGATTGTACACACTGCTCGTTGTCTCTTTCTCTTATAAATCCTCTTACTCATTTTTAGAAAACCCATTTCTTTTGAAAACCTTTTTCTCAATCCTCAGTTTGAGTTCGGACATACCCGAAGGTGTACCCGAATCCCTCAAACCAAGGCTCTGATACCAACTTGTAACACCGAAAAATTTTAAATTTATTTTATTCATTTTTATTTCATTAAAATGCACATTATTCCATATAAACACTTTATTTCTTTTATTCAAAAATCATCAACAAGGTTTTCAGAACATTATGGAATTCCAAGATCTGAATTCATCACTCTTTTCTCTTGTGTGTGTACAATCGAGCCGCCGCCTTCCCGCGATTCTGAAGAACCTGAAACACATAACACATAACATGGTAAGCACGAAGCTTAGTGAGTTTCCCCAAAATACCACATTCAACACATACGCCACTCAAGGCTACAATATGACCCTCCGGTCGGTGTGTCTCAACGGAACCCTCCAATTCCGTATCGTTAGACCCTCCGGTCCGGTCTGTATCGTTGGACCCTCCGGTCCGGTCTATATCGTTGGACCATCCGATCTGGTCTATAAACTCCGCATAGCATAAATCACAAAGACATGATGCATAGCATATCACATATAACATAATACTCAATGTAAGCACATAAGACCCTCCGGTCACACATAACTACCACTCAAGGTAACGTATAGTGAGGAGACTTACCTGCTAATGCCGACTGAAGAACAAGATCACGCTGCTCCAACCACCGTCACGAACTCCACCACTGAATCACTGAAACCAATAAATACCAATAACAACCAAAATACCCCTGGAAGTCAATTGGTCAGCTCTTGGTCAAAGCCAACCCTCCTGACTGACTCTACTCGCCGAGTCAACCCGCTGACTCGTCGAGTCCCCATGCTCTGAAATTCCCATAACACGATTCAACTCGCCGAGCCGCCCCAAGACTCGCCGAGTCCCACAACTCTAAGTCAAACCGTACTCAACTCATTGAGTCATCCCTTGACTCACCGATTCTCAGCTTAACCAGAAAAGGTTAGGACCTCAAGACCAGACTCGCCGAGTCCAAGGCTATCTTCAACCAACTCGCCGAGTTGTTCTTCCAACTCGCCGAGTTTCTTCCTATCTTCATGCAACTTGTCGAGTACTACTAGCTCTTAACCCATACAGAGGCTTTCCAATCCATGCAGGGTATCCAATCCATAGATCTACTCTTATACAGGCCATCCATCACGTAAAGTAGCAAACTTTACGTGAATCCAAGGAGATCTAAGCATAATACACTCTTGGGCTAAGGTTTGGGGCTAAAAGACTTCATCAACAGCTCTTGAACAGGGACTTTATGCTCTTTTGGATCATCACTACTCTAGATCTGAGGTAGCAACCTTAGATCTAACCTCCAAACTCAAGATAACACTAGATATACACCCAAAAATCCCACAAATGATAGATCTAGATGGATAACAGCTCAAGCAACGAATCATTACCTCAAAAGAAGGCTCCAACAGAAGAATCGGTCAAAACCTTGAAAAGCCCCTTGTTCCAAGCCTCTTAATCTTCAAAGATCTCTTCAACAAACACTCTTTCAATATCCAAATGTTCTCTAATTCTCTCACAACGAATATTAGGGTTTTCTGGACTTCAAGGGAGAGCAAAGAGGCTGGGGAGAGGGTATTATGTTCTTTATATAGGGCCTAATCCCTGGGATTAGGGTTTTCTCCACACAACACCAACTCGCCGAGTCCAGCCGCCGACTCGCCGAGTTGGACACTAGACACGCAACCAGAATCGCGACCCTACTCGCCGAGTCCACCCATGGACTCGCTGAGTTGACCATTCACATTTTCACTTTGAACCCTGAACTTTGCACCCCTGAACTCGGGATGTTACATTTCAGCTGTGGCATTGTGTGTAAGAGTTTTGAGCTTAAGGAGAGGGTTTTGGTGGGCATTTTAGAGTTTTTTCAAGAAGGAGAAGTGGTTGTGCAAGCTTGGAACGAGTTGGTGCTTCAAGATCCTGCATCTTTTTCATCTTGCAACGCTTCTGGAGGACCTGTTGGCCTCGTTTGATTATTGGGCCTGGTATAATCTAGGAATTATGAGTCATATAATTGTTGCGGGCCATGGAATTAGTGTTGGGCCTTATTGGGCCAAGAAGCCCATTAAGGATTTTGGACTTGGACTTTAGGCACATTAGCAAAGGATAGATATTTGGACCTTATAAAGGGTTAGGGAGTTGGGTTCCCTTGGTTAACCAAAGTTCTAACATTGATTAATATTATCATTCAGCTTGGAAGGTTTCGGACTATTAAAGGAGCAGTTATTATATTCAGCAGTCAGAGGTGAGTTTTCTCACCATACCTATGGGTCGAAGGCACCAAGGCTAGCCCATTATGTGATTATGATATATATGTGTTAGTCTTTCTGTGATTTGATATGATATGTGATTGTGTGTTTTGCATGAAGACCTCGAGGGGAGCCCGTAGCATTGGATGTAAGACCATGTGGGGTAGCCCATGGAATTGGATGTAAGACCATGTGGGGGATTCCATGGCAGTCCTAGGTAAAGACCATGTGGGGTAGCCCATAACACTATTATAGGTTTATGTGTGCATGGATTATGTGATATGTGTGTAGATTTAATTAGCTACCAGGATATGTGTATGTATGGTGTGTAGTATGCTCTGGGGAACTCACTAAGTATTTCGCTTACAGGTTGTTGATTTGTTTCAGGTACATCTGAGCCCAAGGGCAAGGGCAATGCGTGATGGCGCAGCGTGCACTCTATCGCTCTTTTTCACTGTTAGAATTGGGGACACTCTGATGATTTGAATAACTTGTAATGAATTGATGATTTGAAAACAATTATGTTGGGATTTTATGGTTTAAGTAATTATGTTTTATTAATTAAAAAGTGAAAATTTTCTTTAAAAATTTGGGTCGTTACAAGTTAAATCCAAAATTTCAGCAATTTTAACATCTTGTAATTGATCATTACTTTTGGACAAACAAATATGATATTAACTATAATGTTTAAATCCTTATAGAAGTTATATACCTTAATTACATCTTTACGCGGTACAACTATAGCTAATTGTTGTTTATGGGCAAAACAATATATATTGTAAGCATGAAGACTTTCCTCTTATAATAAAGTTTGTATCCCATTTCATTCTCCATGTAAGTTCGTAAACCTGCTTTTGTAAAATGATGGTATAAAAGATGTATGCATGTGTGGAATAATGTTTATCAATATTTTCATAAACATTAGACCTTCTTAATTTATATGAACAAGTAATAGAAGTTAGGATGTGAAAGTAGCTTTCCATAAACGACCAAGTGATGGATAGAGAGGTAACAGAAATAATGAAAGGAAGCTGACATAGGAGCGTGGTGTGCCCATACATAAGCGGAGTGTGCTTTCGAGAACAAATTAAAAATAGGAAAACGAGCTCAGTCTGTCATTTTTGTTTCTACTCTCAAAATACATACACTCAAGGTGTAATTTTCATATACTAAGGGTTAAGAGAAGGTTTGATGCAAGAGGAATAAAATATGCAACATTATTTCATGGATTATAAGGTAAAATCCTTCTTCCCTTTTAAGAAGCTTTAAGTGTTTTAATGGTGAAATTTGGGGAAGATGGTGATTGATGAAACCCAGCTCATATATTTCAAGAATCTTGATGTAGGAATGTTTAACGAGCTTAATAAACTTATTGATTAGTGTTGCATGTGAGATAATAACTATGTTTTTAAATTTAGGGAAAAAGATGATAACCCCAATTTGGTAATCTATTACATGTGTGGATTGAGACCATAGGCTGATGAATTAGGTGATTTTAAGTTGTTGTAAGTCGTTATAGTGATTGAATCACATAGTTATTAAGAGATTGGATGACTAAACAGAGCCAAAACCAAACCCATAAAGGGTCTACATTCATCGTCTGTGCGACATGCTCATCAACATTATTCTCCATGTCTTCCTCCCTGACCCTTATCTGATGATACATTGACTTCAAATCGATTTTGGAAAACCGACATGCATCCTGCAACTACTGATTGAAAAGGTCATGAATCCTTGGGAGTAGGTAATGATTTTTCACTGTCAACTTATTCAACTCCCAGTAGTCTATACACATACGGTGAGAACCATCCTTCTTCTTCACAAATAGAATCGGTTCTCCCTAGGGCGAACTACTCGGTCAAATAAAATCTTTCCTCAATAGATCCTGAAGTTGAGAGGATAACTCATATATCGCAGGCAGTGCGTGTGGATTTGATGCCTTAGCAATAGGGCCACCCAAGGGATCATATCAATCTTGAACCCAACTTGCCTCTTAAGGGGCACACCATGACAATCCTTTGGGAAAACATCAGGGAAATATCATACTATTGGTACATTGGAGATTAAGAGCTTCTTTTCTTCTCGGGTATCGACCATATCAGCAAGGTATTCTGCACAACCATGCTGCAAATATCTCCTAACTATCGCTGTAGAAAAGAAAGCCAAACCAACTCTAGTACCCTCACCATAAATAGTTAACTCCCCCACTAGGGGTAAACACCACCATTAAGTGTTGCTCATAATTAATTAGAACCTGAAACCGGCTCAACCAATCCATGCCCACAATCATGCAAACATCCCCTATCGGGATGAGGACGAGATCAATAAGAAAAGGTACCCTGTATATTTCCAAAACACAACTGTGGAAGACACTAGTAGCAAAAACCTTGCGTTTGTATACGATGGTAACCTACAACAGACACCTTAATACCCCATGAGCTACCTTGAAGCTCCTACTGAAGTACAACGATATAAATGACCGAATCACACCTGAGTCAAACAACACTAAATCAGGTATGGAATTCACTAGAAATGTACTTAGACGTAAACATAAACATGAGCATGAAGATTTAGATAATAAGAATAAAAATAGGTACATACCAATAACGACGTCAGACGCTACCCTAACACCCTCCCTTGTTAGTTGATAAGCACAGCCCCTAGCCTTTAGGGTATCAACACTCCCTTAGCAGCCATCTGTGGTCTGCAAAGTAGTAGGAGCTGATGATTGCACCGACATAAAAGCAAGAAATAGACAATTGGCCTTCACATGGTTCACTTGATCACAAGTGAAACAAATCTTCATACCCTGCAGACAATCCTTCTACAGATGACTATCCTTCCCACACTTAACACCCATACCATGCCCTACATAAACCCTCATGAACCTTCCCACACTTACTGCAAGTGTGGGTCCTCACCCCTCCAGATCGGGAATCAACATGCTTAAACCTCTTAGCTGTCGGCTGAGTCTGGACTATGGTCTGCCTTTTCTCCTTCTTTTGTGTCTATATCTTAATCCCCCTCCTTCGGGAATGTGACTGCAGCTCGGCGAGGGTCCAATACGGGGTCATCGACACGAACTCTCTAATCTCTATCTTAAGAATGCTCAAGTATCATGACATCTGCACTTGCTCTGAATATGCATACTCAGGTAAAAATAGGACCATATCGGTGAACTGGCTATCTTAGTCACCGTCTTTGTCATCTGCTTGAGCGATAGGTACTCATGTGCCAATCTCTCCCTCTCCACCAATAGGACATAATCTTCTTGGAACATCTCAAAAAACTGCTCCCAAGTCACTTTGGCCTGCTCAGCAGAAGAAAACGTATGGGTCGCAAACTTCCACTGGTCCTTCTCTCCATAGTGTAAAAGGCTCAGTGCAAATCTGACCTTCACGTTCTACGAAAAGAAAACATATAAAAACATCCTTCAACTTATGAGATCCACCTCATGGAAACAATCGGGTCCTTGACCTAGCCAAACTCTAAGGGCTTCGTGTTACTGAAGTCTCAATATTGCATCAATCCATCTCCATGTGGTCTTGCAACAAGAACAGCTGCAGCGGCTGCAACAACAACAACATCAGTGACAGAGGCATAACGCTCATCGAGCATGTCAATCAACATGGTCTTGATAGACTTGAAAAGATATGGAATTGCCTAAATGGATGTTATGGTCACATGCGTGGAGATCAAATCTCGGATCTCAGCGTCACTCATCACTGACCTCTCAAGGCCACCCATACCTGAACCATATCCTTTGGTCATCACCATGCTGAAAATCTAGAGGAAACTGTTCAAAATGGAATTTATGGTGCTAACATACTATATACTTAGCTACCCACTCCTTATAATCTTGCGACTTCCTTGACACTCATATGAATCATGTTCTTTCAGTAGTACGGGCCCATACGACCTTCTGCACTTATCTATATTTGTCACAAGAATCATCCAGATTCTAAGTAACTAAACTCAGATACAGCTAAGTGTACTAACATAAACTCATTCAATCAAAGAGCCATCTATCAAATACCTAGTTTCTCATTCTAGGACTCTCTCAACCACGCTCCCTTTCTGCATGGAACCTCTACGATTTATGTTGGTCGCCTTGTGCATACTAGTCGTACATACTACAAGATCCAAAAGATAGTAGAATAATTGATTCTACTCTAAGCCTACAACCAAACAATGAATAGGAAGTAGGGAAACATCAAGCATTCTAAGGCTATAAAATCCTAATTATGTACAAATATGGGGCATACACTTGACTACTAACATCAATAATGTCAGTTCCAAGTAGCACAACTAAGCACTCCCCCTAGGCTACCAGACATCACAATAATCATGCAATTTTATCATGCAATTCCTGAGGATTCTTAGCATATTCAGTAGCATATAGTTCTAGAAGTTAACATATCAGCAAATAACAAGTATGTATATTTTGGGGAATCACTTTTCTTTAAGCTTTGGCTAACTGTACATATCACAATCTCTCTCTTCTTCTTAAGGTTATTTAAAACAAATGGTTGTAACTTTTTTTTTCAAATCCTTAGTTTGAGTTTGGAATCACACGAATATTCATCCAAATCCCTCAAACCAAGGCTCGGAAACTAGCTTGTAACATACCAAAAACAAGAGTGAGAATTTTTTCACATGAGTGTTCATCACAAAATCATTGTTTCACAACATAGAGTTAAAATCAAAGTATGAAAACACATTGTATTTTAATCATAAAATCTACTGGAGGATGTGTACGGTTACATGTTCACCTTTCCTCGATCCTCTATAGTAACTAAAACATTTAAATCCACAACTATAGGACAAAGCTTAGTGAGTTCCAAAAAGTATCACATACATAATATATAATCGTTCATAACAACAATGGGGCTGTAACAGCCTCGAGTCTGTATCAACCCTGAGTCCATATCAGTTTCGAGTCCGCATCAACTCAATGGTATGTTTGAACCGAATGGGTCTGCATCAACCTTTGGTCTGCATCAACCCTGTGTCCATATTGAATCAACAAAACATGCATACATGATACATACAAGTATCAACTAAGACTTAACTAGTCTATCATACCATCATAGCACAACCACCATGACATACATAACACAATGAGAAACTCACCTCGTAGACAAAATCAGAAACCTCTTCGACTCAACAACGCATTGGTGGGTACAAACGTCACCTAAACAAGTGGAAAAAGGTCAAAGCTCATCTTAAGACCTAAAACCTAAGTTCTGATTTAAAGTGTAACATCATGTTTATTAAATAAATAAATAGATAAAATTTATAAACTAATATTCACCATAAATCTGTATTATTTAGTGGGGTGTTGGTTTTGGGGAGCCGAATGCTATAAATTGGATTATTCGGAGGTTAAAGTGTAATTTTGGGATTTATTTTGTAAAGATTTTTAGAAGACAAGGGGTGTTTGGTAAGTATTGGACTTATTATGAAAGGATTTTGGAAAGCTAAGGGTTGTTGGGTAAATTTTGGATTGGAGTTGAAAGAAATTTCCGAAGTTAGGGTAGAAATGATAAATTATGGACTTTATTTGAAAAGTTTTTTTTATAGGGAGGGACTATTCCTGCCATTATGGGATGAAGATTGTTAGGGTATCGGTATTTAACTGTTGCATTGCCCTAACCCTAGAAGTGGATACAGTCGTCACCCTCCTTCACCTCTGGCACCACACCACCTCTATACCCCACCCCCCATTCTTCCTCCACCACCGCTCCATCGCCACCATTCGCCTCTCCCGTTCTTCCGATCAACTGATGGACGCCAACTTTGTGAGTCCGACCGTCGGCCCACTCCTCTGCTACCTGTCGCCAAGCGCCGCCATCCATAACTGTAACGCTCTAAAAATTCCAACCAATTTAAACTTTTCAAAAACAACCCAATTTCATAAAGTTATTACAAAAAGGTTTTCAATACATTTATTATCAGAGTATCTCCCAGAACCACATCATAAACACATAAAACATGAGGAGCGGTACGATCATGCCTTTGCCTTGCCACGGTCTCCTGAAGTACCTGAAACATTTAAACCACAACTGTAAGCCCGAAAGCTTAGTGAGATACCCCCAAAATACCAACCACATATACCATACACATAACATGCCATATCGCAACAAAAAGCAGAACAGCCATGCACTTCAGGTCTACTGTGTGACTGGTCTGCCGCACCGGGCCTACAGTCCACGTCGTCCACCCTCCGAGTCTAACCATATATCTCGAGTCTATAGTGTGATTGGTCCGCCCACACCGGGCCTTCAATCCACCTGGTCCACTCTCTCTGAGTCTACAATATGACTGGTCCGCCGGCACCGGGCCTTCAGTCGGCCTGGTCCACTCTCCGAGCCTCGGCATGTCTGGTCCGCCCTCTTGGGGCCTACAGCCTATCCGGACCGCTCTCTGGGCCTTCAGGATAACCGGTCCGCCCTGGGTATGTTGGCCTACAACACAAAGCAGGACCCGCCTCAACCCAACCCCATTTAAACAACCATGTGCACATAAACATATACTCATATAACAATTCACAACAAATCAACCAATCTAGCAGATCACATACATAGCACATCCCTACTAGGATTCCAACCTAACCGGTCACTAGCATAGCATCATCCTATAAACCAGGATACCGAACCTAACCAGGTCTCTAACATATACCATCCTAACTACGAGGATGCAAGTATAACAAGCAATAACATAGCAGACAACTACCCAAATTTCCATCTGATAAAGGGCCGGCCTTGGTGCCGTAGACCCTGTCAATATAGTGAGGATAATTCACCTCGCAACTGCCGAAACTCTGAACTGAAGAAGCAGATGCCCGAACCACCGTCTCACCAAGAATCCCGAACTATCCAAAGTAGCAAAATAACCATTAGCCCAAGCACAATATCCTTCCAAGGGTATATTGACCATTTTACCCTTAACCTAAACTGGTCCATGACTAAAGCCCAATACCAGAATATGAAGGGCCCAACACTAGGTAAGCTTCTCAAGCCCACTAATGACCCACTAATGGCCTAATTTGCTACATTGGGCCCAATCCCTTAATGACCCTCATCCTAAGCCCACAATATATTCCTTGGTCCATATAATATGATTTTTGATGGCCCACTAAGGCCCAAATACCCAAACATGCCCCAAACCACGGCCCAAAACTCACGATCCATACAGATAGAGTACGCGGGGCGTACCCCCCCATGTACGCTAAGCGTACAGGCAAAATGGTGAGTACGCGGGGCGTACATCACTTTACGCGGGGCGTAAACTCGTTGAACTAAAAGTCCTCATAAGTCCTCAATGGCTTAAGCTCTTAAGCCCAAACTTCAGATCCATCGACCAAACATGCCTAGGATCCATAAAGTCTCAAACTTTATCACTTGGGACGTCTATAAAGCTCTTAACTCAAGGTCTTAATCCATTAAGACCCACCTACATCATACATGAGACAACCAAAGCCATTGAACTCATTTTTCATGCTCAAGACCTCTCTTAAGGTCTGAAAGGACAGCTAATCTCGACCAACTCACATCATGCATCATTTTGGGGTTTGTGGGACAAGAAATGATGTCAAAACTTCACAACACCAAGATCCACACAAAATAAGTGTCAAGCAAGAGACTTTATACCTCAAAAGGGCTCCAGAAGATGATGCCTTCCCAGATCTATGAGCTCCAGCCACCCAACTCCTTCCTTGACCACTTCCTCTTTTCCTCTTCCAAGCTTAAACCACCAAGATGAGCTTTCCAAGGCCAAGAACTCTAGAAATGGAGGTTGGAACGTCCTAGGGTTTCTTCTGAGGTTAGGGAGGCTGATATGGGGGCTAGGTTTGAAGCCATAATGTTTTATATATAGTGGCTCACCCTCAAATTAGGGTTTAAAGACTCTGGACGTACGCTGGGCGTACATCCAGTACGTTGGGCGTACGCCCCCACAGACCCGCGTTCATTTACCCGCTTACGCTGGGCGTACCCAGTGTGTCCCATTCTCATACATGGCCTTCCTTATCAACTTTTTCCATTAAGGGCTATAAATGACAATATCTTCAAAATGTCATAACTCCTTTATTCTAAGCCCGTTTCCGATGAACTTTATATCCACGCGAAGATGGCGAGAAGCCCTATGCTTCTATTAACATACACCGGTCCGAAACCTTCTCGAATAAAACCTATTGCCCATAAAAGACCAAAACATCCTTACTCTTGATCCCGGGGATCCATGAATGATTACTCTTAGAACGGGGCGTTACAATAACCCTGATGCCGGACGACGCAGGCATCCGAAAGAGCACCGATACCGAAGTTATGGAGCTGTGAACGACGAGTCGTAAGTCGTGAGCAACTAGGACAGTTCTGGTGGGCCTACCCGCCACCTCTCTCTCTCCTTCCTGTCGTTCCTCTCGGTGTTGGACGTCGTGAAAGTCATTGCTGCTGTCGGTGGTTATTACACTGTTGTGGTCGTTGTTTTCGGTGATGGATTGCCACCGCTTCCCCGCTATAGAGACCCCTTTATCTCTGTTTTTGGTCCTACATGTCGTATACCGCCGCAAGCCACCATGAAGGACGACCGGTTTTGAGTCTCACCATCGGGGGTGTATGTTTGTTGCTGTTGATAGTCGGGATGCATGTGTGTATTTTCGATTGGCTAGAAAACCCCGAGAAAACCACCATGGCTGCCAAACATGGTGGTTGCCGCCTCTATTTCTGTTTTGCCACCATGTGCCACCGTCGGCCACCACTAGGGTGGCTGTGTGTGTGTGTGTGTTTGTATTAGTGTGTGTGTGTGTGTGTTATTTGGGTTTTTGCCTTGTAATATTGTAACCGATGCAAAAATAATAAAAGAAACTCGTAACCACCACCATGAGGTGGTGGTCGCCACCCTGAGCCACCGTTGACCACCATTACCCGAGGTGGTAGTGGGTGGTGCCCGCCTTATGAAACCTTAATGGGCTTTATGAGATCCTAGTGGGCCTAATGAAGCCCTAAATGATCTAAGGACTTAGTTTTGGGCCTATTGGGCTATTATTGGGTTGGAAACCCTAATTAGGGTTTAGAAAACCCTAATTTTGGAATTATCGGTTTGGACCTATCGGGACCCGCATTTTGGACCATTGTAGTGAAGATTTAACTCAAGCCCGATTTCATTGTATGTTTGGACTTAATGGATTAAGTCCTTAATGAGATAAGTAGGAACACATAACCTTAATCGTCATTTTATGTGAAAAAACCTAATTGGGTTTTAGGTTCTTATTGGGCCATTTATTGGACTAAGCTACTGTGGGCCTTTCTGAGCCAACTGGGAACATATTTATGGACTAAGGAAATTATTGGGATTTAGGATAAGGCCCGTTAGAGAGGCTTGGGCCCAATTTGGAAAATTAGGCCATAAGTGGGCCATATTTGGGCCTTGAGGATTATTAGCTATTCGGCCATCAGAATGCCAATTGTTTGGACTAGAATAACTGTTTGGGCCTTAAAATAAGTCCATATAAAGGTTTGGGCCCAATTTGGAAAATTAGGCCATATGTTGGGCCTTGGTTGACTGTTGGGCTTTTAGGCCTTCAGGGTGTAAGTTGGGCCTTGGTTTTGAACCAAGCTAGGTTAGGGGTAAAATGGTTCATTTACCCCAAGTGTAGATTATGGTTGTGTATTGGAACCCAATTATTAATTGGGTGTCTTTTTGATGATTGACGGTTTGGGAACCTGTCAACCAACAGCTAGAGTTTGTCCGCGGGACTTCAGCAGTGCGAGGTGAGTCTTCTCACCATACTAATGGGTCTAACGCACCAAGGCCGACCCATTTTTTGTTATGTGGTACACTAGCTGTAGTAGAGATATGTGGTATGATAGTTAGCTTTATGCTAAGTGGTATGCTAGTGATTATATGCTATTTGCATGGAAGACCCTAGGGGGAGCCTGTGGTAGTTAGATATAAGACCGTGTGGGGGAGCCCATGACATTCTTAGGTAAAGACCATGTGGGATAGCCCATGGAATGATGATATAAGACCCTGGGGGGAGCCCACAGCATCCTTATATGTTTATGTATGTGTTATGTAGTATGATAGATACTTCTGTGATATATGATATGTTAGTTGATTATGTATGTTATTGCATGGAAGACCCCAGGGGGAGCCCGTGGCAGTTAGATATAACACCATGTGGGGGAGCCCATGGCTTTCCTAGGTAAAGACCATTTGGGGGAGCCAATGGCATGATGGTATATGACCCTCGGGGAGCCTACGACATCCGTATATGTTTATATGCATTGTTTATATGATATGTAGTATACTAGTTGTTTATGCGGTATGTGTTATACTAGTTGTTTATGTGATGTGTGATATGCTAGATGTCTTTGTGATATTTGCATGGAAGACCCTGGGGGAGCCCGTGGCAGTGGATATAAGACAATGTAGGAGATCCCATGGCATTCCTAGGAAAAGACCATGGGGGGAGCCCATGACATGAAGGTATAAGACCCTGGGGGGAGTCCACGACATCCTTATATGTTCATATGCATGGCTTACATGGTTATGTGGATTTTGTGGGGTATGCTTTAGGAAACTCACTAAGCTTTATGCTTACGGTTTATAGTTTTGGTTTCGGGTATCATCAATTTGGAAAAGAAGGGCTCGGGTTGATCGTAGTGCACACACCTATGAATTCTGCAACGAATGATTTTGGGATGAACTCTGATAAATGTTTTACTTAATGATGATTTGAAATGTTTGGGATAAATGGTATCAATGTTTTAGCTATACTAAAAATGAAATTTTTACCCTTGATTTTTGGGTCGTTACATAAAGTCAACCTAAGTCAAAATCAACGGTCAATGGCTAACTCAACGGACTGCCACGCCGTGGCAAGACCCTTGCCACGTCGTGGTATCAAGTGTTGTAGTCGTGAACCTCATTCCCGACACGATGTGGCCGACTCCTTTCCAAGTCGTGGTAAGTGACAGACTAGTTTCAATTTAAAAGCTCACCACACCGAGGTCAACCCCTGGCCATGTTGTGGTCCTCCTAGAAGATTCAACTTTTCTATTAAGCCCTTAACTCGTTAAGACCGACCCTTAAACTTTCCAGAAAGCTAAATCACCCAAAGATAAGCCATAAAAATCATAACTTTATGAACTTGCACACTTCATGCAAACTCTAAACTAATTTAGGTCAAAAATGCAAAAATATGACCTAGATTCAATGCACGGCCTTAAAACCCACTTTGGCTTTAGATCTAAAATATGGAACATTCCATTCATATGATTGACAAAGTTGCAAGCTTTATTTGAAGTTCTTTACTTCACATCCATCAAACCCACAAAAGGGCCCGAAAAGCCTAAAATATACAAGATATATGAAACTAGACCATCAAGATGGGAACTTCAAAAGTCACAATGGTCTAGGAGATGCAGAAGGTGTTGGACTACTTCAAGGATCCTTCTCAAGCTCCAAAGGTGATTCTCTTCCTTAAAAGAATGTCACACAAAACACACCCAAAAACTTTTAGGGGAAAAAGAGGTTTGAGGTTTTAGAGGACGCTTTTGGGGTGATGGAGGTTGGGGTTGGAGGAAACCCTAACTCTATCATTCCTTAAATATGACTCAGAAACCGAGTCATATGGCTTTGGGCTCATGACGGTGCCACGACGTGGTCACAATAGGCACCATGATGTGCTGACAAGGCAATCATCATGTCATGTTTTGGGTCAAAGGACCAAACCCTACTCTTAACTTAAATACACAAATTATAAGTTCATACCAGAATTCAGGTGTTACATATTGGTGCTAAAAAAATTAAAAAAAAGAAAAAAAAAACTTAAATGAATGAACATATCTCTGTTAAATCCACAAAGCCGACTCCAAACTAAAAGTAACCAATTTCATGGAAAGCCTTAATACCTCGATTTCTTTTCCCCAATAAATGTGAAAACATAATTAATCTAGTTAGATTCCATGAATTACACCACACCACACCTCATCCACTCAAAAATACTAGATTTCATAGATGAAACTTTGATATTTTCATTTCTTGTTGAATGGGATAATAATATACAAATATTGGATAAACTCAAATTATTGAGATGAAAACCTTTAACACCAAAACCCAAACATCCCAACCAAAAGAATCACCTTTTATGATTGAAACAACTAAAAAGTCCATTTTATGTGAAGTAAGATATTAGTGCCCATGACAACCATGAGGGCGCCAAACTTAATTAACTATATAGAACCATCAAATCCACTCAAATATAGTGATCGACGCCCATAGAGGGCCATAACACCACCACAACTAACAAAACTATCGAAAAGAAATCCATATGTAAAAATTTACAAGTTCCAAGTAGCAATTGTAGGTTTTTGAACCATTCGATTCATGTAGCATTTAACTTCTTGCATCTACTTTAGGATCTTTAAGGAAAACCAATAATAAGACACACATGTCAAATATTGACTCAGACTTCGACTTAACAACACCAAAAAAAAACACCAATTCATTGTTAAAACGTTGTAAAATCCACAACGTGTTAAGAATGATCGCATCCAACACAAATTAAACACCTACTTTGAGTTTAATGGTCCTATCTCTCAAAAATAGAGGTCACGTCTCACATGTAATTACTCCGGAGATGGATATCCCTACAAATACATTTTAATTTTTAAATTAATACCATGTCTTGTGAAAAAATACAAATCACGAAACAATCAACATGAAAATATGAAAAATATTATAAAAACAGTAAAATTATAAAAAAAAAATATCACTAACTTAAAATAAATAACATGTTTTTGTCACAAAATCATTAGCAAACATGAAAAATATCGACGAATAGTATACACACTAAAAGTATAGACAAATAAAAAAATTATCACTAATCTAAAACAATTTAATTCAAAAAAATAATAATAATAATAGAAAAAGAAAAGAAGATTAGAATTATTGGAGGAGACTAATAATAAAATACTACCATTGGCTTATATATATCCTTCCCTATTCCAATTCTTCTACACATATTCCAAGCAACCACACACTATCCATCATGTTTTCCCCCGTATCTACTCCCAATTCCCTCCGCCTCCGACCACCGCCGCGACAAGCACTTCACTCCACCACCGGCACTCTACAGTCTCCAACTTCTCCTAGCATCCGATCACCTCGCACTCCACCTCCATCCGCCACCCTTTACGCCACCGCCGAGACCCTCTACGTTGCAACCTCTCCGTCGGCTGTCATTTCTCCTCCGTCGCTATACGAAATTCTGGGCATCTCCATGGGAGCCACCGAAAGTGAAATCAAAACAGCGTACAGGCGGCTAGCGCGGACTTCACATCCAGATGTGAAGGACTCGTCTGGAGAGGAGTTCATGAAGATCAACGCCGCCTACTCCACCCTCTCAGATCCCGATAAACGGGCAGATTATGATCGGAGATTGTTCCGAACGCAGCGATCCCGATCATTCTCGAGTGTTACTCCGGCGGCTTCGTACTATGGATTTAATGGTTATAGTGGCCGGAATTGGGAAACAGATCAGTGCTGGTAGTGTTGATCATCAATTTACACCATTGATTGATCCCATGAACGGATGTATATAATATATTTACTTAATCAACGATTAGAGTGTACTAATTAATCGATTAATCTGTAGGATATATAATATATTAGTAGATATTATCAATGTTTTTTTTTTTTTTCATTACTGTCATTTCCTTTTAATTAATGAACGGTAAGTTATAAATATATAAATGTTTGTTTTCGATAAAGAAAAAGTGATGGGGGATTTTTATTTATTTATTTATTTACTAATTAGTATCTATTTATTTCTTTTTCCCATTTCATTAAAGGGTATATATTACTTTAAATATTTTTATATAAGTGTTTTTTATACACAAATTTATAACAAAGTTTGGAACATTGTGTCTTTGAATCTTAAATTTTGGTTCAAACTATTTTAGCCACCAATTTTGAAAACAGGAATTTGGCTTATTTGGTTTTGGATCAAATTGTTTGGTTCTAATAAATTTTGGATCATAACCCATTAAAGTTTGGATAACAAAGTTTTTGAATCTAATTAAATTTTGGCTTAAACAGTTTAGAATCACAAAATTTGGATATCATAATGTTTTGGATCATAAAGCTTGACATAATAAATTTGGTTCAAACTATTTTAATCACAAATTTTATGAATCACAAAAATTAAATCATGTGGTTTTGGATCAAACATATCCTGGATCATGTCCTTTTCTATTACTATAAAACCCATTACATCATAAAATTTGGATCATAAAATATAAATGTGTTTTTAGATTAAACTATTTTATTCACGAACTTCACATCATCAAAAATTGTATTACACAATTTGCATCATGTGTTTCTTTAATCCTAAACTTTTGCATGGTAAAATTTTGAAGAACTTAAGATTGAAAATTCATACTATTATTCAAAAGACCGATCATTTTTATATACTTTTCATTCTTATGACATTTATTCCGATAATGTTTTATATACCTTTCGCACTTATGACTATTAGAAACATCTCTTAGCAATTTATGACAATTACGCCGTTCATATTTTATATATATATATATATATATATATATATATATATATATATATATATATATATATATATATATATATATATATATATATATATATATATATATATATATATATATATGTTTCGCACTTACAATATTGCCTCTGTTACAAAGTATACTTTTTATAATTTAAGTAACTATAGTAATCTATCTTTTATCTTTTCTAATAAATAAAATCTAAAAATGATTAGTCTCAGTTTTTTAGAATGCTTATTTGACATGTGATATTTTTCTATGATTTTTTTTTTTTGTAACAAATCAAATTCAATTCAAATTTTGAAAATACAAAATCATATCCTAATAACATTATTATGTTTATTTTGCTTAACAAATTAATTCATAATTAGTTACAATCGACAATGACTTGATTTTTTTCACATTTATTATATTTTTTATCTATATAAAATTTTTAAATATAATGATTGTGGTTTCCACGGGTTACAACCTAGTGAACCATATAGTCATTCTATCTAAACAAAATATCAAAGATCTCTTCTCTCTATACTAATAAAAGAATAGTTTTAATCTCTTTTTGTCATGTGTCACTATAATACAACTCCTTAGGGGGTGTTTGGATAAATAGTTTTAGCTTATTAGCTTATTGCTTATTTGCTTATTGTGGTGGGAATAAACATTTTTTAAAATGTGTTTAGATTAACTTACTGTGGTGGGAATAAACAATAAGCAATAAGAATTTGAAGTGTTTGACAAATAAAACAGCTTATACGAGTAAAATGATCAATAAGCAATAAGCAATAAGCATTCCCCCACTTGCTTATTAAAATCAACTTATTTAGCTTATTCCCACCGCAATAAGCTGGTTTTTAAAGACTCCTATCCAAACACTTAAATTTGCTTATTGCAGTGGGATTAAGCAATAAGCAGCCTATTTTTTCCTATCCAAACACCCCCTTAATATTATGTCATGTGTTAGGGAGATATATTAGGCAAATTACTATTACAATTAATGACGTTAATATTTCAAATAATAGAGTTTAAACTTTTTATAGAAACATCTACTTTTTGTAATTATATGTTAAGTTTGAAATTATAACTAACAATAAAATTTTGGTATATCTCTTAACTAGGTGTAAAACCCATGTATTAAATGGGTTCGTTTAAAAAGAAAAATTAAATATGAAATTCTAAACATTTAAAAGTTTGAAAGAAAAATATTGAATTACTAAAATTAATGTATTTTTTTTTTAATTTAAACAAATAATTTAAATAAATAAACAAAGGAAACTAATGAGGTTTTAATTTAGAAATTTTAAAATAAAAAGGAAAGTCAATTAATGAAATTGAGATGCATTTATTATTACATTTATTGTTATCGTATGGAATATGATAAAAAAACACACACACACACACAAAATTTCATGTGAAAAAAATTTAATTGAAAATAACCACAAAATGACATGTGATCAAATCAATGAGAGTGTGACATGTGGCAAAAAGATTTTCATTTATTAAAGTAGATTAATAATTTATTTACAATTATTTATTCAAAATAATTGATTAATAATTTTGAATTTTTACTATAAAATTTTATTTATTTTTTTAATTATAATTTCTACGAATTATAAACTAGTAACTAATATAACATGACATATTCTATATTGTAAAAGCATTATGGTTGGCAAGTTATAATATCACCTATATTTCTTCATTTCTTATTGTATAGCTATTTACTTTTTTCTAGTCATTATTTTATATTTTAATTGAGTTTTCCACTATCTTTGTTATTTTTTCAAGTATTTTTACTTATCCAAGTAGGAGGTAACATTGTAGCATTTTCTTTTCACGTCACGCCCATAAAAGAGTCATCAACGTTTGTGTTTTTTCTTTTGTGTTTTTTCATTGGCTTTGTGTATTCAATTTCTTTCTCAATATTTTCCATTATTTACTTATATTGATCTCCGGAGAAATATATGTTCCTTTTGTGTTTCTAATTTTCATCTTTTTAGACAGTAAAAAAGACATTGATACAATTAGCCTTGAAAATGTAGGTTTTGTTATCTAGTCAATGAAAATCAAATTGAGCTAAATTAAACCTTAATGACTTAAAATTATCATCATTCAGCCATCAAGCAGGTTTCATCTAGTTTCAAGGTGCAAATTTCCATGTAGGTCAATGTGGCATTGACATGGCATCATAAGTGGTCCAACTTAAATGAAACAATGTAGTAGTGGTCCATTTCTTTCTTTTGTTCAAAATCAAGATCCTCTATCTACTCTTTTTTTTCTCATTTTCAAAATCGACTTTGTTGAAAGATATTTGTTAATCGATTTCGGGAAAAAAAATGTATGTTGTGGGTGTGGATGTAAAGTAAATGGCAAGACACCGTGGACTGATTTAAACCCTAATAAGAGGCTTATGACTTGTCCTAACTCCATGTTAATTTTTGTGAATAAGGTTGATTTTTTTTGTTATGTGTTTGATGTTATATATTTGTTTTTGTCGAAGGAAAGTGGTAAGTGTATTTTTTAATGGCTTGAAATTAAATTATCTTGTACGTGACATAAAATACGGATCACTAAAATGAATAAACTCGAGGAGTGTAATCTTATAACATAATTAAGAATTAATAAGGAATAAATGGAAGCATACTTTAAGGGAGAAGTTGGTATTAGTTATTGAGGAAAAAATGGGCTTAAAGCCAAGTTGTATATGTCAAGCTGTTGAATCATGTAATCATAATGGTGATTGTAATTTTAATTTCCTTATTGGTGTTTGGAAAAGAGTGATGTTGTATTGTCATGTAATGTATTGTAACTGGTTGGTTGTGTTTAGTATTTGGTTGGTTAGGGTTTGGTATTTGGTTGGTTAGACATTGGTATTGTAATAAATTCATTAGGTTTGTTATTGTAATAGGTTCATGTACTATGATACTGTAATTGTCAAATAACAATTTTCAATAGTAAATTGGTATTAATGGTTCATTAGTTAGACAGCAACAAAATAAGTTATAAATGGTTTTAATGGGTTGGACATGAACATAGTAAATGTGTATTAATGGTTCAAAAGTTACACATCAACATAATAAATTAATATAAGTTGTTCAAAAGTTGGACATGGACATAATAAGTTGTTATAAATGCTTCAAAGTTAGACATCAACATAGTAAGTTGTTATAAATGCTTCAGAAGTTGGACATCAACATAGTAAGATGCTATAAATCATTCAAAAGTTTGACATAAACATAGTAAGTTTTCATAAATGGTTCAAAGTTAGGCATCAACATGATAAGTTGCTCTAAATGGTTCTAATATGTTGGACATTAACATAGTAAGTTATAATTTATGTTTCCAAAGTTACACATCAAAACATGATATTTAATTTGATATGTTTTATATAATCTGACCAATTCATAAAATGAAATATATAAACCTAATTACGAACAACTCATAGTAAGGTTCTATAAATAGTTCCAAGTACGATAAACAAAACATGACATACATAACATTCAAAAGGTAGTGTTTATGAATAAAGACTACATATGTTTTTGTTTATGGGTAAACATAGACCCAAATATAGATAGAATAATAACCTAAATTTACCAAAAAAAAAACTTACCCAAGTCTTTTTGAGAAGTGTAGTAAATGTCATACAATATGATATACAATTTTCCCCTCTCTTAGTCAAACTACTTCAAAAGTATTGATATTTTAGTTGTAGTTCTTGATCCACCATTCATTGTTGTCAAATTGCGTTTAAGAATTCTCTATGACTTTGATCTCAACTTCTTGATAACTTGAGTATTAGGAACTGTATCAATTTCTTCACCTTAAGGCACATCCAGATGATTTCTAATTTTGCATCAAATCTTTAATTGCTAACTGGTTCCACGTTGACTCATGCATTGTCGACAGGTTCCAAATTCATAAGTTATTACAACGCTACAAGCTTAACACCATCATTATATGGATCCATATTCCCTCAGTAAAATAGGGTCATTAAGAGACAAAATTGCATTATAGTTGAGATGGAAAGAAGCAATACGAAGAGCTTAAACTTACATAAACATTATAAGGTGAGGAAATACGTCACACGATACACATACTCAATCGAGTGTCGACAAAGGCACTCAGATGATGCAACATGTATACCATATGAAACTTGGTAGGAAGAAAACCCCATCTCAAACACCTAAAGTTGTTTAGTTGTGTATGCAAAAAAAGACAAATGTCAATTTACGAAAACATGATAACATGATCAAAAGATTGGTGTACATGGGCACTAAAATGGGTATAACTAAAAAAATGTTTATCCTCGACATCAGAAGAACTCATGTGAGTAGATACATTTTTTTAGGAAAAAAAATCTTGGAATTGGGATCAACCGAATTCATTTAAGAATCCCTAAGAGATACATTTGTTATCGTGAGGTACACTTCACCAAATAAAACAAAAACACAAGTCAATGACTTTACGTTCCCTAAACACTTAGAAAACAAGAATGAGTACGTAGACGAGACATAAAACCAACCATTGTCATCAAAATCAATACAAAGGCTAACAATTCAATTTCATCTCCTTTCAAACGACATCAACTAACTCATTATGTCTACGAACTTAAGCTCAAACCATAGTAGTGGTGAAACTTCTCAAAGATATCAGGTAATAACTTATATCTATGAAGAAGTTGATGAACTACTATTCTTGCATGACGATGATGAAACAAAAATCTTATTGTGTGGTAATAAAAAATTCAAATTGGTTTGAAGCATTGAGAAGCAAGGTAGATGAAAACCTGGAAGGTTGTAAATCTACCAGCAAGTCAAAAATAATTGGGCTCAAATGGGTTTTGAAACTAAACAATATCTAACAGTAAAGTGATAAAGCATAAGGAAAGTCTCATGGTTAAAAGTTATGTTTAGAAGTATATGGTAAATTTGGATGAGGTATTAACAATTGTTGATCGGGTTGAGATAGTTTGAGTTATCCAATCGGAAGGCTTTGTAAAATCCCATTGGGAACAAGAAGTCTACACAAGAAATTAAAAAGGAAATTACTAATAGTTTTACTTTATGTTGATGATTGAACTGTAACAAGTAATTATGCCAAAGAGATTAAAGTCTCCAAGTAACAAATGAGAATGGAGTTCGAAATGAGTGACCTAAGTGTAATTCCATACTACCTTGGGATAGAGGTTTCCTAGCAGGAAGATGGAGTTATTTTAAAACTAGTGACATATGCAAGAAATTTGCTTGAGAAAATGTGCATGGAAGAATGTAACTTTTCAATG
Organism: Lactuca sativa; assembly: GCF_002870075.4. Lineage (NCBI taxonomy): Eukaryota > Viridiplantae > Streptophyta > Magnoliopsida > Asterales > Asteraceae > Lactuca > Lactuca sativa. Next base: position 105,399,534 of record NC_056625.2, on the reverse strand, counting down.
TATTTAATGAAACCAAAGCTTGAACTAAGGAAGAATGATCTAGGCGAGTTAGTAAATCCCACAAAATACTAGAGAACAAATTGGTAGCCTTCGATACCTTACTCACATATGACATGACTTAGCTTAGGTGGGGTGGTGAGTAGATTCATGGAACAACCAATAGATAAACATCTATAATAAGTGAAACGAATCATGAGATAAATAAAGGGAATAATTGATTATGGCTTAGTTTATGTTAGAGGCAATGAGAAGAATGTAATCACAATATATATTATACTGATAGTGACCTTAATGTAGATGTAAATGACATACGTAGCACGACAGGAATGACAATTTACTTGAGTAGAAATATGGTGATATAGGGATCACATGTATAGTTTGAGTTATTTTATTTTGATTTCTTAGTTTTATATGTTCCTATATTTTAGTCTAGAATTGGGGTAGTGCTGCAGTGCTTAATTAGATATGCCATTTGTAGGTTCAGACCAAGTCACCCGACAATGCATTGCTGAAGGTAATGAGATCACATCCTCAAGTTTGTGAAACCAATTATTAAGATTCCTAATAATTAATTACTTTGTTTGGAAGAAAATAGGAGATCCACAGTGTATAATTCAGTGGGAGATGTTTGTAAGAAAATAGGAGATCCACATTGTTCTAAAGCATGTCGTCCCAATATAAAGATAGTACTCTTTCTAGCCTTTGGTTTGTTGTAGATATGTTTATCGTTAAAAACTTATTCTTTCATTAAAAAAAGACAAAATTGCAAAAATGGTCCATATGGTAAGATAAGCTGAAAATTGTCATTTTTTTTCAAAAAGATTTAGACTAGCACCAGAGGTCAAAACTTTTCATTTTGTTGCAAGTATGTCCAAAAATTCTGAAACTTTTTATAATGACGGATTTGCCCCTTATTATTTTATTTTCCATTTTTCTTTTATTACAACAATTAAAAAAACAAAAATAAAATAACCCTATACTTCCCTTCATCCTCTCCTTCTCTCTCCCTCAAACACACACACAAAAACGATTTCCTAATTCTGATTTTTAGAAAAATGGGGTATCATGATTCTCTCTCTTTTTTGGCGATTTTCCGATTTTTCACCGTTGCTCTGACATCGTTGATTTTTTCCGGTGGTGTTTTGGTTCCTTCGTCTTCTCTTCTTGATCGACTTTTCTCTTCTTTCCTTGGATCTAATTGTTGTTCATTTTCATGGAGGGTATCTCTCCAGATCTAAATCCCGATGTTTTTACATCGGAATTTAGAATAAGTGCAAAATCAACTATTGAATCAAAATTGGATCCTAATGGATCTTCTAATCATCATTATGAACCTTTACAACCTAAATATGTTTCATTACTTGTCAAGAAGTTTGATACAGAAAAGAAATTTCCATAAAACCGATTTTAGAGTTTGAAGGGTAGTGTCGACTTCGATAAATCTAGAGTTTGTGGCTAAGCTTCTTGACCCTTATCATAACATTATTAACCTAGAGGATTGTTCTAATGTGGAATCTAGTACCCCTGTAATTGAATTTGAAAAGGATGTAGCATTGATTTACAATCCTGGTGAGAAGGAAGCTATCATGATAGTCTAGAACAATCTCATTGTAAAGTAGAAAGAGGGTTTTCCAGGATGTTTAACACTTGTTGTGGCATTCACATCTTCATTTGCAGGTGGTGGTACAGACTGGTGGTATTGATGGCGTTCATATCTCTACCCGATGGTGGTGGTAGGGGTATTTTTATCTATGTGAAAATCAGGTGGAAGATATGAACTGTATAGAAGAGAGAGAGAGAGAGAGAGAGAGAGAGAGAGAGAGAGAGAGAGAGAGAGATGGTTGAGGGAGCAAGGGAGGGTTAGGGGTATTTTAAATTTTTTTTAATTTTAATTATGTTTGATTGTTGTAATAAAAGAAAATTGGAAAAAAAATAACAAGAGGCAAACTCGTCATTATAAAAAGTTTCAAAATTTTTAAACAAAACTTTCAACAAAATGAAAAGTTTGGACCTCTATTGCTAGTCCAAACCTTTTTGGACCAAAGTAGCAATCCACAAAGACCATTTTTAATGTACTGCCTTAAAATAAAAGGAGAGTTTTATATATATTCTTATTAAATATTAAAATATCGTAATTGCCCCACTTCATTTCTAAATCATACTTAACTTTCATAACACTTTAAAATATATATATATATATATATATATATATATATATATATATATATATATATATATATATATATATATATATATATCCCGTTTTAAATATCAACTTATCATATATGCCCTACTTAAATATCAAAATATAACATATAGGTCATTCTTAAATATTAAAATATCAATGGTAATATCTAAAATATACTCCATTTACAACATCATCTACAACATGACAATATTAAAAAACAACAAAAACTAAGCAATAAATACATACATTCTATGTAGACGACTGAAGACAAAACATTTTGTTTTTCAAAAGAGCGACATTCCAACAATTTAGAAGTAAAAGTTCGATTATTATAGACATAGGCATAATATGGTTAAATTTTAAAATATTATAATAATTGTAAAATATAAAAAAAAAGATTATAAACTATTAAAAACATTATACATTTGTTTTGGCTAAATATGATATTTTGAAGGTTTTTAAATGGTAAATATGATATTACGAAATTAAGTTTCACAAATATGATATCTTGAACTTTAAAAAGGACATATATGAAATTCTCCCTAAAAAATAGTTTTTTCCCAATATAATATATACGGTCAACTTAAATTTAAGTTTTTACAATTTATCAATAATATTGCACAACCAAAAATATTTTACATAAAGTATTATCTCAATATTCAACTTTATTTCTAGCGAATTAAAAACTCTAAATTTTGATATATATATATATATATATATATATATATATATATATATATATATATATATATATATATATATATATATATATATATATATATATATATTGGAAAGCCTTATAAATAGTAAACTTTTGGTGCTTTAGACATTGGCCACACTATTTTGAGGGGCTGACAACTTTACTCCCTAATCTCTCTCACCTCCCACAATTTGATCCTTGAAGTATCATCGTGTTCTCCCCTCTTGATCTCAATTAGTGTCTTCCAATCGGCTTTAGGATAAACTCATCAGGTATATTATAGAATTCTTAAATTTATTGTGATAGTTGCGTCATTTTTGGTCCTTATATCCTCTACCGCCTTATTCCCGACTATGAAGACAAAGCGGTAAATCAGACTTCAAACTAAATTATCGCTACATTTATCTCAAACCCTTCAGGTATGTCAACTTGATCATGTTTGTCTTCTTCGTAACACCGTAAACTTTCATACAAATTTTTCATTTTAAAATCACATAATTCTCATAACACATTTCAAAAAAATCCTATTTATTTAATTTATAAAACGCAACTCCATAATTGTTTGATTAATAATCCAGGATCCTCAAAACACAACTCTTTCTCTGGTGTGTAAAATCAAGCAGACGCCTTCCCGCGATCCTCAAAAGAACCTGAAACACATATCACATAACACGGTAAGTATGAAGATTAGTGAGTTCCCCAAAATACCACATACACAAATAATAAGTCTCTCATGGCTATAACTCGACATGAACCCTCCGGTCTCATGCGTCTCGGGTGGACCCTCCGATCATGTGTCTCATTGAGGACCCTCCGATCTCACAGCTCAGTTTGGACCCTCCGGTCCTGTCTTAGTGGACACCCTTCGGTCCCACAACTCGGTTTGGACCCTCCGGTCCTGTCTCAATGGAAACCCTCTGGTCCCATAACTCGGTTTGGACCCTCTGGTCCTATCTCAGTAAGCATAGAATATAAAATATATATCACACAGACAAAATGCATAATATCACATAACTCAAGTAAGCACATAAGACCCTCCGGTCACACACAGATATACTCATGGTAAGTATAGTGAGAAGACTCACCTCGAATGATGAACAACTCCTATAGATGCTGCTGTTGCACCGCCTCTGACACTCGACCAAAATCCACAATTATCCAATTAAGATCTAAGTCCAAATCCTCACTCTTTAGGTCTAAAGGTAGTCCACAAACTAGCCCATCAATAACCTAAAACTCAATGGGCCCACCAAGGCCCAATAATGAATGGGATCTCCTGAGGCCCAACTCTCAAGTCCAAGTGACAAGCCCAACACAAGAGTCCAAGGTATATATATATATATATATATATATATATATATATATATATATATATATATATATATATATATATTCTCTGCTCAAAATCTCTAGTACACAAGCCAAAAGATCGAGGCCCAACCCTTAATGCCCAATATAAGATTTAGCCCAAAAAGGCCACAACGAGGTTACGCGAGGCATACCTCCCTTTGTACGCTCAGTGTGCACAAGGATGCACGAAATCTGGGTAGGGACACAAACTCATTATGCGAGGCGTACTAGCATTACGCTCAACGTACGTCCGGTATGGCTTTTCTTACTTTCTTGGTCTTAACCTGTTAAGACCTTAGCTCATATAACATATCTGGACTCCCTAGAAGCTCTTACTCCATAAAGTCTGTGACTTTAAGCCTTTTCATGGCTGATAAAGTTACAAAAACCCAAAACTCTCACTCTCTTATCTGAACATGCTCATATCTCATGCAGAGGTTGATTTAAATGTCCAAGTCTCAATTTTTATGACTCTACACCACTTAAGATACTCAAAGGAGTTGATAATAAACTCTTGAGCTCAATATCTCATAAAGTCTCCAACTTTGGGACTAAAACCCTAAAATACACTAAAATGATGCATAAATCAAAATATTGAGAAAGCTTTGAGCTTTATACCTCAACATAAAGCTTCTAACTCAGATAAGCTGTAATGACGTAAATTTTCAAAAGAAAATTTTCATTTAAAATCATATAAATCCTCATGACACGTTTTATTAAAATCTCATTTGTTCAATTCACAAAACATAACTCCATGTTTTAGTAATTAATAATCCAGGATCCTCATAACTCTTTCTCTGGTGTGTATAATCAACCGGTGTCGTCTCGCAGTCCTGAGAACCTGAAACATATAACACATAACATGGTAAGCACGAAGCATAGTGAGTTCCCCAAAATACCACATAAAACACATAATAGCCACTCGAGGCTATAACTCTGTGGACCCTCTGTTCCTAACTCTGTAGACCCTATGGTCCTAAATCTGTGGACCTTTCGGTCATAACTCTGTAAACTCTAGAACACACACACACACACAACATTAATCACATAGAAATAATGCCGTGCATCACATCACATAAATAGCATACAAGATACTCTATCACATAACTCTAATTACCACTCTAGGTAAAGTATAGTGAGAAGACTCAACTGGCAAGCAGAAAGCAACTATCCATACACTTGAATCTCGAACTCGCCACCACCTAACACATAGGATGAATATCTCTTATAATAACTCTTTTTCACGACTCAGATAATCGAAGGCGGTTCCTTCTCTTTCTAACTCTCTAAAGTGGGTAAAAGACCATTTTACCCTTCCATGGCCTCTATTACTTATGTTAACCAAAACCCCAAAGTCAACAAAAGTCAAGCTCAAGTCAACAGTCCACATTTGACCCTACTCGTCGAGTGCACCCATGCGACTCATCGAGTCCCCTCGCATCAACTGAACTCTACCTAGGACTCACTCAGCTGCTCAAGTTGACTCCCAACTCGGCGAGCCAACACTGGGTTAAGACTACTCGGTCAAACCCGCTATGACTCGTCGAGTCACCCATGGACTCGGCAAGTTAGCTCCCACAGATTTCTCATTCAGCCATTTGAGGTCAGATCTGCAACCCAAACTCATAGATCTAACATCCTACTACCCAGAAGTTATGCAAAGGTCTAAACTTGAGGCTCATGCATGGTGTATTTTGCTATATACACCATTTTTACTCCATTGAAGCTCCATAGCTTCAAAGCTCCAAGGTTACTCACTCATGGCCGCCTACCTTCTGGATCTCTGGACCTTACAAGGTCCAGATCTACGATTGACTCGAAAATGGGTTTGGATGCACCAAAAACCCCATCAATATGGATACAAGCCCAACTTTACAACTAAGGAAATCTACTCAAACACAAGGGAGGTAAGAGTTGTACCAGATCTGAAGCTTGAAATGAAGATGAGACTGATCCACCAACTCTCCTCTGAGATCCTTGCAGCTCCCTTGATCTTCTTTTCAAAGAAATGACCTCCAAGAAGCCTCTTTCCTCTCTAGCTCATAATTAACTCTAGGGTTTCTCTCAAGGGACGAAGACACTGTTGGTAAGGGGCCAAGGAGGCTATAAGTGCCTTTAAATAGGTCCCAAACCCCGGAGATTAGGGTTTCTCTGCCCAACACCTACTCGGCGAGTCCCTCCTCGGACTCGTCAAGTCTAGTCATTAAATCCACGGGAGAAACCCGACTCGACTCAGCGAGTTGGACCCTCAACTCGTCGAGTCTCTCCTTTAATCACAAGATTAACCTACGCCATAATACCGCTAAAAATATGGTTGTTACAATTCTCCCCACTTGAATTAGATTTCGCCCTCGAAATCACTCCGTAACCACACAAAGTTCATCAACACGAAAGGCACCACCGGAAGGATCTCATACTACTCCGATATATTTCTCAATGGACACTTGAAACCACACAGAAACTCCAAAGTCCCAAAACTAAACAACCTCTTCGGCCGCTAATATACTCTTTCCTAATATCTGGAAACTCTAGTGGCCTAACTCGCCGCCAGACTACCTACTCAAGCGATCACCATGATACCCGCTCCTCGAATGTCAACCCTGATAACCCACTGATCCTATGATTCTCACAATACCGAATCCAACAATCAGATGCCCCTCACTCATACCAACATGCTAAAAGATCCGAATCACGCCCCAAGAAACGGAAGGGTCCACACCTCACTAGCGCTCATCCACTAAACCGCTATCAGAACCCATCCGAACAAAGAATCCTTAACACTATGCCCTCAGACACAAGGGAAAATCATACTCGTTCAGAAGTGTCCTCAGACATCACACTCGTAAGCCCCAACTTCGTTTCTCATATCCCTTTTCAATACTAGGCATTAAGTCAACTCCTATCTTCACAGTTAAACCTCCAAAGGTCACCCATAACATGTCTCGAAATGTCTCACCGACTTCCTTCTCCCAACAACAATCTTGGCCCGATGACACGCAAGTCATGAAGCTCTCTTTATCCCAACGAATACCACAAACCCACTAAATCGTTTCACCCTCGACCTCTGTCGAACACCACTCCCTAGATACATGCGCCTCGCGGTACCTCCCGTACCCGAGTGTTGACCTATACAGGTCTAAGACATCAGCTGATAAACAATACCCCTCAACTTGGGACCCATTTTAGAATCTAGAATCTCATCTCACCTACTCAAAGCACCAGTAGAGCCAAACTCAAACTCGAGAGTTTGGATCGACCCAGAATTGGAACCACTCGTCCTTATGAACCACTCAACTCATGACTCATGACCCGCAACCCATGTGTACATCACTTCCCCAATTCCTTCTGATTGTGATAACCACACCTTAACTTATTATATAACAATTCCTGATCATTAAGGAGACCACAGCCTCGCTCCTGGCCCGACCACCATATCCCCAAAAACTCAATAATAAGGCTACCCAAGCCTAACACTCCTCTACGTCATGCTCTGACTTGCGAATAATACGGCTTCCTGTAGTACCACGACACCCTCTTGCTGACTAATGAATACTACGGCTCCCCGTAGTATCACAACACCCTCTTGCTGACTAGTGAATACTACGACTCCCTGCAGTATCACAACACCCTCTTGCTGACTAGTGAATACTACGGCTCCCTGCAGTATCACAACACCCTCTCGCTGACTAGTGAATACTACGGCTCCCTGCAGTATCACAACACCCTCTCGCTGACTAGTGAGTACTACGGCTCCCCATAGTATCACAACACCCTCTCGCTTACTAGTGAGTACTACGACTCCCCGCAGTATCACAACACCCTCTCGCTGACTAGTGAGTAATATGGCTCCCTGCAGTATCACAACACCCTCTTGTTGACTAGCAGCGCTTCCTCTTATCATCCCACAGTCTCATAATCACGTTAACACCACACTGCGTCCTCTAACTCATGCTCCGCGGACTAACATATCTAGGTACCCACACTCATCCAAATTTTGCATCATAATATCTGATGACAACCACCATAACAAAACACATTTCCCTGCTGCAATCCACCTTCTTAAATGATCCCTCTTGATGTCAATACCCGAAGGGCTCCCACTGGAACCATAGATACTTGATACACCACTTGCCTCCTAAAACTCAAGACTCTAAAAATAATTTGGAATTCATGGCATCATACTCGGATACCCCGGAACACCATCGCAAAACATCACGATGTCCTGCCTCAACCATCAATCCCATACTTACGGCATCATACATAGATACCTCAAAGCATTCCCCCGGGATATCATAACTATCCTTCATTTCACACAACGCGCAGCTTCGGAGTGTCCCAACTCTCAAACGAAACACTTACGAATCGACAATGACTCGGAACATGATGACAACCATTCGAAACTCCCTCCTCTATTGCTCAAAACTCATGCAAGAATACACTGACCGACCCTGGGGTTGGTCATCTCATTTCACATCTGCTCTTCCCAAACTACATATAGCAGCCCATACATCAGACCGGAATTTCCCAACCGCCGAACTAACCTTACAAGGCAAACCACCTCGAAGAATTTCTAACCACTACAAGTTCCCTGACCAACGGCCACCGGCCGTGGAGACACTCATCCTTTCATGAGCACGAGCCTCATGCATAAACTTACTCTGCACCTCACCTTAACCACCAATAACGCTGGTATTCTGAATCCATACCACAAGTCTTTATATCCAGTTCTCTAACCGCTGTTGAACCAACCTCTGATTCTCTCATTAAAATACCTGGTTCTCCCCCACTCAGGGTTTGAGCCATCATCATTTGACGCACCAACAATCTATCCCACAGACTGTTCCCACCAGTAACATTGCACCTACTCCTGGAAGGTGCTACGCATGCTCGATGATCTCCCGACAGAGATCAAGTAACCCCAAATAACCCCAATCTCAGATGAAATCCTCATAATTTCCCATCATGACTATCTCTAGTCATTCAGAAACTCACACCCTCCCATCACCGGACCTCCCCAACTGTCCAATATTAACTCCGACTCTTAGTCTGGAAATAATGAACTATCATTCTCTTCATGCTTGACTCCTCAACCAACGCTCTATCACATCACTCATCATAAGAGCAGAGACTCCACTTCCACTCTCAATACCCATCATAGACAAAAAGCCATCACCCCGATATACTCTTCTTGATCATCCGTTGCTATAGCTAACACGTGCCCTACTATACTCGAGTAGGGTGTGTCCTAGTCCTTGACCATCTTAGTTCCCACCGACAGCCTGCTCATGCTATATCATTACCTCGCGGCAGACATACTGCCAAATACTCCGGTGGAAGATCGTCATCACTGCTACCCCGTAGGGCTTACCCCCAAGCTCAAAACCGAAGATCTCGACACTTCTTATGTTTCCCACAGGAAAAGGAAATAGCACCACTGAGATCACAGAAGGTGACATCTCTACTGTCGGCTGATTGCTCAACTCAGGCCGCAATCCTTGATATAATACCATCTCTACTCATCTTTGAGTCTTGCGACTCTAACTGACATCTCACTAAAAAAATCTCTCGGAAATCAACTCAAATCTCTTCTCAAGGTATGCTCTATTGAAACTCGTTCAACATGGACCTCTGGCCCCATATTCTATCGCATCCGATCATAGAATAACCCAAACACGACAGGGTAACTCGAAAAAGCACAAACACTATCCACTACGAAGCATGGTACTCGAACCATGACATCACGTCTCGCTTTACTACCGATCATGGTACCCAAACCATGACATCACCTCCCGATCTGCTACTGATCATGGTACCCAAACCATGACATCACCTCTCGATCTGCTACCGATCATGGTACCCGAACCATGACATCACCTCTCGATCTGCTACTGATCATGGTACCCGAACCATGACATCACCTCTTGATCTGTTACTGATCATGGTACCCGAACCATGATATCACCTCTCAATCTGCTACTGATCATGGTACCCGAATCATGACATCACCTCTCGATCTGCTACTCAGAATGTATGGAATACTCCCTGCATCGAGTATGGGTCCTCTGCTTTCAGTAGTACGGGCCCATACTACCTGCCACATCTACCCATGCTCTCTACACGGACCATCCTAGATTCCCTGAGTAGCTGCTCAACCCTCTCAATCACCAATCCCCATATGCATACTCGCTTCCCAGCGAAATCCTCTGCTCTGCCAGTGTACTCTTCTGACTAAGGTCAATTCTTAGGCTCTTCCTAGGTTCTCACATTTCTCCGCCATCAACTGCTGAAGAACTCCTAATGATGCTAGCCACCTACCTCATGAATATCGTCATATTCACTTAGTAGTTGTCTCCCATCACCGAGAGTTCTACAAAGCATGAAGCAAGCAACATTCGGGCATTGAATAATCTCTACCAACACAAGAAACCACTCTAGGTACAAATCCACTGGCTCTACTCACGCTAAAAAGATATCACCGAAATCAAGTAACTCTACCCCTCGCGGGTGTCTAACTATTCTCGTAGTAGGTACCATAAAATGCTCATCTAGGTATCTCTCCTATAGTACTTCTCTACTCAAGTCCCTTCTCTACAAGGATTCCCGCTGGATACTCTTACTCAGCACATACTCGAAAGTGCATCACAGATAACAACAACTCCTGGACTAAGGCATCACAAATCAGGCCACTCTAGTCCTAAAATATGAAATACCTAGCCTATCTCTAGCATGTATAATATCTCATAACACATAAGGTAAGGGTATTTTGGGAAATCACCGTTCGGGCTCTGGCTGATTGTACACACTACTCTTTCTCGTTTTCTCTAAAAACTCCTGCTCGTTTTAGAAAAATCATATATTTTGAAAAACTTCCGTCAATTCCTCAGTTTGAGTTCAGACATACCCGAAGGTGCATCCGAATCCCTCAAACTGAGGCTCTGATACCAACTTGTAATGACGTAAATTTTCAAAAGAAAATTTTCATTTAAAATCATATAAATCCTCATGACACATTTTATTAAAATCTCATTTGTTCAATTCTCAAAACATAACTTCATGTTTTTGTAATTAATAATCCAGGATCCTCATAACTCTTTCTCTGGTGTGTACAATCAACCGGTGCCGTCCCGCGATCCTGAGAACCTGAAACACATAACACGGTAAGCACAAAGCATAGTGAGTTCCCCAAAATACCACATAAAACATATATTAGCCACTCGAGGCTATAACTCTATGGACCCTCTGTTCCTAACTCTGTGGACCCTCTGGTCCTCACTCTATAAACTCTGGAACACACACACACATCATAAATCACATAGAACTAATGCAGTGCATCACATCACATAAATAGCATACAAGATACTCTTTCACATAACTCCAGTTACCACTCTAGGTAAAGTACAGTGAGAAGACTCACCTGACAAGCAGAATGCAACTATCCTCAGACTTGCATCTCGAACTCGCCACCGCCTAACACATAGGATGAATATCTCTTATAATAACTCTTTTTCATGACTCAGATAATCGCAGGCGGTTCCTTCTCTTTTTAACTCTCAAAAATGGGTAAAAGACCATTTTACCCTTCCATGGCTTCTATTACTTATGTTGACCAAAACCCCAAATTCAACAGAAGTCAAGCTCAAGTCAACAGTCCACATTTGACCCTACTCGTCGAGTGCACCCATGCGACTCGTCGAGTCCCCTCGCATCAACTGCACTTTACCTAGGACTCACTCAGCTCGTCGAGTTGACTCCCAACTCGGCGAACCAACATTGGGTTAAGAGTACTCGGTCAAACCCGCTACGACTCGTCGAGTTACCCGTGGACTCGGCGAGTTGGCTCCCACAAATTTCTCATTCAACCATTTGAGGTCAGATCTGCAACCCAAACTCATAGATCTAACCTCCTACTACCCAAAAGTCACGCAAAGGTATGAACTTGAGGCTCATGCATGGTGTATTTTGCTCTATACACCATTTTGACTCCATTGAAGCTCCATAGCTTCAAAGCTCCAAGGTTACTTACTCATGGCCGCCTACCTTCTAGATCTCTGGACCTCACAAGTTCCAGATCTACAATTGACTCAAAAAAGGGTTTGGATGCACCCAAAACCCCATCAATATGGATACAAGCCGAACTTTACAACCAAGGAAATCTACTCAAACACAAGGGAGGCAAGATTTGTACCAGATCTGAAGCTTGAAATGAAGATGAGACTGATCCACCAACTCTCCTCTGAGATCCTTGCAACTCCCTTGATCTTCTTCTCAAAGAAATGACCTCCAAGAAGCCTCTTTCCTCTTTAGCTCATAATTAACTCTAGGGTTTCTCTCAAGGGAAGAAGACACTGTTGGGAAGGGGCCAAGGAGGCTATAAGTGCCTTTAAATAGGTCCCAAACCCCGGAGATTAGGGTTTCTCTGCCCAACACCTACTCGGCGAGTCCCTACGCCATAATACCTCTAAAAATTCGGATGTTACATAAGCTCGGATCCAAATCCTGGAATCCCACTCCTTCTTCTTCAAGGCTCCTTCTTCACTCCAAAGAGACACAAGATCACTCAATAGATCATAAATGGACACACAAGCTCAATGGACGAGTATTTAGGGTTTGAGAGGGTTGATTGTCTGAGGATGGTGTCCAGGAATGAGGCCATCTTATTCTTTATATAGGGGCACCCCCTCCCCCATTTAGGTTTTTCACTATGTGCCTAGTATTCCTAGCGTACTAGTTGGCCTCTCTTAAAAGTCACGCACATGAGTACGTTGAGCGTACACACACATACTTCCAGTGTACTCAACTACCACCTTTCTCTAATAAGGGACTTATCTTGCCAAAACTTCAAACCTCCATAGTTTCCTCGACATAACTCTGTTTCCAATGAACCTCATATCCACAGAAAGGTGAAGAGAATCCTTACGCTTCTAGCAACTCGTCACAGCCCTGAGGCTTCCTCATGCCCGTGTTGTAGCCCACGAACCCTAATCACAGACGATCTGAAAACATGATGTTACAATTCTCCCCCACTTGAATTAGATTTTGCCCTCGAAATTGCTCCTTATCAACACATACATCGAACCTAATAGCCCGAGAAGCAACACCAAAAGGACCTCATATCATATAACAATCTCTTCCAAAGACACCTGAACCCAACAGGAACTCCCGACCCTGAAGAAGGACAGACCCTTCTGCCGCTGCGGTACTCGATCTGTCTCTCCAGAACTTGAAAACTCTAGTGATCTGTCTCCCTGCCAGACCACCCTCGCAAAATATCATCATGAATCGCTCATCGAATAATAGACTCTAAGAACACTCTACCAATTATGATTCTCTAATCGATCCCAGTCTTAACTCAAAATAAACGGAAGGGCCATACCCCAACAAGGACCCACCGCCTAAATAACTATCAACACTCTTCTGAAAGAATGATCCTCAAAATCTGTCCTCGGACACAAGAAAAAGATCTTGCTCTCTTATAAGTATCCTCTAACATCTATAATCATAAGTCCCGGCTTCCTCTCAAATATTTCTTCCAACACTAAGCACCAGGTCAATTCCCGACCCAATAGTTGAACCTCCAAAGGTTACCCACTGCACGCCCAAAAACGACTTACCGGCTTCCTTTTCACAATAACCATCTCGGCCCATCGTGATGCACAAGTCACGAAGTTCGCTTTACCCCAAGCAAATACTACAACCCCATCTGAAGTCATCTCATCTCCAACCTCTGTCGTCTACCACCTACTGGTTCCATGTGTCTCGCGGTTCTTCCCATACCAATGAAACTGCCCCACTTCAGTCTAAGACATCAGATGGAGATCAATACCCCTCAAAATGAAACCCATATACAAATTCGGAACCTCGTCTTGCCTACTCAATACACGAATTTTCCCAAACTCAACTTGAGAGTTTGATTCAACATCAGAATTGGAACCACTCATTTCCAATCTGATACTCAACCCATACCTGTGATTTGCGAATTTATGCACACACAGGATATAACGATTCCCGACCGTCACGGAGACCCCAGTCTCGCCCCTGGTCCGACAACTAGGTTCCCGAAGACTCAAGTAGTAAGGCTACCCAAGCCTAAGAACTCCTTTGCGTCATACTTTGACTCGTGAATACTACCGCTCCCCACAGAACAATATTCTCTCTTATCAACTACTGAATGCTACAGTTCTCCCCGTAGTCTTAAGACGTTCCTTTCTTGAATCATGAATGCTACGGCTCCCTGCATACTTACGACACCCTCACACTGACTCGTGAATGCTACGACTCCTAGCAGTATCGCAACACTCTCTCGCTAACCAGTGAATACTAGGGCTCCCTGCATTACCGCGACACTCTCTTGCTGACTAGTGAGTACTACGGCTCCCCATAGTATCACACCACTCTCCCGCTATCCAGTTAATACTATGACTCTCCACATTATCGCGACACTCTCTCACTAACTAGCGAATACTACAGCTCCCCACAGTACCACGATACTCTCTCCCTCTGACTCATGGATGCTACAGCTCCCCGTAGTCTTACAACACTCTCTCGCTCACTGACTCACCATGGGCTCACTCCATGGTTTTTTTCCTGATAATCCCAGGAGATTACTCCCACTCGGATCCACTTGCTCTCTTATCACCCTATAATCTCATCATCAAGTCATCACTACACTGAATTCATCAACTCATGCTTTGCAAATCAACATAGATAGGTGCTTACACCCACCCAACTTATGCACCACCACTCCTGATGTAGGTTCTCGTAGGAAAGGCACTTTTCTCAGCGCAAATACACCCTTCGACAGTCCCACTCCAGTGACAATTAACATATGGGTTCCCACTGGAACATAAGTTATTCAGTACTCCACTCGCCATGTCACACCTTGAGTCTCAACATAACCAAAAATTAGGACATCATACTCGGGTACCTCGATACACCATCACATCATCTCACGATGTCTTGCCTCAACCACTAATCTTCTACTCACGCAACTTGAAACCTCGAAATACTCCCATCTCACAAATTGAAACACGGAGAAATCAACAATGACTAAAAATACGTTGACGAAAATCCGAAGCTCCATCCTCTACTGATCACCACCCATACGAAACTACTCATACCGACTCTGAAATTGGTTGACAAATCAACTGTTGCCCCTCCTGTAGTATAGATCACAATCTATACCTATACCCGCAAATCTCAGCTATCGCACCCTGAACTCAGTGACCAAACCGCCTCAAACTCAACATTTACAAACCCGAAAAATCCCTGGCCACAATACATTCTCTAACCAACGGCCACCTGCCGTGGATTCACTCATCCTTTCTTAAGCACATACACATACATCATCTCGCCTTGCACCTTGCCTCATCCACCAATATCCCAGGTCTCATGTGTCCGCACCACAGATCTCCATAACAAGTTCTTTATCCGCACTTGAACGGATCGCTGATCCTCTCAATAGAATACCTAGTTCTCCCCCACTCAGGGTTTGAACGATCACCAATTGGCATACCAACAATCTACTCGATTTACCTCTCAAGGTATGCTCCATTGAAACTCGTTCGACATAGCCCTCTGGTCCCACACTCTATCATATATGTTCTCAGTCTAATCAACCACAATGGGATAATTGGTAAATTATGAAGCACTAATTGCCACGAATCACGGTACTCGAACCATGTTATCACCTCTCAATCTGCCACGAATCATGGTACTTGAACCATGTTATCACCTCTCAATCTGCTACTTAGAACCTCTGGAATTCTCCCTATTTCGAGTACGGGTCCTCCACTTTCAGTAGTACGGGCCCATACTACCTTCCACATCTACCCATACTTTCCGCATGGACCGTCCCAGATTTTCTAAGTAGCCGCTCAACCTTCTCGATCACCAATCTCGATACACTTGGTTGCTACCCAGCGAATACTCTCCTCTATCAGTGTACTCTCCTGACTAAATTCACTCCCTAGGCTCTTCGTAGGTTCTCACACTTCTCTGCCGTCAGCTGCTGAAGAACTCCTTATGAAGCCAACCATCTACCTCCTGAATATCGTCATATTCACTTAGTAGCTGACTCCCATCATGAAGAGTTCCACAAAGCACAAATCAAGCAACATTCAAGCATCGAATAATCTCCACCAACACATAAAACCACTCTAGGTTACAAATCCACTTGCTTTATTCGCACTCAAAAGGTATCACCGAACTCAAGCAACCCTACCCCTCACATGTATCTAACTAATCCCTCAGAAGGCTCCTCCAATGCTTATATAGGTATCTCTCCTAGATTACTCCTTTACTTGAAGTTCTCTCTAAAAGATTCATGTTGGATACTCTTACTCCGCACATACTCAAAGCACATCACAGATAGCAACAATTCCTAGGCTAAGGCATCACAAATCGGGCAACTCTATCCCTAAAATATGAAATACCTAGCCTATCTTCTAGCATGCATCACTAATATCTCAATAATAACTCATAACACAAATAAGTAAGGGTATTTTGGGAAATCACCATTCGGGCTTTGGCTGATTGTACACACTGCTCATTCTCGTTTTTCTCTTAGAAACTCTTGCTTGTTTTAAAAAAAAGTCATTTCTTTTGAAAAATTTTCTCGAATCCTCAGTTTGAGTCTAGACATACCCGAAGGTGCATCCAAATCCCTCAAACCAAGGCTCTGATACCAAATTGTAACATCGTAAATTTTCAAACAAATTTTTTATTTTAAAATCACATAATTCTCATAACACATTTCACAAAAATCCTATTTGTTTAATTTACAAAACGCAACTCCATAATTGTTTGATTAATAATCCAGGATCCTCAAAACATAACTCTTTCTTTGGTGTGTACAATCAAGCCGACGCCTTCCCGCGATCCTGAGAAGAACCTGAAACACATATCACATAACACAGTAAGCACGAAGCTTAGTGAGTTCCCCAAAATACTAAATACACAAATAATAAGCCTCTCATGGCTATAACTCGGCATGGACCCTCCAGTCTCATGTGTCTCGGGTGGACCCTCCAGTTATGTGCCTCATCGAGGACCTCCGATCTCACAGCTTGGTTTGGACCCTCTGGTCCTATCTCAGTGGAAACCCTCTGGTCCCACAACTCGGTTTGTACCCTCTGGTCCTGTTGTAGAAACCCTCCCGTCCCACAACTCGGTTTGGACCCTCCGGTCCTATCTCAGTAAGCACAGAATATAGCATATATATCACACAAACAAAATGCATAATATCACATTAATCAAGTAAGCACATAAGACCCTCCGGTCACACATAGATACCACTCATGGAAAGAATAATGAGAAGACTTACCGTGGATGATGAATGACTCCTATAGATGATGTTGCTGCTGCACCAACCTATAACACTGGACCAAAATCCACAATTACCCAATTAACATATAAGTCCAAATCCTCACTCTTTAGGTCTAAAGGTAGTCCACTAACTAGCACATCAATAACCTAAAACTCATTGGTCCCACCAAGGCCCAATAATGAATGGGCTCTCCCGAGGCCCAACTCTTAAGTCCAAGTGACAAGCCCAACACAAGGGCCCAAGGCATATATATATATATATATATATATATATATATATATATATATATATATATATATATATATAATATTTCTCTGCTCAAAATCTCTAGTACACAAGCCTAAAGATCCAGGCCCAACCCTTAAGGCCCAATATAAGATTTCACCCCAAAAGCCCACAACGAGGTTACGCGGGGCGCACCTCCCTTGGTACACTCAGTATACACAAGCATGCACGAAATCAGATCGAGGACACCAACCCAGTATGCGGGGCATACTAGGATTACGCTCGACGTACGTCCATTACGGATTTTCTCACTTTATTGGTCTTAAACAATTAAGACCTTTGCTCATATAACAAATCTGGACTCCCTAGAGGCTCTTACTCGATAAAGTCTGTGACTTTAAGTCTTTGCATGGTTGATAAAGTCACAAACACCCAAAACTCTCACTCTCTTATCTCAAAATGCTCATATCTCATGCATCGGTTGATTCAAACGTCCAAGTCGTGATTTTTATGACTCTACACCACTTAAGATACTCAAAGGAGCTGATAATAAACACTGGAGCTCAATATCTCAGAAAGTCTCCAACTTTTGGACTGAAACCTTAAAATACACTAAAATGATGCACAAATCAAAAGAGTGAGAAAGCTTTGAGCTTTATACCTCAGCATGAAGCTTCCAACTTAGATAAGCTCATATCCAAAGCCTGGAATGCCACTCCTTCTTCTTCAAGGCTCATTCTTCACTCCAAACAAACATAAGATCACTCAATAGCTCACAAATGGACACACAAGCTCAGTGGACGAGTATTTAGGGTTTGAGAGGGTTGATTGTCTGAGGATGGTGGCCAGGAATGAGGCCATCTTATTCTTTATATAAGGACACCCACCCCCATTTAGGTTTTACTCTAATCCTAGTACACCCAGCGTACCCTCTGGTACCCCAGCGTACTAGGTGGCTCCGCTTAAAAGTCATGCAAATGAGTATGCTAAGCGTACACACATGTACGCCCAGCATACTCAGCTGCCACCTTTCTCAAATAAGGGACTTATCCTACCAAAACTTCAAACTTCCATAGTTTCCTCAATATAACTCCGTTTCCAGTGAACCTCATATCCACAGAAAGGTCAC